>NC_058083.1:357304538-357613990 GCF_014858855.1 Bufo gargarizans | reverse complement strand
CTATCTACATTGTAATGTCAATGATCATAGTAAAAATGAAAAGTTATTATAATTAAATAAAACATAAAATTTAAAAATCTATTCTTCTTTAAAAAATTATTAGGATTCTACCTTGAATATTAATACAGAAGAAGAAATTATTATCACATTCAGCAGCGGTCAAGATTCGGAAATCATTATTTCAAGCAATTATGACATTGTACAGTGTATTGTGGAAGATGAGGGAGAATACATTTTTGTAAGTATTATTTTTGTTATTCTATACTTAGTATGTAAAATGGTTAAAAACATATAATCCTGAAAATTGGAGAGTAAAGATGTCACCGCATATGTCCCTATGACACAAGATGAAATGTGTGAGTCATCTCAACTGTTTTCAATGGTTATTGCGGAGGCAATTAAAGAATTTTCAGAGGGTAGAGGAAGAGGAGTAACAGGAGGAGAGGTGGATTAGTCTGGCAGCAGAGTTTCGAATAGATTGGAGGGGAGTGATATTGCTAGATGTAAGGCTGTTTCACTAGTCTAGGCGGAAGATAATGAGGGCATGCACTAACATTTTTGAAGACTTTAGGTTGAGTAATGCACGGATAAAAGAGATATTTTTAAGTTAAAGGCGGCAGGTGGTGGAAAGTAATTGTATATGGTTTCTCAACTAGGGGGCATAATCCAAGATCACTACAAGGCAGATGACTTCTTTGACCCAGTAGAGTGTTCAGCTATTGATCGTTATAGATAGGTATGTTGTAGGCCTTTAGCAAGATGGTGGAAAGATGATATATTCTGTATTATACATGTCAAGTTTTTTAAATTGTGAGTAAAAGAATTATGATATGGAAGATAGGCATTGTTGGATCATGGATAGTAAGGTAGTAATGTCTGGACCAGAAAGGTAGATTTGTTTGTCATCAGCATATAAGTTATACTGAAGGCCATGGTATTCAATCAGCTGTCCAAGTATGAAACTGTAAATATATAGAATAAGAGGGTTCCCAGGACAGAATCATGAGGGACAACAACAGAGAGGGAATTCTATGAGTAGGTCGTGTGAGAGTGGAAGACGCTAAATTTCTCATCTTTGTGGTATGATGCGATCCATAAGAGGGCCATATATAGCTATATTAAAAAATGTATATTTAAATTATTCCTTTTTTTTTTTTTTTAAAGCCATTTGCTGAACAAGATTTTAGTGGTGATCCCGAACATACTGCTGCTGCCGAGCAAATATCAAATCTGAAGGATCGCATCGATAACACACGTAATTCAGTGGATGAGGAGGTAAAAAAAATTCATTACATTATCCTTTTTTTTTTAAACAAACGAATACTAAACCAAGGAAACATTTTGAAAATTATTGGTTTACAGGCTTGTGTCAATATTTAAAATTTAATATCTGTAAAAGTAAAATATTTATTTTAATGGTACCAATGCTGAGAACTCTTTAATCAAAATAAGCAGCCGTAAAGTCTGGCTGGGGATTAGTGCATAATTTTAATACTATGTGGAGTGTGATATTTGAACAACGTTCTATTCTATCTTTTTTAAAACACAATTAATAGTAATTTATTATATATCATTATAAATTTTGATTTCATAGTTTATATAAAGTTTTTTCCATACAAAGAAAATATTGCAAATTTAATTAGATGAATTGTATCTCGAGTTTTATGATGATTTTTGGTTAAATACAATGGGTACATAGCATTGCTTTTAATGGGGACAGAGATGACTTTACACTGACTGAATAAATAATTTAATTTGGATAGCCCGGAGCTTACATATAAATATAATAGTTCCATAACTTTATTTTTATATTTTTAATAATATTAACAGCTGAACTTTGTAATAACGGTGTGGGACAATCTAGTACTGGATACTGATATCTCATTTTATTTTTGTTATAGTTGCAAACATTATTATCAGAAATGAAAGCAAAATACACTGCTGATACACAGGCGATTGGCTGTTTTCCTGAAAATCCAAGACGATCTGAAAATGAGAATTACATAGTTTTCAACGAAACGGAAGATGAGAATAGAGTTGGAAGTGTATATTGGTGTCAGTGTGGGAACTGCATACCTATGAGAACAAATATCGAGTCTGTATGCTGCAAAGAAATCACAAATGCAGAACCATTAATGGATAACCTAAATTGCATAACCGAACATGAATTGTTTAATATTTTCTGTAACAGAGTAGAAACAGTAACTGTAAACTTAATATCTTTTGTTTACACAGAAAAAGAACCATCCAGAAAGGATATGAACAGGTAATATATTTATTAAATTAGATTAAAAAATGTATCTACATATTAATTAATTTTGATATTCCATCAACATAGGTGTAGAAGGAAAACCGCCTACAGATCATTTACTGGGTGGATACATGGATACCTTGGTGCTGGAAATAGAAAACCTATTCCTTCATGTGCTGTCGCAAGTGTAAGAAGATCTTTCCCAGATCCAGATTTACAATACCTTGGCTTCAAACCACGAAGGGACCATTCTGCTGAATTTATGGCTTTTGAATAGCTGAATTATATTTATACCGTTTAAAAAAAGTTTTATTTAAATTAAGCAATTTGATATTTATTTTGTCATGTTTGAATTTATAATTGACTATTTTAAAGTCATATTTAAAAAATATGTTATTTTGTTAAATAAAAGAATTTATTAGTCATAAATTATGAATAGCTTGCATGTTTTCCTGTAATTCAAGCTTGAAAATAAAGGGCCTATGTCAAAATATCTGAAACTATAAGGCCCCTTTCACACGGGATTGTATTCCGCATGTATGCGATCCTTGAGTTGAACGCATTGCACCCGCACTGAATACCAACCCATTTATTTATATGGGGGTGTTCACATGAGCGGTGATTTTCAAGCATCACTTTTGTTTTGCATGAAAATCGCATCATGCTGTATATTCTGCATTTTTCAGCCAACACAGGCCACATAGAATTGAATGGGGTTGTGTGAGCAAGTGCGGATGTGGTGCAATTTTCACGCAAGTTTGCTAGTAGACGATCGGGATGGAGCCCCGATTATTATTATTTTCGCTTGGAACATGGTTATAAGGCAAAATAATGTGATTAAGAATACAGAATGCATATTAAAACAGCGTTGTAGGTGTTAAAAAATAAAATGAAAAAAAAATTAACTCACCTTAGTCCACTTGATTGCGCAGACCGGCATCTCCTTCTGTCTCCTTTGCTGAACATGACCTGTGGTGATCATTCTTTAAAAGGAACAGGACCTGTGATGCCGTCACTCCGGTCATCACATGATCCATCACATGATCTTTTACCATGGTGCTGGATCATGTGATGGATCATGTGATGACCGTAGTGACGTCATCACAGGTCCTGTTCTTGTAATGAATGCTCACCCCAGGTCCTGTTCAGCAAAGGAGACAGAAGGAGATGCCGGTCTGCGCAATCAAGTGGACTAAGGTGAGTTAAATATTTTTTTATTTTACTTTTTAACACCTACAACGCTGTTTTAATATGTGTTCTGTATTCTGAATGACATTATTTTCCATTATAACCATGTTATAAGGGAAAATAATACAATCAACAGAAAACATATCCCAAGTCCGAATTTTCGGAGAAGAATTTTGGGTTTGGGTACCAAACATGCGCAATTTTTCTAACGCGAGTGCAAAACGCATTACAATGCTTTGTACTCATGTGGAAAAATCGCGGGTGTTCCCTTAACGCACCCGCACATTTTCCACAAACGCCCGTCTGAAAGAGGCCTAACACTGGCTGACCAATTACAAGTTCTCCTGACATCCTAAAACATCCATGTTGAGGCTATCTTATTATGTGTCTGCATTTATTAATAGTAGAATTAATTATCATCTCTAAATGATCATTTTTAAGCAAATAGGATGTTATAATTAGACCATTAGTTTCTACTCCGTTTTCAACTACAAAAACCATAAGGACTTTTCATTGACTATACCCGAAAGTGTCAACCAGATCATGCATGGATAAATCTAATCAAATTGCAAAGTACCTATTAATTGATAAGAAAAAAAAGGTTATGTGTGTAATGGTCACACCCTAGTAGGCACTAGAGCATCATATGCATATATAAAATAATAATTTTTACCAATAATGTGTACTGATACGAACATGGTACCAACATTACTTTATCGAGCTGCAGTGCGCACACGCTAGGTGGTGTCATAGGTAATGTACTATTTGCAATATAAAATTTGTAAATATTTAAATAATAATTAAATATTTATCTCTTGACTAATTTGAATTCAGAAGAAAAACAAGAACAAATATATGAGTAAATGAAGTTTTTTTAATATATTAAATTGCATACAAATATAATATATTAGTGACAGAACAAAAAAATAATAAAAAAAAATAAAAACACTTTAACTTTAAAGCAACTCAAATAAATAATAAATACTTTTTATTAAATTACAAATTGCTGCTTGTCTGCCACTACTCTACATTTAAAACGTGTTTGCTGTTGCCTTTTTATGTCCTCCTTACATGGACGCTCTAAATTCAACAGATTTGGAAGTAGATTCGGTGCACGTGATATCCAACCACTCTTTATTTCTCCTTTCACTAGTCTAATGACATCCAGTGTAATATTCTCAATGTAGTCGACGTTCATTTTCTCATAAATGTTTCGAATTATCCATTTGCCTTTGCCTTTTCTTATTCTCAAAGAAGTTCTAAGAGTACCTTGTTCCTCAGTATTTTTTTTTTGCAACACTGACTACTGCTTGTTCACGACCAACATTGTTATTGTTTGTCAGTGCCGCAAGTTTAGTTCTGGCTTCCATGCCGTCTATCCCGAAATGAATTCTCTTGCTTCTGTATTTGAGAGCAAGGCTATGGAAGTTCTCAAGTTGTCCGGTGTGGCAATTATGGGTGAGATGCTGTAAGTCATTTAAGATTTGATTGCTGGTCACAATTTCTTCAATTTTTATGTAGGGTGGTGTTTCTTCTGTCAGCCAAAAAAGATCTCTGTTTAAGTCTTCAATCGGTCCATGTGCACATGAAGAATATAATTCACCATCCCATTTATGTTCATTCTTTATATGATGGAGTAACGAAAGCCATTTTTCACGTAGAAGATCCGTAGAGTTTTCACAATTCTGGATACTCCACCAAAAATGTAGGATCATTTTTTTTATCCATGGTGTGATTTCTTTGCATAATTTTAATTTTGAAGCAGACAGAAGGTTTTTTTTCAATGATTTTGCGTAGTGCCACACGTCAAATTGTTGAATTATAGACGGATAATCTGTTTTCAATTTCTTTCTTACTCCAACATGGCGATCTGAAGCAAAGATTTTCACCTTCAATCCTTTATCGAGAATTCTTTTTTTGTTTCAATCTTTTTTATTGGTGTTTTCAAAGTAATCCACAATACAATAAAATTGCATTACAATGAGCTTTCCACCAGTCGAGTCATTGAAACAACTAACTGTATAAACATAACAGTTGTCACAAAATAAAGCAATAGTACTTTAGACATCATCCACGATTGGTGTCAATAATCTCCAATTAGTGATTGGTACTTCACAAAAAGCCTTATACAGTTGTGTCCACATCTCTATCTATGGAGCAACCACCTCTTCCAATTACTGTATTCAAAACTACCTGCTCCTTAACTAATGGTAATGGCAATGATAACATTAAAATTCCTTTGCTGGAGAAGAAACCAGGTGTATTAGTGATCCTATGTGCATCTGTGTAACTACCACTTGTTGAGGTGACTTCGCCCCTCCTGTACAGCTAGTACAGACCCCCACTCTCAATTCTTGACACAATAACCAGAAGTGATCCACAACTCCCAAAACTTTTGAAAGGATCCATTACCTAAGGCTATGATTCTTTCATAAGCAAATGTAGTGTTGATAGTTGATACCAAATCTGTCAACCTAGGTGATTCCTGGGATTTCCATTTTTGCAGTATCATTAGTTTCGCTAAAACACATACTACTGCTACCAATTTCCTGTTCACCCCTGGGAGATTTGTCACCCCAACTAAAAGCAGGGCAAGTTGTGGTGTCCACGTTAGCTGTCCTTGGAGCAGCTTATTCAGCAGTTCTTCACATTCTTTCCAGTATTTTGAAATCAAAGGGCACTCCCAAAGAATGTGAAGAAGTGTGCCCCTTCTTCTGCATCCCCTCCAACACTCATCCGACACTCCCACATACATATGCCGTAATCTTTCAGGGGTGTAATACCAGTGTAGTATAGTTTTCAGAGCCGATTCCACATGGCTAGAACAGTGCAAGTGTGAGTGGATCAATTTGATCGTTCTCTGCCAATCAATATCCGCTATAGTGATGTTCAGCGAGCTCTCCCATTTACGCATAGGATGAGACTTCCTAAACTGTGTTGGCTGGAGTAATGATTCATACAACATTTTGAGTCCTTTGGAGTTCCCCGAAAGGTATAGCATCCCCACCTGCTTACATCTCACATTCGACGGGGTCAATGATTGTATCAAGTGCCGGATTTGTAAATACTTAAAGAAATCCGACTTGGGTATCAGCAATTAGTTCTGCAAGGCTTGGAAAGACTTCATCGTCCCACTTTCGAATAGCCATTCAATATTGCTTTCGGACTCTATATTCCATTCTGACAGATCGGCATGTGGAAGCAATGCTCTGATAAGAGAGAATGGAATTGAGGAAATCTTTGGCTTGTATCCCTCTTCGTTGGCGTTATGGAACTGTCTCCAAGCCATCACTGAGGCTAGAATCACTGGGTTTAGGTTTTTAGGAACCTGGATATCCCAGAAAGGTAGATGCACTAAATCTGACAGGGTAAAGGGTGCTGCTTGTGCTTGTTCTACTTGAACCCAGGGAATTTCTATTTTCCCTCTGTGCCAGCTCCTAAGCATGGACACCAACGTGGCAATATAATAACGTTCCATGTCTGGGACCGCCAGACCTCCCATTGCTCGGGGTCTCTGAATTATGCTACTCGCTATCCTCGGCTTCCTATTGTTCCAGATATATTTGGAGAGTACTTGTTGCACTTTTCTAAAGAACTTTTTGGGCAGCAAAATTGGGATCGTGCGGTATAGATACAAGAAGCGGGGAAGTATGAACATTTTAAATGCTGCAATCCTCCCTAACCATGAGGTTTTATGCTTATGGAACTCTACCAGATCCTTGCCTACCTTTGCCAATAGTGATTCATAGTTAAGGTCATATAATTTCGACATTGATGCAGACATGCTAGTACCTAGATATTGGATACTATCTGTGCACCAATCAAAATCCCACTGTTCCTTGAAGGATTGAGTCAGAGAGTCCCGGACGTGTATCGGCATTGCTTGTGTTTTAGAGGAATTGAGGTGGTAATACGAAAGATTGCCATACAATTCTATTTGGTTCATAACTGCTGCTAGTGATTTCTCTGGGCTTGATAGTGACAGCAATACATCATCAGCGTAAAGCGAAATTACATGCTCTTGCCCTCCAATTTTTACCCCTGAGATTAATGGGTCTAGTCTAATTGCCTGAGCCAGTGGTTCCATAGCTATAATGAAAATTAGAGGGGACAATGGACAGCCCTGTCTAGTACCATTTGTCAGCTCGAACGTTTTTGACAGGGCTCCATTGACATATACACTAGCTGTGGGGTCACTGTAGAGGGCCATAATTGCTGACATGATAGGGCCACTAAACCCCATAACCGAGAGCACCGAGAAGGCAAACGACCATCTAATTCGGTCAAATGCCTTCTCGGCATCCAATGCCAGCACCAACAAAGGGGTTTTCTGTTGTTTGACTTGATGGAGTATACCCAGCATTCTCCTGGTGTTAAAGTAGGACTGGCGAGTCGGAACAAAACCCGTCTGGTCCTTATGAACTATAGAGGGGAGTATGTTAGCTATCCTAAGGGCCAGGAGCTTGGCATAAATTTTAACGTCTTGGTTTAATAAAGATATAGGTCTGAAATTTTGCGGTCTATCCGCAGTTTTACCTGGCTTAGGTAAAGTAATGATAATTGCTTGTAAATTTTCCCTAGGGAAGTTCCCCGAGGATAAGGCGTGTTGACAAAAATCTTTCAGGAAGGGGCTCAGTATATGCACAAACTTTTTGTAGTAATGGCTTGCAAAGCCATCTGGGCCAGGAGCCTTATCTTGGGGCAAGGATGTAACAACTTTCACAATCTCCTCCTCCGTTATTGGGGCATTCAGGACTTGGAGTTGAGTATCAGTTAAGGTGGGTAGATTTAGGGAATCAAGATATCTGCTCACCATATCCTCCAAATTTGGAGAGACAGGTATGGAGTTTTTTAGGTTGTACAGATCATGGTAGTACGATTGAAAGCCTTCTGCTATGTCCTGTGGAGAGTATAATTTGGCTTGTGTTTTGGGATGTAGAAGGTAATGTATCCTGCTTTTTGTTCTCCTTGCCTTCAGGCTAGCTGCCAGAAGTTTCCCCGCCTTATTCCCCTGAGAATAGTATCGTGCCTTAGTTTTCCTAAGACCCTTCTCATAGGAGTCTAACATATGGTTTCGTAAATCTTGTCTGACTTGTTTTAGTGCCTCTGCATTGGGGGGTGACGGGTCATTTTTGTTCCTATCCTCCAATATTTTCAATTTTGCGAGCAATTGTGACATTTTCTCCTCTAATTTCCGTTTTCTCACTGCTCCTTGTTGTATGAATGACCCTCTAATACACGCCTTATGAGCGTTCCACAACACCACCGGGTCAGTAGTATCCAGCTTGTTAAGAAGGAAGAATTCTTTCAAGTCTGATTCAATGCGCTGACCATGCTGTGGACAAGACAATAGAATAGGATTGCTCCTCCAAAGATATTTTGGGAAGTAGTTGTCCTCCTCTGATAACTTCAGTGTGATGGCAGCATGGTCAGACCATTTAATCTGTCCTATCTCCGCCTCCTTAACTTTAGATAGTGTCATCCTATCCACCCAGAACATATCTATACGAGAATACACATTATGTACCCCTGAATGGAACGTAAACTCTTTATCTGCCGGATGCTTAATACGCCAAACATCAAACAACTCCGCCTTCCAAATAGCACCGCTCAAGGTTTGAACCGATCTGTGAGAAGAGGATGTCGAATCCATTTCAGGGTCTATAGTCAGATTGAAGTCTCCAAATATCAGTAGTTGTCCCTTTTTTTTCTTGTTGACTATGTTCAACACCTTTCTCACAAATCTAGTCTGGCCCTTATTAGGTGCATATATCGATACCAGAGTGAAGGGGGAGTTGTTCAAGGTACATACCAGCATTACATATCGTCCTGCTGGGTCACTTATCTGTTCTAGCAACGTGAATGCCACGGTGTTTTTAATAGCTATCAGCACTCCCCTCGTTTTGGAGTTAGCATGTGCTTGGAAGATATGGGGAAATTGGACATTTTGTAATCTGTGGGCGTCTTTCTCTATCAAGTGGGTTTCTTGCAATCCTAATACATCACAATTAAGGGATCTGACTTCCCTCCACAGATGCGATCTGCGCATTGGGCTATTCAGACCATTAACATTAATACTTGCAAAGGATATTACCATAATAAAGCAGCTTAAAACGTAAGGCATGAAAGTCGCACAGTAAAATGTAAAAAAGGTGCAAGACTCCTCCCAGCCAGCGCGCCTGCAACCATAGCACGAAGAAGGTGGAGCATATTAAAGGCATAGGTTTACCATCAATCATGGACGTATCTTCCCTTAGCATTGCTGAAAAAAAAGAATAATAATAACATATAACCAATAACATAACCTATAGGTGCATCCGTGAGAACCAACAGGCTCCCCTTGAACCTAAATAACTCGGGGTATCAAAGTCCCGTCTGAAGCCTCGGTATTAGCCTGTGCGGCGAATCACCACTCCGGTCAGTAGCACTGAAGGTTAAACCACCCTCCGGTGAATCTCTTTTAACTGGCAGTGTCCCAATCTTTCCGGATTCTTTCGGGATGTCTCCGGCGTTGTTCTGCCTGTAGATCAATAGGAACGTCCCAGCTCTGCAGAACTTTCTTCCCTTCCTCCACAGTCTTGATAACAAATAGTTCTCCCATATGCAAGATTAGAAGGCGCACTGGGAACCCCCATCTGTACTGGATCTTGGCTTTTTGTAAGGCAGACGTAATGGGTATCAGGGCCCTTCTTTGCCTAAGCGTGGTGGCCGATAGATCAGCATATAGAGATATTTTGTGATACGGTGCAGGTAGACCACCATTTTTCCTGGCGGAAGACATCAGCTGCTCCTTCACTGTGTAAAAATGGACTCTGGCAAGAACATCCCTTGGCACAGATTCATCCATATGTCTGGGACGCGGGACTCTGTGCACCCGATCAATCTCTAAGTCCCCATCCTTACAGTGAGGCAGAACGCATTTGATCAGCTCTTTAACATATAGAGGAATATCTTTAGCCACCACACTCTCTGGGATGCCCCTTAGCTTTATATTATTGCGCCTGCTACGATCTTCCAGATCCGCCATTTTGTTTCTTAAAGCTTCCACCTCAGCCTCCAAGGCATAATGAGCTTCTATAAGGTCGTTATGGGAGCCTGCAAACTCCCCAAATTTGCGTTCCAGATGGTCCGTTCTGGCCCCGAGCTCCTCCACCTCTTTCCTCATAGGAGCCACTATCAAACGCATGTCATGCAGCAAGGAGCGTCTCTGTACTAGAAGCATATCTCTCATGGCAGTATCTGTCAGGGCTACGTTAGCGACTGGCAGCGCTAAGAATTCTGCCTCTCCCGCAGCCTGCAAGTCCCCACCACATCCCAAAGTACCTGCGTTGTCAGTTCCTGTATCAGGAGAGCCTTTCAGAGGGGTGGAGTGCGGGGAATCCGCTGCCTCCGTTGTCGCGTCTCCTCTATACGATCGGCTTGCTGCTGCCGTGCCACAGGCCCCTTCTTGCCCGGTGTGTGAATCCCGGATTCCGGGTGCAGGTCTCTGGGACTGCGATGTAGGCAGGTCCTCCACAGATTCTGGGTGGTTAACCGATTGAGCGTCTTCCTCTTTGTCGCTGTCCGCGGCGCTCTCTTTTCCGGCGGGTGTTTCTGCACTTTCTTCCGTCTCCCGGTCATGCTCAGGGAGTGATCGGTACCTTGCCTGTTCGGTTTCGGTGTGTTCACCATGGGTATCGTCGCTATTCTAGTCGCTTAATGCAATGCTAGCTCCGGAGCTACAGCACACTACATCCGCGCGCCTCAGCAGCCAGACCACGCCCCCTCGAGAATTATTTTTAGTACACTATCAAAACCAAATTTTTCCATGGCTACTGAAGAAGTGCATTGACTTCTCTGAACCACTTCGAAATCAATAACTTTGTTAGTTACATTGTCCATTAGTGTATAAATACAATATTTGGCACTGTGTCCTGGACTATCACACTGGCCATCGCCAGACACACACAGGGGTGGTTTTGAGCCTTTAAATTCTATAAACAATTTTTTTTCATTTTCCCAAGCTATGTCTATTGCAGGGAACAAAAAGTTCATTTGATATCGGTAACCAATGATTTTGTCCAGTAAACAGTATTGAGGCTCCAATCAATATGTTTCCAGCAGCATAACCTCCAATCATTGGTTGTGTCTCAAATAAGATAAATTTGTGGCCAGCAGCGCATGTACCTTTATATTTACAATATGATCCTGACATATGTTTTGTCCATGATGTAACCAAAAATCTACACCCTTTATTACTTTGACAAGTAACTTTGGTAAAGAGCTGTTCTAGACAACTTTCAAAAATTAAAAGTTTATGCTGGTTTAATAGTTGTTCATTACTTATGGAATGGATGGATTCTTTTTCATTTTTTTTCTTTTTATCCATATTTGTATCTGTTATAAATAGATCAGATTCATCCAAACTTTCATTTCCAGGAAGATAGAGTGATTGGTTATCTTCTGATTCTTTGTTTGTAGTTACAGAATCATCTGGGAATTCATAAGTCTCTAAATTCTCCTCATGTATTGGTGATAAGGAACATATTCCTTCATAAATGTCACAATCGGGATAAAATTGTACTTCACCAGTATTTTTTTTTTTGTGGAGAAGAAACATCCGGAGTACTTATGAGAACTCTCCTTACACCTTCATGTCGAGGTGTGGATAATAACGGTTGTATAGAGTGAGGTTCTGCTCGTTTTTCAACATCCATCTCACTTACAATTTCAGAATGAACTATATAATTTAAATGGGAATTTTTTAAATTAAAATCTGTTTGTGTTGAAACACTGCACATACCGGGTTTTACAATCTCCATTTCAACGGACTCACAATACGATGATGGATTTTCAACAATGCTTGTTGTTGGCAAGTCAACCTCACGTGCTCGTTTTCTGGAGTGATTTTTTTTTTTTTTTAAACTTTCTTCAATTATAGACTCTCCTGGTCGTGAAACAGGAAAAATGGTCGGAATAGCATCCTTGTTTAGTGCTCTTCCATAGTGAGTCACTCTATAACAATCATGAGTAAAGTGCTCAGAACAAATAACATACTTATTTGATTTATTTCCTTCTTGTATTGATCGAGATAGAGCTTGAATGTCCTCAAAATTTTGTCCGGTCTGTGATAGCCACAATATAATACGATCCAAATCTCGTGGAAAAGAATGCAATATGATGTTTGGATTTTTTCCTTTATCGCCAGTTCTATTATGGCATTTAGACACAATGCAGGATGGCATCGCGATATTCTGTTTTAGGCCTGTTTGAGCATATAAGAAATAAAAACATTAGGAAGAATAGAAATTACAGACAGTATAAACGCTAGCACGAACAATACAAAGCATAAATACTATTAAAGGGTTTATATCACCTAATTTTGACATAATTAGCTCTCAGACACTAGCGATCTGCTAGTGTTTGATCTACTTAACAATGCTATTCTCATAACTTTGTGTGGTTCCGTTTCGATAAAAAATTACATTATATGGATATGCTAATGAGACTCTAGGTGCTATGGGGGCATCTTTTCAGCACCTAGAGGCTCCATCTACTCACACTAAATGCCGCACAGCTCGTCTGTCAAGGCCGCCCATCTCCTCTGCAATGCTATCCTCCTTCTGAGCCAGCGGGCGAATTCTCGTGCGTGCGCCGTTCACTTCTGTCTTTGGCGCAGGTGCATTGAGTAATCCGGCACCAGGATCGCGTCATTCACTGACTGCGGCGAAAACAGAAGTGAACGTCGCAGGCGCGGGATTTCGGCAGCCATGTGGCGGACCGTGGCAACAATCAAGAGGAGCTGGGCGGGCACAACACTGGACCTGGGCGGAATACAGGGTGAGCGGATGGAGCCTCTAGGTGTTGATCTTACGCCAAAATAGCACCTATAGGCTCATTAGCATATAACAAAAGTGCTTTTTTAACAAAAACGGCTGCAGGGACTAACGTTATAAACATACTGTTATGTAGTTCTGACAGCGCATTGCTAATGTCAGTCAGCTACATAACAGTATTTCAGGTGATAGAAACCCTTTAAGTGTATTATTAAAACACGCATCCTCAAAATGACTACTATGAGAAGTTTTAAACTACTTTTATCAGCATGACCGGACAGCCTAGAGCTATCACACAACGGCAGGGCTTGGTGTGATTTATAATGTTCTAACATCTTGATCTACTCCAATTTGTTTATGTATATATAAGAGGATATATTTAAACAAAAATAATACATCAAAGATTACTATTTATATAAAATCCATATATAAATATTATTAATCTATATAAATAAAATTTAATCAGCCTCAGTCACTGATTAAGAGTGCTAATTGATCTGACGATTAAAGTGTTCCATGTCAATCATTATTCTACGCAATACCAGGCATGCTCTACCTATCCATGCGCTATACCATCCTTGATTGACAGGCAAGTGTTCAAGATATACTGCAGGCTATGTGTACTATCCAAATCTAATGATAACATAATACTGTTCGCTTTGCGTTTTATGAATGGATATTGAAAGATAAAATTGTAATAACATCTCAGACAATGTGGGAATCTAGCTGGAATATATACGCACCAATTACAATTATTGTTAAAAACATCTTTACTGAAAGACCCAAAAAAAAAATATTTCATATACAATATTACTTTGAACAATAATACATTGTTTTTTTTTACCTGTGTAATGTAGATTTTGTGTAGGTAGTCGATGTAAAAAATCACATATATCTCAGAGTATGTCAACCTCTAATGATAATTAAAACAATAAATTAAAATATAAATTAGATTATTTTATGTATCTCTGCCTATCTCTCTCTACCTATGTATCTGTCTATCTATTTATGTATCTCTGTCTATGTATCTCTGTTTATGTATGTCTGTCTGTAACGAACACTGTTAGTAGTAGAGTCTGGTTTACCTTAATGGAAAAGCACGCAGTGAATATAGTCCTCCGTTCGTTGCAGGTTAGCTAGATTCCCAAGTTATAATCGCCAGCAATCTCAGCGGTATCACTCCCACACACAACACAGGTACCAAAACAACAGCAGAAACGTGATGAGGGCTGTAAGAAGACTGTCTGTCTGTTTATTGACCCAAACTTGGATTTATACTGTACCCCCAGCAAAAAGGGGAGGGGTGCTTCCTAGAGGGAGGCAATAGACAACCAATAGTACATGGTTTAGATTTTGGTCGATCGCTTTTGTCTGTTTAGAGAAAATGAGTCTAGACAGTGTCCAAATTAACTATCTGTAAAGAATAAAGCCACGAATATTAACCAATAGACTAATTACATGGTACAATTACAGGCCACACAATACGCATACCTTCACAGGTCTCCTACTTTGTCTGCCTGGAGATAATTAGTCTAGACACTGTCTAAACTAACTATCTCCAGACAATAAAGCCACGAATATTAACCAATAGACTAATTACATAGTACAATTACAGGCCACACAATACGCATACCTTCACAGGTCTCCTACTTTGTCTGCCTGGAGATAATTAGTCTAGACACTGTCTAAACTAAAAATCTCCAGACAATAAAGCCATGGAAAAAATAATAATAATAATTACAAGGTACAATTACAGGCCACACAATACGCATATCTTCACACTCTCTATGTATCTGTGTCTTTGAATCTCTGCCTATGAATTTTGTGCTATAAATCTCTGCCTATGAATCTCTGCCTATGAATCTCTGCCTATGAATCTCTGCCTATGAATCTCTGCCTATGAATCTCAGAATATTTATCTCTGACTATGTATATCTGCCTGTCCATCTCTGCGTGTCCATCTCTGCGTGTCCATCTCTGCGTGTCCATCTCTGCCTGTCCATCTCTGCGTGTCCATCTCTGCCTGTCCATCTCTGCATCTCCATCTCTGCGTCTCCATGTCAATGTCTGCGTGTCAATCTTTGCGTCTCCATCTCTCCCTGTCCATGTCCATCTCTGCGTCTCCATCTCTGCGTTTCCATGTCTGCCTGTCAATCTCTGCTTGTACATCTCTGCCTGTCCATCTCTGCGTGTCCATCTCTGCGTCTCCATCTCTCCATGTCCATCTCTGCCTGTCCTTGTCTGCATGTCCATCTCTGCGTCTCCATCTCTGCGTCTCCATGTCTGCCTGTCAATCTCTGCGTGTCCATGTCTGCCTGTCCATCTCTCCGTGTCCATCTCTGCGTGTCCATGTCTGCCTGTCCATCTCTGCGTCTCCATGTCTGCCTGTCAATCTCTGCGTGTCCATCTCTGCGTGTCCATCTCTGCCTGTCCATCTCTGCGTCTCCATCTCTGCGTCTCCATCTCTCCATGTCCATGTCTGCGTCTCAATCTCTGCCTGTCCATCTCTGCGTGTCGATGTCTGCGTGTCCATCTCTGCGTGTCCATGTCTGCCTGTCCATGTCTGCCTGTCCATTTCTGCCTGTCCACCTGTGCCTATCCACCTGTGCCTATCTATCATGACTCTATCGATATGTATCTTTATGATAATATATCTAAATTTCTCTATGTATGTGTGTGTATATATATATATATATATATATTTATGTGTATCTCTATATCTGTTTCTATGTGTATATATATTTGCCTGTCTGTGAACATATATATATATATATATATATAGTAATATATACACAAAGAAACATATATAATGATATATATCAGTTACACAAAAATATATTCATATTTATATATATATATATATACAGTGGAGGAAATAATTATTTGACCCCTCACTGATTTTGTAAGTTTGTCCAATGACAAAGAAATGAAAAGTCTCAGAACAGTATCATTTCAATGGTAGGTTTATTGTAACAGTGGCAGATAGCACATCAAAAGGAAAATCGAAAAAATAACTTTAAATAAAAGATAGCAACTGATTTGCATTTCATTGAGTGAAATAAGTATTTGAACCCTCTAACAAAAAAAGACTTAATACTTGGTGGAAAAACCCTTGTTTGCGAGCACAGAGGTCAAACGTTTCTTGTAATTGATGACCAAGTTTGCGCACATTTTAGGAGGAATGTTGGTCCACTCCTCTTTGCAGATCATCTCTAAATCCCTAAGGTTTCGAGGCTGTCTCTGTGCAACTCTGAGCTTGAGCTCCCTCCATAGGTTTTCGATTGGATTAAGGTCCGGAGACTGACTAGGCCACTCCATGACCTTAATGTGCTTCTTCTTGAGCCACTCCTTTGTTGCCTTTGCTGTATGTTTTGGGTCATTGTCGTGCTGGAACACCCATCCACGACCCATTTTCAGTTTCCTGGCAGAGGGAAGGAGGTTGTCGCTCAGGATTTCACGATACATGGCTCCGTCCATTTTCCCGTTTATGCGAATAAGTTGTCCTGTGCCCTTAGCAGAAAAACACCCCCAAAGCAAAATGTTTCCACCCCCATGCTTGACGGTGGGGACGGTGTTTTGGGGGTCATAGGCAGCATTTTTCTTCCTCCAAACACAGCGAGTTGAGTTAATGCCAAAGAGCTCTATTTTGGTCTCATCAGACCACAGCACCTTCTCCCAGTCACTCTCTGAATCATTCAGGTGTTCATTGGCAAACTTCAGACGGGCCTGCACATGTGCCTTCCTGAGCAGGGGGACCTTGCGAGCCCTGCAGGATTTTAATCCATTGCGGTGTAATGTGTTTCCAATGGTTTTCTTGGTGACTGTGGTCCCTGCTAATTTGAGGTCATTAACTAACTCCTCCCGTGTAGTTCTAGGATGCTTTTTCACCTTTCTCAGAACCATTGACACCCCACGAGGTGAGATCTTGCGTGGAGCCCCAGAGCGAGGTCGATTGATGGTCATTTTGTGCTCCTTCCATTTTCGAACAATCGCACCAACAGTTGTCACCTTCTCTCCCAGCTTCTTGCTAATGGTTTTGTAGCCCATTCCAGCCTTGTGCAGGTCTACAATTTTGTCTCTGACATCCTTGGACAGCTCTTTGGTCTTTCCCATGTTGGAGAGTTTGGAGTCTGCTTGATTGATTGATTCTGTGGACAGGTGTCTTTCATACAGGTGACTAGTTAAGACAGGTGTCCTTAATGAGGGTGACTAATTGAGTAGAAGTGTCTAACCACTCTGTGGGAGCCAGAACTCTTAATGGTTGGTAGGGGTTCAAATACTTATTTCACTCAATGAAATGCAAATCAGTTGCTATCTTTTATTTAAAGTTATTTTTTCGATTTTCCTTTTGATGTGCTATCTGCCACTGTTACAATAAACCTACCATTGAAATGATACTGTTCTGAGACTTTTCATTTCTTTGTCATTGGACAAACTTACAAAATCAGTGAGGGGTCAAATAATTATTTCCTCCACTGTATATATATATATATATATATACTATTTGACAAATATATACAGATATTTATATATGTGTCATATATAAGTATCTGTATATTTATTGAGCAGGTGCTTATTATTCATAATCGTTGGTGGTATAGTGTTAATAATTGTACTTTTTATCAAATCATTTATTATTATTTATTCCCATTTCGTTGGTGTTTTTTTGTGGCAGCATGCTTATTACCTACATCAGTGATGGCGAACCTTTTAAAGACCGAGTGCCCAAATCGCAACCCAAAACCCACTTACTTATCACAAAGTGCCAATGGCAATTTAACCTTAATGTTGAGGTTTTATTTTAGAAAACTCATACATTCACATCTTTTGCTTTAAAAGAAAAATACAACAGACCTTTCAACGATACAAACAACTTTTCATTGAAAAGTAAAAAGGTAAAATATTGCAATTAATGTGATTTTTGCTGTTGTATGCATGCTGACAATTTGTCAAATCTTGGCTCATACTTTGTAAGTTTGAGAGCAACACATGCAGCACTGAGGTCGTCTGTTAGTCTGTTTCTGATGTCAAATTTGATATAATTCAAAGCTGAAAACAGCTGCTCACAAGCATAAGATGATCCAAACAAAGTAAGTAAAGCAATCGCAAGTGCTTTAATAGACGTAAAGTTATTTGGCAGGGAATTCCACACTTTAAGGATCTCATTTTCAGAACTAGCTGTGCTGTCCTTTGTCATCCCTTCTATCTTCTCAAGTGTTTCACGCAGGTCAGAGAATTTATTTTTCCAGATAGAGCTTTCTTGAAATTCCAATAGCTCCATTTCCAGACTTCCTAAATCTAACCAGTCTAAGCAGGAAAGATCAAGTTCTTCAAATTTGGCTTTATCTGGAGAAGTGAGAAAACACAGGGTTGTCTCCAATTTACGGAATTGTAAAAATCTTTTACTAAAATTCACCTTCGCAGCTGCTAGGATGCTAGAAAATTCCTTGTAGATTTCCTGGTGGCTGGTAGGATTGTCTGCAAATGCTGTAGCATTTTCTAAATGCTTTTTTATATTTGGAAAATATTTTAGCTGCTCACTTTCAAGGTCTCTTTCAAAAACCTGTAGTTTTCTCTCAAATGTTTTGATATCGCAAAACATCTTTTCTGCTGTTTTCCCTACACCTTGCAGTTGTTTGTTCAGTACATTGAAGTGCAGTGTAAAATCTGTAAAAAACACGAGGTTGGTGAGCCAGGCCATATCAGTGAGCTGTGGATAGTCCTGCTCTTTTTCATTCATAAAGAGCCTGATTTCATCCAAACAGGCTACAAATCTCTCCAGGACTCGTCCTCTGCTCAGCCACCGTACATTATTGTACATAAGTAAACAATTATACTGGGCCTGAACCTCCTCAAGAAGTGCTTGAAACTGTCGACAATTCAGAGCGCGAGCCATGATGTAATTCACCATTTTTGTGACATCTTGGAGGACATCGTCAAATTTTTTGCTGCTTTCCCTGGCTTCTTGGTGTATAATGCAATGAAACTGAATGACTTCATGTTTTGTTTCTTTAACAAAGAACTGTATGAAACCAGATGTTGCCCCCACCATAGAAGGCGCCCCATCACTAGTAATTGAAACCACTTTTTCTGGTCTTATGTCTTGTGACAAAAAAACCTCCTTCACAGCATTGTAGATATCTATCCCTTGTGTTCTTTTAGGCAAAGACACTAGTTTCACCAGCTCTTCTCTCATGATGTCACCAGCAGCATAACGCAAAATTACTGCTAGCCTTGCATGATTATTTATATCTGTGCTTTCGTCCAAGCACATGGAGTAACAGGCTGCCTTTTGTAAGTCAGTGGTGAGCTGCTGACTAACATCACTGGCCATGCGCTGGACTTTTATCCTTGTTTGGGAAATCATGGAAAAGGGAATTACTCCCAGACAGCATGGCCATTTTTATAATATCCCCATCAGAGAGGGGCTTACCATGTTTTGCTAGGCATAGTGAAATTTGAAAACTGGCATTTGTCAGATGATTTGTTTTAGAAAGATAGTTGGAAAAACTACGGTACTGGGAATGATAGCTTCTTAATTTCCCTTCAAGAAACACTTTTCTTTCAGTTTCACCAAGTGAGGCAACACTTTTGTGGTTTGTGTCCAAATGGCGTCTGACACTTGATGTGCGACACACAACAGTTTCATTGCACAGAATACATAACGCTTTCCCATTGCGTTCAATCACCCCAAATGACTCTGTCCAGGCCTCTTGGAATGATCTTCCACTATCTATTTTTGCTTTTTTTGCTGCACTCATTTTTGGGTGTTCAAGACTTGGAGTCTACAAATACACAACATTAAAAAGAAAAATGAAGCATCCAATAAAATCTATCCCTATACCAAAAATAGCTATTACTATTAGTTAACACTAAAGAAATGGATATTAATTTAAATCAACAATCTACGGCAGTGATTCTTAGCTGGGGTTCCATTTCAATTAGCTGACCACCAGCACAAGAGGGCAATGGAAATGGATCCTGCTAAAAAAAAAAAAAACTATTGTGTGCATCAGTTATGTATGTATAGTTCTATCTCAGATATGTTTTTCAGGTGGAAAAAAAAATCCTGCATGCAGGACAAGGCTACCTTCACATCTGCAATAGTGCATTAGCAGATGTCTGGTAGTATGTTCCAGCATGCAAGTGGAAGATCATCCAGACAAAAAATGGCAGCATTCTGCTGTTTTTGTCCATCCTTCAGGGGTCAGCCAGCCAGATGTACTGTACTTTTCACCCCATAAGACACATTTTTTTTCCACCAAAAGTGGGATGAAAATGCTCCAGCGTCTTATGGGGCAAATACTAATGAGCGCTTCCATTATGGCAGTGGCATCCAGAGCAGGAGAGGTGTTTTATTTTATTTTATATGCTCTGTGTCTTGGGGCTGATGAGAGGCATGGTGAATGACCTGAGACGCACGGGGACTGATGAGACACATGGGGGCGGATGAGACATTTACATTTGGGTCTGAGCCAAGTCTGATTGAGGTTCTTATTAAAATTGGAGGTTTGATTGGTGGTCTGATCGGAGGTCTAATGAAAAATATTTTTTATTATTGTCCTCCTTTTAAAACCTAGGTGCGTCTTATGGGCTGGTGTCTCTTATAGGGCGAAACATATTGTAAATGCAATGTCATCTGTACCCAACGGGGCTGGAAGATATTGCATTTTCATCTGGCTGTGCTGAATCAAGTCATCCTGGCAGGCTGTTCTCAGAGGGAGCAGCCTGCCAGAATGCAAAGCGTATGTGTGTAAGTAGCCTAAGGCTACATGCACATGACAGGGGAAAAAAAAGTCCATTAAAAACGGACACACTGTCAGTTTCTGATGGCCATTTTGCATCAGTGTGTGCATCAATTTTCTGGCCATGTGTCCATTTTGCATCAGTTTTTCATGTCCGTTAAAAATTGATGAATTTGATTGCCAGTCATTTCTAGACCCACCCTTCTGAGAACACCCACAGGATGGTAGGCCCCCAGCTAAAATAATGTCCCCAATAGTGTAGGATTTTTTTTTTCTTTTGCTGCCCCCAGCGTTAATAACGCTCCCATGTAGGCTCCCTGGTAAAATAATGTCCCCCATAGGGTAGTTTTTTTTTTTTACTGCCCCGAGCTTTAATAATGCCCCCTATTTTGTCCCCAGTTAAAATAATGTCTCCCACAATTTAAATATGTTTTTTTAATAGTGCCCCAGCTTTAATAATGCCCCCATGGTGTAGGATTTTTTTTTTTTTACTGTCCCCTGCTTTAATAATGGCCCCCATTGTGTGTGTGTGTGTGTGTGCGTGTGTGTTTTTAGCACCCTCAGCTTTATTAATGCCCCAATGTAGGTCCCCATCTTAAATAATGGCCCCCCTCCGTAGGGTATGAATAATTTTTTTTTTAATGGCCCATCTTAATTTCCTCCATACTTTAAACAATGCCCCTATAATGGTCCACCGTTGTTTCTGTTTTCTTGATTTTACACAAAAAAAAAACCACACCTTATCCACTTGCTCGCTCTGCAGCAGTCTCTTCTATCTTCACTGAACAGGACCTGCGATGTGCGTGATGACATCACTGCGCGCTCCCACCTGATTACGTCAACACACACATCGCAGGTAATTCGGCAGGTCCTGCTCAATGAAAAGAGAAGAGACTGCCGCACTGCGAGCAAGAGGATGAGGTGAGTTGTTTTTTTTTTTTTTTGCTGCGGGTCACCATGGGGGCATTATTTAAACCATGGGGGACACTTTTTTAAACCCCTAATTTAAGTGTACTCGTCAATTAGTTGTTAATTGATTTCAGTGGGGTCCGCATGGCTGTCCTATTTTTGGACAAATGCTATTCACTGGCTGTTAAAAGAACGGCCATGTAAATAGCCCCATAGACTTTCATTGGTGCTATGGCCGTGTGATGGACGTTACTTAGACGGCAGTCACACGGCCATTATTCACTGTCGTGTGCATGAGGCCTAAAGGATCACACAGAAATGGATCAAATAAATGCTAAATGAGCAACTGATGCACAGGATTTTTTATTTTATTTTTTACAGGATTCTTTTTTTTTTTTCTTTATTCAGAATGGAAAAATAATGGTAACTTTAACACTTCCCAACTTAGGCTACTTTCACGCTAGTGGCAGCCTTCTCCGGCAGGCTTTTCCGGTGGGGGAACAGCCTGCCGGATCCGTAACTTCCACGTGCACTGCCGGAAGTTCACCTGGCCCTGTTCGCTATAATTGGGGACCGGCGGAGATCCGTTTTTTTCATTAAAATAACGTGAGCGGACCAGATATCCCTGACTGGCATTGATTGTGTACAGGGGAGCACACAACATCATAGGTTACTGTGATGCTGTGCATGTTGGGCTGCCGGCGGGACTGATTTCCTACAATCATAAGATCTTATGATGTTGTGTGCTCATCTGCACATGATCAATACCAGTCCGGGACATATGGCCCACTCAGACTAGTTTCACACCAGCGACAGGATGGATCCGTCGGATCCGTCCTGCCGCTAGTTCACGTGTGGCCCCGGACTGCTGCTCATCCTCATTGACTATAATGGGGGCGGAGTTCCAGCAGCAGCACTTTGTGAGAGGCTGCCGGACTAAATGTCGGACATGTCGTGGTTTTAGTCCAAGGGCCTCTCGCCGAGTGCTGCCGCCGGAACTCCGCCCCCATTATAGTCAATGAGAATGAGCAGCAGTTCGGGGCCACACATGAACTAGCGGCAGGACGGATCCAACAGGCTGTCGGATCCGTCCTGATGCTAGCGTGAAACTAGCCTTAGACTGGTCGTGTACATGGGCCCTAAGGGAGGAGGACCCCTCTACCACCTCCCATACACTGGGCTGGAGTCTGGAGGCGTATGAGTGGGGAACAGGGGTGCTCCCTGAGTCCCCTCAGTCAGTTAAAAAATAATTATACAGCAGAGGAAGAAGCATAACGCTGATTGGCAGAAGCTCAGCCAACCAGCGTTATGCTTCTACCTGAAACCCACAAGCAGTTACTGACGGAATACTGAAGGGTAGTGAGCTCCCTGCAGTGTTCCTTTCGGTCCTCTGATTCTGCCTCCGCCTCTCCCATATTACATCACATGTTGCGGCCGCGCCCTCTCTGCTTCCTGATTGCAGGAGGCGCGCAGTGAGTCCCTCCCATCTCACTCCCCTCTGTCTTTGCAGCGCTGATGCCAGACTCCAGTCCCTCCCCTCTGTGTTCGGCAAGCGGCGCACTGATGCAGACTCCAGTCCCTCCCCTCTGTGGTCGGCGACTCGGCGCACATTAATGTAAGTCAGGACGGGACCGTGATCATCCTCTTTAAACATATATATAGGCTAGGGCGCGCGTGCCGACAGAGAAGGCTCTGCGTGCCCTCTCTGGCACGCGTGCCATAGGTTCGCCATCACGGACCTACATACTTACCAGATTCGAGCATCCAGCGACGTCATCCAGACTCTCCGCCTCCTTCCAGCGATGCCGGCGTCTTCTCTTCCGGGTGTATGCGATGACGTCATCGGCGCAGGCGCATAGAGGATGGAGCGGCCGACAGAGCGGCCGCCTCTCAGTGCGCCTGCGCCGATTAAAGAAAGGTACGGCGCAGGCGCGATATTTTGAATTAGAACAGGGCCAGCAGAGAACGATCCCGTTCCCTGGCCCTGTCAATCAAACAGCGGAGGGGGCGTCATGATGAGAGGAGGATGCGCTGCTACCAGCAAGTAGCCGCCCTACTTGCTGGTAGCAAGGTAATTTACATATTATAAAACTTGATTTTTAACAAAATCTACTGAACGAAAATGGATATTTAGCATATGTACAGGGAGCTTGCAGTGTAGGGATTAATATTAACAAAAAAAAAAAACGGTTTAGTGGGCTGACAGAAGCCCTTTAAGGCCACTCGTCTCATCAGGGCTTTCCATAGGTCCCATCCTGAGAAGGTGTGCTCTGAGTGTCCGGAGTCCACTCGTAGAGGGAGGGGTACTGTCACAACCAGACAGCTGAGAAACTCTGACAGAAGCCTTTCAGAACCTCCTCCTTGAGTCTTCTTTGTTTTTGGTTTTCAGTTCCTCATCTCGTTAGCCTCTCTCAGCTGTCATGTAGTTGGACTGATTGCATCCCTTTAAATTCCTCCCCATAATGCATTAGTGTGCGGTTTATACAGCTTCCTGAGTGTGTGTGCATGCTGATCCTATCAGTCTTCTACAAGTTAAGTGTTGTACATTAATTTGTGATTTTCTGTTTGCTGGATCCCAGGTGACCCTGACTCCCTCTGTGTCTAGTGTAGGGAGCCGGTGGTCGTGTCCCCTCACTATTGTAGGGTGTTCAGATGTTATATAGTCGAGGTACAGGATATGCGATCATCCACCATTGGGATTATCGCATAGGCTGAGCAGTAAGGGAGAGAGCCAGGTCTGATGCAGGGGTCTCCCTTTTTGTTCCTTAGTTTTGGATCCAGTGAGTCATATATTCATTTTGCATTGTCTTGTTTCCTGTACACCTTCCGTGACACCGAATCAGCAATTGCGGATCTGCAGGAAGTTAAAAAAAAAAATGCCCCATGTGACCTTCAGCACCAGGGAGAGCTGAAGAGAAGAAATAGTGTGAAGTCACAGATAGTGAAAGAAATTTAAAATGACTTCTTTTGTGGTAGAAAAATGTATAATTCTCAAACAGGAGAGGCCTGCTTTGTGGGACACAAGAGCAGAAGTGTACCATGACCGGATAAGGAAGGACCGAGCATGGAAAGAAATTGGCAAAGAGTCGCTACCAACAGCATGGGACTCTGCATAAGTGTCCAAGAAAGAAAAGATAAATGAGTATACAGTATTAGGAGTGCAGACGTGCACAGCGTCTTTGGTTGCACTCAGAAGCATGGCAGGCCGGGTTTTCATAGATTGTTACAGTAACATGGTGCAGCAGGTGCCTAGGTGACATTATACTGCATGGGCCAGCAGGAGCACACAGCGTCATTGGTTGCAATGACGCCGTGCACTCCTGCACTCAGCAGCATGTCAGGCCTGATTTTTAATTTTTAATACTAATATATTAAAATATTTCAGTCCAGCAAATAAAAAAAAGATGAAATTCTTGTCGGGACCAATTCCGGAGGGAATTAAATACGAAAAACAAGTGGTGATGGAGGCAAAAAAAAGAAGCCCTATATGCATACCCGGCACCTTCAATTTCTACAAAGGTAAGTAATTTTTATATATTTTTAGGACAGTGGAGTTTTCGCCAGTTTATAATTAATGGGGTTCTGCAGTTTGTTTTCTATGCTCAGGATAGATCATCAGCATCTGATCAGCTGTTTGAGAAGGCAGCAGTGCTGGCAGAAGCGCCGCGACCTTCTCGCTGTTTACCGCTGGCCCTATCGGACAATTCAAATTCATAAGCACCGTCCTGCGAACTGGATGACAGACCAGGAATGTCCACAGATACCCAAGTTGAAATTGAACAGCCTGAGGCCATGGGGGAATCTTCAGTGTCTTCAGTTTCTATCCTTCACCAGCCTCTGCAGGAAAGATCAGAAAATCAAGAAGCGGTCCAGGATAATAATCCAAAAGTGGTCCAGGCTATTCCAGAACCAGTCCAGGCCAATCCTAAACCCAGCCAGCAAGAAAGAGCAGCACCTGTTAGCCGTTCTTCTGGCAGATGAGGCCGAAGGGCAGGGGCGTAACTAGTGACCGGGCCCCACAGCAAATTTTTGTATGGGGCCCCCTCCCCCCACCAAGAAAACTACTGATCGTTGCACAAAATCAAGCCCTCACATAGACCGAAATATAGAAAAGTAATTTTTTTAAGTAATTAAACCAAATAAAAACTATACAAGTTTTGTATCGTATTGAGACGCAGAATAAAAACTTCATTTTTTGTGAACGCCGTGATGCCAAAACCTCAAAAACCTTGGCGGAATTGTGTGTGTTATATATATTTTTTTAGCCCATAAAGAATTTATTTTTTTCCTGCTTTCTGATACAAGACATGGTAAATTAAGTGGCGACATTTAAAAAATGCATCTTGTCCCACACAAAATTAACCATAATCTTTTTATTTTTCCATTCACATAGTCATATGAGGGCTTATGTAAAAATGAAAATGGGCCCGGTATTTAAGGGGTAAAAGGTATCAAACTACAATGTTTTATATTGCTTGCTCTTTTTGAGAGCATCAGGGTTTTTGCACATTTTACATACACAACTACAGGGAGTGCAGAATTATTAGGCAAGTTGTATTTTTGAGGATTAATTTTATTATTGAACAACAACCATGTTCTCAATGAACCCAAAAAACTCATTAATATCAAAGCTGAATATTTTTGGAAGTAGTTTTATTAGTTTGTTTTTAGTTTTAGCTATTTTAGGGGGATATCTGTGTGTGCAGGTGACTATTACTGTACATAATTATTAGGCAACTTAACAAAAAACTAATATATACCCATTTCAATTATTTATTTTTACCAGTGAAACCAATATAACATCTCAACATTCACAAATATACATTTCTGACATTCAAAAACAAAACAAAAACAAATCAGTGACCAATATAGCCACCTTTCTTTGCAAGGACACTCAAAAGCCTGCCATCCATGGATTCTGTCAGTGTTTTGATCTGTTCACCATCAACATTGCGTGCAGCAGCAACCACAGCCTCCCAGACACTGTTCAGAGAGGTGTACTGTTTTCCCTCCTTGTAAATCTCACATTTGATGATGGACCACAGGTTCTCAATGGGGTTCAGATCAGGGGAACAAGGAGGCCATGTCATTAGATTTTCTTCTTTTATACCCTTTCTTGCCAGCCACGTTGTGGAGTACTTGGACGCGTGTGATGGAGCATTGTCCTGCATGAAAATCATGTTTTTTTTACCTTGCAGACTTCTTCCTGTACCACTGCTTGAAGAAGGTGTCTTCCAGAAACTGGCAGTAGGACTGGGAGTTGAGCTTGACTCCATCCTCAACCCAAAAAGGCCCCACAAGCTCATCTTTGATGATACCAGCCCAAACCAGTACTCGACCTCCACCTTGCTGGCGTCTGAGTCCGACTGGAGCTCTCTGCCCTTTACCAATCCAGCCATCTGGCCCATCAAGACTCACTCTCATTTCATCAGTCCATAAAACCTTAGAAAAATCAGTCTGGAGATATTTCTTGGCCCAGTCTTGACGTTTCAGCTTGTGTGTCTTGTTCAGTGGTGGTCGTCTTTCAGCCTTTCTTACATTGGCCATGTCTCTGAGTATTGCACACCTTGTGCTTTTGGGCACTCCAGTGATGTTGCAGCTCTGAAATATGGCCAAACTGGTGGCAAGTGGCATCTTGGCAGCTGCACGCTTGACTTTTCTCAGTTCATGGGCAGTTATTTTGCGCCTTTTTTTTTCCACACACTTCTTGCGACCCTGTTGACTATTTTGAATGAAACGCTTGATTGTTCGATGATCACGCTTCAGAAGCTTTGCAATTTTAAGAGTGCTGCATCCCTCTGCAAGATATCTCACTATTTTTGACTTTTCTGAGCCTGTCAAGTCCTTCTTTTGACCCATTTTGCCAAATGAAAGGAAGTTGCCTAATAATTATGCACACCTGATATAGGGTGTTGATGTCATTAGACCACACCCCTTCTCATTACAGAGATGCACATCACCTAATATGCTTAATTGGTAGTAGGCTTTCGAGCCTATACAGCTTGGAGTAAGACAACATGCATAAAGAGGATGATGTGGTCAAAATACTCATTTGCCTAATAATTCTGCACGTAGTGTATGCTACATGCGCACACACACACAGCTTTGGGTGATACATTATATATCACTGTGTTACACATTTTACACACACAGCTCTGAGTGGCACATTATATATCACTGTGTTACACATTTTACATACACAGCTGTGCTGTGCACATTATACATTCCTCTGTTCGCATACAGCTCTGCTACATACACCACACACACTACTGTGCTGGATTCACACTATACACCTATCCAGGGCCGGTGCAAGGATTTTTGGCAACACAAGCAAATCTACTTTTTGGCGCCCCTCATGATTCACATCCATTCCCCCCCCCCCCCCCACCATCATTTCACATTTCTGCCCCTCATGATTCATATCCATTTTTTGCCCCCCCATGTGCCAATATCATAGTGCCATCCTTTACCCCTGCCCACTAATGTGCCAGTATCAAGTGCCTCTCTCCTACCCCCTCCATGATGTGCCAGTATCATGGTGCCAATAGCCGCCCTCCCCCGTGGCAGTAAAGTAACAGTCCAGTATTTAATAAAAAAAACAAAAAACTTTTATACTTACCTCCATGTCAGCGATGCGATGCAGGCCTCTTCCTCTTCCTGTGTTCCCACCAGCCTCTAGTGTACAGCTCTGCTACATACACCACACACACTACTGTGCTGGATTCACACTATACACCTATCCAGGGCCGGTGCAAGGATTTTTGTCAACACAAGCAAATCTACTTTTTGGCGCCCCTCATGATTCACATCCATTTTTTGCCCCCCCACCATCATTTCACATTTCTGCCCCTTATGATTCATATCCATTTTTTGCCCCCCCCATGTGCCAATATCATAGTGCCATCCTTTACCCCTGCCCCCTAATGTGCCAGTATCAAGTGCCTCTCTCCTCCCCCCTCCATGATGTGCCAGTATCATGGTGCCAATAGCCCCCCTCCCCCGTGGCAGTAAAGTAACAGTCCAGTATTTAATAAAAATAAAAAATAACTTTTATACTTACCTCCATGTCAGCGATGCGATGCAGGCCTCTTCCTCTTCCTGTGTTCCCACCAGCCTCTAGTGATGAAGATTTGGTGCTTGTGTTCTTATTTAGCCTGTCTTTCAGAAAAGTTTAAGATGGGATTCAAACCCATGACCTTCTGTATCAGAAGAAAGGCATTTACCCACACAGCTATGTAAGCTGTATAGCCAGTTATACACACATATATATATATATATATATATATATATATATATATGACTTCTACTGTAGATAACTTTGATACCTGTACAACTATACACATGACAGTTTCCCCAACACACCCAGCTCTGCTACATCCATACACAGTGTGCTGGGGCAGCTGTCATGTGTATGTACACTAGGTATCAAAGTTACCTACAGTAGAAGTCTTTTTTTTTTTTTT
The DNA here is from genome assembly GCF_014858855.1 of Bufo gargarizans. Taxonomy (NCBI): domain Eukaryota; kingdom Metazoa; phylum Chordata; class Amphibia; order Anura; family Bufonidae; genus Bufo; species Bufo gargarizans. The sequence goes on along the minus strand of NC_058083.1, from coordinate 357,584,619 downwards.
AAATAACTGGTTATACAGCTCTCATAGCTGTGTGGGTAAATGCCTTGCCTCTGATGTGAAAGGTTGTGAGTTCGAATCCCAGGAGAAACTTTTCTGAAAGACATGCTAAATGAGATTTAAATACACCAGGGTCTCGTAGCTGGGTCATAACCGATTCCGGGTTAGATCTCCGTGGTCAGGTAGATATGATGGTTAGAGAGTATCTAAACCGGAATAGGTCTGACGCCAAGGAAGAAGCAGCTTTAAAAGGGCTCGCTCCTTCCGTGTGCCAGAAGAACTGCAAACAATGTGCCTTTCTGCGTTGGCCATGGTAATTGATGAATTTACGGGGCCTGCAGAGCCACATGAAGTGCTTCACTTAGAAAAAAGCAGAGACAAAAGATTCAACTTAATAACTCCTCATTCCCATCTTAACAGACTGCACACCCCTGGCCCATATTCAGGGAATTATTTGAATTATAATTATTTTATTTTTGGCTTAACTAAATCTTTGTTATCTTGTTTCAATTGCATATGTGTTTTTTCTCTTCCAAAATGTCATTTTAGATTTTTGGTTCAGAGCTGAACCCGACAGTCACCCTGGCAGCTTGATTGTGCACATAAAGGGCATCACACTGCCGGGCAGATGCTTCTGACAAGTAGTGTGTTTGGTGACGTCACCAGCAGTAATGTGCATGCTTTTGCACTGACCTATCTAAAAAGGCTAGGGCAGTGCTGAAGCCAGCCCATCAGAGCCGCTGATGTCATCAAACACACTGCTTGCCAGAAGCATCTGCCCGGCATTGTGATTATTTTTAAAAAAATTGCCTTTTCAATGTATGATCAAGCACATGTCAAAAGAGAGCATCAAGGGGGCCTGTCCGCCAAATGCACACGTCCATGTAACATGGACCATGAGATACCGGTCTGGATTCCTGCTGAGTGAAGGAGCGCACAGCCTCATTGGTTGCACTGATCTATACGAGTGTAGGCCTCATGCACAGGAACGTGTGCGATCCTGCACTCAGCAGGAATTCAGGCTGGACAAAAGACAGTTCGGCCTGTCATCCTGCAAGTTGATCCAGAGGAATGCAAAAAATAAACTGTGAGGTAGAAGCCAATTTTCCCCACTTTAAGGGAATAAAAAATGTCTTCCCGACTTTTAGGGGAATAAAAAAATGTCTTCCCGACTCCAATCAGGCAATCAGAATAACTCCCTTGGTCAACGACCCCTCTAGTTCGTGTCTGACGTGTGCATTTGGATTTAAACAAAGTAACATAGTACATAAGGCCGAAAAAAGACATTTGTTCATCCAGTTCGACCTGTTATCCTGCTGATGATCTGATATACTTACCTTTTCTGCATAGAAGTTTAATATTTGTGGATTGCGGGCCTGCATAGAAGGCAGACATATCCCATTTCTATTAATAAAAATTGGGCATGTTTGTGTTTAGCTGTGAGGACATACATGAATTTAAATAGTAAAAAATAAAACATAAATTTTAATAGATGTAAGGGCTCTTTCACACCTGCGTTATTGTCTTCCGGCATAGAGTTCCGTCGTCGGGGCTCTATGCCGGAAGAATCCTGATCAGGATTATCCTAATGCATTCTGAATGGAGTGAAATCCGTTCAGGATGCATCAGAATGTCTTCAGTTCCGGAACGGAACGCTTTTTGGCCGAAGAAAATACCGCAGCATGCTGCGCTTTTTGCTCCGGCCAAAAAAACTGAAGACTTGCCGCAAGGCCGGATCCGGAATGAATGCCCATTGAAAGGCATTGATCCGGATCCGGCCTTAAGCTAAGCGTCGTTTCGGCGCATTGCCGGATCCGACGTTTAGCTTTTTCTGAATGGTTACCATGGCTGCCGGGACGCTAAAGTCCTGTTTGCCATGGTAAAGTGTAGTGGGGAGCGGGGGAGCAGTATACTTACCATCCGTGCGGCTCCCGGGGTGCTCCAGAGTGACATCAGGGCGCCCCAGGCACATGGATGACGTGATCGCATGACACGTCATCCATGCGCATGGGGCGCTCTGACGCCGCACGGATGGTAAGTATACCGCTCCCCCGATCCCCGCTCCTACTATGGCAACCAGGAACTTTAATAGCGTCCTGGATGCCATAGTAACACTGAAAGCATTTTGAAGACGGATCCGTCTTCAAATGCTTTCAGTACACTTGCGTTTTTCCGGATCCGGCGTGTAATTCCGGCAAGTGGAGTACACGCGGGACAACGCAAGTGTGAAAAGGCCTTAGTCAAAATGAGGCATTAGAAGGTATTTACACCAAATAAATAAAAAAAATTGGATTTTTACAAAAAAACACACCCCGCAAGCCCACGTCAAGGGTCCTCCACCTCCACTACAGAAAAATACTGCTTGTAATTGAAGTCCCGGGACCCGGAGTGAGGCGGCTTCTTCACACAGATATGCTTACCGTCCAGTGTCCCAATGCAGTTAGGAAACAGCGCAGATTAGTGATATCCCTCGGCAATAAGTAGCCAATCTTCTGCCTTGGGGGTGGGCATCACCACTTCTCTGAGACGCTGCCATATAACTTTGCAGGTATGGCAGACAATCCCAGAGATTGTAGAGATTCCAAGGAGAAACTCAAAATGCAAAGAAGCAAATGAGTCCCCGGTAGCAAGGAATCTAAAAAACAACAACATTAGTTCTAACTTTCATCTTCATATATTGCTATTCAATATATAGTATATAAAAATAGCACATTCACTTACCTCAAGGTGACAATCAACTGTTGTTCAGCAGATATGCTATGCCTCATGCTGGTGTCCAGGAAATTAAGGTCAGGATGTAGAGAGACCAGCAGATGATCAAATCTGGACATCCGGCAATAGCTTTTGAACTTTATGGGGTCACGTTGCAGATCTTTGTATAACTTGTGAAATTGTCCTTTCTGAAGGCGCTGAGCAACAATGGGATGGAGCCACTGCCGTCTCCACTTCCTCCCCAATTCTTTGTCTGAATCACTGAGAGAGAATCCAGTGAAATAGTACGTTATCCATGTCTTCTGCCATAATGATCACTGAGAAATTGGAAGAAAACTATTCCAGCCAAGCAGAGGTTTCTTACACAGCTCTTAATGACACCAAAAGCACAATAAAATGGCGCCTGTACTAGCACATGTCCTCTGTTTTATACATCTTTTTTATTGGTACCCTAGCAACATCTCTTCCTCCTCCTTTTTTTCCCCCCAGAAAAACAGAAACACAGAAACATAGAACTGATGCACTTTTGTAAAAACTAAAGGTTTTTGCGGAAACACGGATCCGCAAAAAAACTGACTGTAAATCTGGAAAGAAAACATACGGATGTCTGAATGGACCCTTAAACCTCATCTGCCATTTATCTGCCAAAGCCTCCAATCTATCCAGATCCAGCATGAGAAAATTTGTTTACAATCTGAGTTTTCCTAAACTTCGGACCAAATTCTGCATCAAATGCTTTGCTGAACATTAGTCTTAAAACGGATTGTCCGGGATCAAAATTATTTCTTCAAATATAGTTTACTCACTATTACTAGCCGAATCAAGATTCCCCTGATGTTTTTAGGTATTTTTTAACCTGCTGCATGGCTCCTATGGTCCCCCACAGATTGTTGACATGAATGTTTATTTCTGTGATGACTTCCTGCCGCACTGCACTGTGGGTCCCAGCGCAGTACGGCATCTCCTGGTTTCTACTGTCTTTCAACTCGTCCCTGCACCCGCCCCTATGATACATATTCTCCTGCCGCACATCGTCCACTCCCCCATCAATCCGCCCCCCCCCCCTCATATATATCCTGCCTCCAGTAGCATATATTCCTCCCCCATATTTACACCCATAAACTCCTCCTAGCTCTGTCTTCATTCTGCCTCCATTCATTAGAAAGATCCATGCCCAGTGACGTCACCAGGCCGGAGGGGTGTGGCTTAATGCAATGTCTGCAAACCTAGTTCCCGCCCCTCCGTACGCTCTGCATAATGAGTTAGACTGACGGTGATGTCACCGGGCTCCCTGCGAAGCCGGAAGAAGAGGATTCGTTGCCTGTAAGGGACCCTGTACTTCACTCATTTTACAAAAATTGTCACTTCCGGCCAATAATTTGCAGTATCAAAACGGGGCTTCAGAAATATGTGGTGCAGGTAGGTCATGCATGTGTGACATATATATGTCACTCTGGTACTAATACAACAATGTCCACAATCCCGGACAACCCCTTTAACCTTATATTAAACATTAGCTTACTTTATTTGTACTAATAGGCAAACATAGACTTTGCTCAGAAATGTGTCAGCAGTTTTGAAATTCTTTTAGCAGTTAGCAGGGGTCACATAATACTCTACTTCTTAGTTTAACGTTATTGTAGCTTAAAGCTCACAGCAAAATCTTTGCACTCATGATCATGGAAAAATCTTCAAATCAGAAAACAATTTCCATTATTGGTGGTGGATTGGTAAGTAGTAATTAGAAGTGAATATTTGTTATATGCCCTCATTTACATATATATTTTTTTCTTTGTTGGATTTTGTTTATGGGATGACAGTGCTCACTATAAAGGGCATATTGGAACAAGTTTGACAAAATATAAATAAACACAGATCACTTACATATACTCTAGATTTATTAAACAAAATACATAGTTAAATAAAATATAAGAACAACATGCAGTATATTTATGTATTTAAAAATGACTACAGTGGTTCCAATTACAGTACCTGGATTTTTGTTTCACATAATTGTTCTGTGAAAGTTACAAGGAAACATTGGCAGAATATAATACGTGCTAGTAGATAACTCTAGGGCCATATGCACACATATACAGGAATGCAGTATCAGCTAAGTAAATGAAATGATCAAAATCACATCTACATGCTGTGGAAATTTTTCATGTGGAAATTGACCGGCAGTACAGATTTTCAAATCTGCAGTATGTCAATGGTTTTTTCAGATTATCAGTGCAGATTTTGCCCATTACAATGCAAAGGGTATAAAAATCCATGACAAAATCTGCAGATTTTGGTGCATATATTGTGTGATCCAAATTTCAGGAAAAGTTTGATTAGGCACCGAAGCCGAATTTCCTCACACTTCATTGTACCGAATCGCATAAAAAAATAAAAATAAATGGCTGCTGCATGTGTAAGGACATGGAGAAAGGATCTCTGGGAAGGCGAGATCACCCATAATGCCATGCATGCATCCAATCAGCAGTCAGCCAGCCCTGTGATGTGCCATTTCATCTGGGTCTGCCATTTACCAGTGTACTTAGTGCAGGGAGAGATGTCTGCAGGCGCTAGGGACAGTGTTAGAAAAACATCATTGTGCTAAAAAAAACGATTTACAAGTGCAGGGAAAGACTATTCAAGGTTTACCCTGGGTTCAGACCTGAGCGTTCTGAAAGGAGCGCTCTGTATGCGCGATTGTACCGGCGTTTACAATCGCACATACAGAGACAGGCGAACACACATTGTCGCGCGTTCCCGAATATCGAGAACGAGCGACAAAAATCCCGAAAAAAGCTCAAGAACTTGTTTGAGCTTCTGGCGTTTTACAGCGCGATCGTACGCGCTGTAAAACGCCCAGGTGAGAACCATTCCCATAGGGAAGCATTGACTTCTCCTTGTTGAGCGTTTTACAGCTCGTAGGAACGCGCTGTAAAACGCTCAGGTGTGAACTTAGGGTTAGGGAAAGGATATGGAGGAATTATTCCACAGCAATTCTGTTGAACAGGGTTCAGTTTGGGAGGTGATAGCCTGGGTAATAGAAACAATCTAATTATACCTTGCTGCACTGACTGGGGATCCGAATTGCCATTGTACAGCTGTTTTCCAGCAAAGCATTTTTATTAGGGTGAAAGTTTGATACCGGTGATAACAGGGTTTATTACACAGAAATATTTCTACGTCTTATATGCCCTTGTGTCGTGCAGTTATATGTTTTTAATTATTTTTGGGCTTGTATTAGTGGAAAAAATGGGCTTATTAGACGTTGTGTAGTGAAGTGTTAAAATTACAGCCCTTTTTGTTGTGTATTAGTGACAAAAGTAAAATATATTTTCCGCTCAACGGTGCAGTTATCTGTTAGAAAGCCTTTTGTTGCGTGTATTATAGAAAAAAGAAAAAATACATTTTCCGCTCATCGGTGCAGTTTATCTGTTGTAAAGCCTTTTGTGGCGTGTATGAGTGGAAAAAGAAAAAATATATTTGCCGGTCAGTGGTGCAGTTATATGTTCTAAAGCCTTTTGTGGCATGTATTAGTAACATAGTAACAGTACATAAGGCCAAAAAAATACATTTGTCCATCCAGTTCGGCCTGTAATCCTGCAAATTAATCCAGAGGAAGGCAAAAAATAAACTGTGAGGTAGAAGCCAATTTTCCCCACTTTAGGGGAATAAAAAATTCCTTCCCGACTCCAATCAGGCAATCAGAATAACTCCCTGGATCAACGACCCCTCTCTAGAAGCTATAACCTGTAATATTATTATTACACTCCAGTAGAAAAATGCAAAATATATTTGCCGGTCAGCAGTGCAGTTATATGTTCTAAAGCAGGCATGCTCAACCTGCGGCCCTCCAGCTATTGCAAAACTACAGCTCCCATCATTCCTGGACAGCCTACAGCTATCAGCCTACAGAAGGGCATGGTGGGAGTTGTAGTTTTACAACAGCTGGAGGGCCGAAGGGTAAGCTTGCCTGTTCCAAAGCCCTTTTTGTCGTGTATTAGTGGAAAAAGAAAAAATATATTTGCCGGTCAGCGGTGCAGTTATATGTTCTAAAGCCCTCTGTGGCGTATATTACTGGAAAAATAAAATATATATTTGCCATTCAGCAGTGTAGTTATATGTTCTAAAGCCTTTTGTGGTGTGTATAAGTGGAAGAAATAAGGGGTTATTTGCCGTTCAGCAGTGCAGTTATATGTTCTAAAGCCCTTTTTTGGCATGCATTAGTGGAAAAACAATATATATATATATATATATATATATATATATATAAAGCTAGGGTTGAGCGAAGCCGAAATGTAAAGTTCGGGTGCGTACCGAACTTTAGGATTTTTGGACTCTGGACCCGAACTCAAACTTTTCAGTAAAAGTTCAGTTTCCAGTTCGGTGTTCGGTGAGTTAATGGTGCTTTTTGAAAGGCTGCAGAGCGGCCTATCAACAAGTGTTTAACTTGTGTGCCTTTAGAAGCCATCACAGCCATGCCTACTAATGGCATGGCTGTGATTGGCCAGTGCAGCATGTGAACCAGCCTCTATATAAGCTTGAGTTACGTAGCGCTGCACGTCACTCTGCTCTTACTAGTGTAGGGATAGGATGCTACTGCTGTGAGGGAGAGAATAGGAAAGAATAGGCCCTCAGAGGAGCTGGCCGTGACAAAGTGTTGGCGACCTTGTCAGCGCAATTCATGCGCTTTCCTTCTTCTTTGTGTGGTGCCAAATCACTGAGAAGTATAAGTATGTGTATACCATACTGCTTTATAATGAGACCAGACACACTAGGTGGTTTCATGAAAGCATCTTCTCTCTTCCCTCAGCCATGGTAGAAGAGACGTGCCCCTTTATTCACAATACATTGACTTAAATAGCAGACATGACATCACAAAAGGGGTGTTCCTTAAGAAGAGACTATTGGCTCCTTAACCTGATAGGAGTGGTTTCAGCAACTACAACTGTGTTCATAGGTATATTTGAAAACTGTAATGTAATCCCCTCTTCCCCCAACCTTATTTACCTTAAGACAAAAGAATGCACACATGGCTCAAACATCTGGCTTTCAGCCATCTTGTGGACATAAATGTGTACTACAGAATAATGTTTCAAACCAGATACACGTCTCTCACAAATCCCTCCTTTTGCGGGAAATAGACCAAAGGTGAACAGGCAAAGTGAGGTACTCTCCCAACGCCCTAAACAGCGAAGAGCTGGACTTTCCTTATTGCTTCACCAGGTCCCCTCAACTCCCTTTCGGGTTTGCCTTCACCTTGTCCTATTTATCCCGCAACCATCAACAAGGTTTTATTTACTTCAGGATGGAATCATTTTTGTCTTTGACAGGGGCACAGCACACATACAGAGTGTGGGCATGGATGTATTATACATTTTTAAAAACAATTTTCCTAAAATGTAGAACTATATGACAGCCTGTTAAAACCTAATTCTAAACGCATTGTAGTCGCTGAATCAGTTTCCAAAACATTATTCGGCCATGATATTAATTTCATAAGTTCTTCCATCAGTTCATTTGATAAAGTCCATCAATTTCCTCAGATCCTTGGTGATCCTTCCATCAGGGGCAATGTTGTCCGGGATGTAGATGCAGCAGTTCCTGTAGACCCCTCCTTTTTCTGCTGTCAAGGACCAGTCGGTTCTGTATAGTCATCACCGGAAAACAGCTCAGTTGTTCCACCATTCCCTTCACAGCATCACAGGTGCAATTCACAAATCTGTTGATGACAATAGATATGCTAACCCAATCCAATTTTTTATTTATTTTTACTAATCATGGGAGTTAATGACTCAAATCCTGCAACTATCTGACTTTTTGCTTCAAATTAGTCAGAAACTCTACTACAGATTCCTATGGCATCCATGTATACACGTGAGTCAAAGGATGTAGGAGTGACCTCTTTTGTCTTGACCGGACATTGTTTTCTGATTTGATCCCACTCAGGAGGTGAGAATAGAACAAATGGCATCAGTACTTGATCAGGGTACATTGGCCACTTCATTCCACCTGCATCCTGGGTCGGAGTTTCAAATCTCCACACAATCACCAGATATCTGCGTTCATAAACCAACTGTCAGAGTAAACTCATTCAGCTAAATTATGTAAGAACAATATCCTGGAGGGAAAACACCAAAGGGCTTTCCTGCATAAAATCCTGTTTCTAAGGCCAGTTTGTCATATTTTTAAATAGGCCAAATATTTAATTGTCAATTATAGGTAAGGACGTAGGAGCCACAGATACGACTGAACTTTGAAGTTTCTCCCTTACCAACATTCTAGATTTGCCTAGGGGATCTTTGTCACTTACACATGCTCCTAACACATATATCCTGTTAGATAGGATTTCTAATGGACAGGAACAGAGGATTACACTCATCATGTTTACAACTGTTTGGTGGTTTTCCCTTCAGGACAGTCATCCTTTGCAACAAACCTTCAGCTTTCCTGACTCTAGAGGTAGTTTCCACTGGTTTATATTTCCCAACACTTCAGACTAGTACTCCATTCTGTTAATCTCCAATATCCACAGTTGGTATGGTCATATCTAAACACAATTACCATAGACTGGGTCAGTTCCAGTCACACAGATGTACTTATCAGACCAAAACCAAGTGTCCTATCTGTCATCTGTCTTACTGTCCGCTATACTGCAAAAGTCAACTTAGTTGTTCCTGACTCATCTTGATAATATAACACTGTTGGAATTTGATTTGACTGTGATTTCCCTTTTGTACAATATGAAACAAACAATATGACATGAAACAAAACATTATGGCTCTTATAGTCCTGGCACTTGATTGCAATACGATCGGTTTCTCCTTGCAATTCGACAGCAGTTGCGGTTATCAGGACTTGATGTAGATCTTCAAACCGTAGCTCTAGGTCTTTCCACCCGTCTCTCGTTTCACCACTACCCAATCTCATGATTGTAAAGAATGAATCGCTTCTATACAGTCTGGATTCTAGGAAACAACAAAAACTTGGAAATATACATTAGACAATTCATTTGTGCAACAGACAACATAATTTTGGAAAACTACTATGCTGCATCTGGAACTATTGGGGAAATAGACACCTAATCCAGGAGCATTCTCAAAGAGTACTTCATAAGGACTTAGACATATCTTCCGGTTAGATGTGTACCGGATGGAGAAAAGCCCCAGGGGTAGGTACTCTCACCTCAGTCAATATCTTTTAGCTGTAGCCTTTGCTACAGGCCAAATCTCCGAATATCCTGGAAAGAGATCAATATAGACACAGACATATTCACACTGTTCCACCTTTGTTCTGAATGTAGTCAATCCGCAGTCTCTGAAATGGGTAAGATGACCTGGGCATATGCCTTCCTGGAACTCCCATAGTTCTCCCATCATTATTACAGTATTCATCTTCAACTAACCTAGTGGCAGCATTGTTGAACCCAGGAGCCATCCACCACAGAACCCAATCACACCTTCTCTCTCTTGATTTGTCCATGTTCTAAAACCATCCTCTTTAGGTAGAGTGCCCTGTGAAGGAAGAGTTTATTACCAACTCTCCAGAGTCCAATCATCACTTCTACCTTTTATCCTTTGATGTTTCCTTTCAGCCTTTGTACCCTGTATCTGAAAAAGGCAAACTTTTTGGAAGTCCACTGGCCCTAAGCCATCCTGTATCACACAGACTTCCACTTAACGTAAACTTCAGGTAATAGCTTAGCCTTTACCTTCTCAGGCAGCATCAGGGCATCAAACATCTTTCATACACTCAGCATTCATTATTGGAGGGGTTACCCATGGATCAAACAAAATCTCTGCTTCACCAGATTAGACCATAATAATGAGGGATACCGAAGGCATACCTGGATGTTAGTAGTCTTACCCTCAGCCATCTTACCAACCTCAGTGAGTGTCTTCAGCTCAGTCTCCTGCACTAACATTGCTGGAGGGAGTGGTTCTTTCTTGACAACATCAGATTAAGTAGGAACAGCATATCCTGTCCGAGATGATCCATCTTCCAAGAACCTGAAATTATCTATCAGAAACTCAAAAATGTGGTTATTAATTGGAGGCAGTTATTTGAATTTTTATTTACAGAGGTGGGAAAGTATTTTTATTTATTACTCCCAGAAGGCCCTACTACTACTACTACTCCCCCCCTCCAGATGCAGCAGAATAGTTGGATCTAATTTTGCACACCCTTAAGATGGCAATTAATTGGTGAGAGGAGTAGGAATTGCATTAGTATATTGTATAGAATAATAAATCCAGTATTCGATTCTGGGTTGTTAATTCTCTATGGGCGTTTCATTTGAAGGGGCTGAATATTTGTAGCTCCTCCCACAGGCGAGGAAGTGGGCAAGTTCATCCAAAGTCTTCCTTCCCCCCTCTAGTGGGGAAGGACTGATAGGCAGCCACACCTGCCTTAGGCCTTTGTTTGATTTAACTTTAACAAAATGGAGGGACAAAATGAACTTCTCTCAAGCCTAGCCAACACTTGACCTTTCTAGATGATTCTTAAAACCATCCACAAAAGCAGCACTTAGGATTTTCTCATGCATATCTAAAGTAAGCTCAAAAATCCAAATCCACCCAACTTTCCTGGAGTCTAGTGAAAACTTTCTCCACACTCTATGTCCTGTCCTGATGACAATGTGACTGACTAATCACCTAAATGCTTCCTCCCAGACTCAATGATCTTCATTATGCATTGATTCCCCAGCTCTACATTGGTAAAATCTCACCAATAACATGAGAAAACTCTCCATATTTTAACTAATTTTCTATAAAGCAGCATAAGTAAGTTCTATAAATTGGGAATTCTATTCGTCATGGCAAAATTGATGTTACTACTGGGTGTGGGAGATGTCAGACATCATACAATGATGCAGATATCCCTACACTTTCACTCATATCTGAATAAGGACTAAGAATGGGTGCAACCTTAGATTGATAGGATTGGACACTTCCAATTGGCATCATGGGAATTATCTCTGCAGGCACATTTTAAACCATCGGAACATACAATTTGGAAAGGTTATTGGCAGACATCACTAGATCTAATCCAGAGCTGGGAACTATGATAGGAATTGTGTCCTGTCTTTGAGATCCACAAACAACACACTTTATTATCTTCACAGTCTGCAGATGCATTACTAATTACCAGCCCCCACCCCCCACCCCCCCCAACCCCCATATGGAGGGGAGTTGAATTACTGAGCACAGAGGGGGATGTGAATACAGATGGGAGGAGTTCTTTTTGAGAGCACATTCCAGTACATGGTGTAGAGGAGGGGCTGACAGAAGAAGACCCAGGATTACTTTTTAAAGTTACAACAGATGTGGTGGGGGAAGGGATGCCTCATGGCAACTTCTTTGTTCTCTGTATGATTCAAAATCCTCCATCTTGCAATAAGAAATGCTGCCCATTTCTCCAACTTACTTCAATTTCTCTCAGTCACTTCCATAGACACTTTCCACCATAACTCAGCTTGCACCAGCCTATTATAATCCTTCAACCAACTTCTCTTTTCCTTCAATACACTTATCCACAAACTTTCATTTAATCTACCGGTTTCTGGCATCTCAATTACACACATGAACGATTTTAACTTCATAACTGCAACTTTAGTTTCGATATGCAGCCTCTAGGGGGAACTCTTACACAATACTACGTATTTCCGGTTAATACCGGAAATCGCTGCTACTTAGTATGACAGAATGCTTTCAACTTTTATTCCTAACTGAAACGTTTCCTTTCTTTCTTTCATCAACTGAGCTGCTGTTAACATCTCCTCACTATATCCTGCAACATTAGAATTTCCCATTATTGTAGTTACACAAAGCTCAAACAATTGCTACTTATCAAACCCGCAAACTTAAGCGTAGTTGCACAAAGCTCAAACGGTATCCGATTACTATAAGTAATCGCCACCGAACCCACTAACTTAAGTGCAGTTGCACAAAGCTCAAATGATATAATAGTATTGAACCCACAATCTCTCAAAGTGAAGACCCCTAGTCAATTCACCGGGATACAAAACCTTAATAACTGCCAATTGCCTATGACAATTGGTGTTAACCCTTTCCTCCAGATTCTCGTCAGAATCTGGGCTGGGATCCAATTCTACGTCACAGGATATCCGACTCAGCTGTCTAACAACTTCCGTTTAGTTTCAGCATGTTCCACCACACAAAGAAGGAATATTTCAACAGGTTCTTTCTAACGGACAGATCAGCTATAATTTGAACCCTTATATCGCGATAACACCAATTCAACTCTTGAGAAAACACCTGGGCAAAAGATTTAGAGGAGGTTGCAAGAATAAAAGCTTCTTACCTTTACTGCAGTTTATGCCTCGTCTGATGGTTTTGCGCAAGTCCTCTCCTGGCGTTTGAATCGGAAGTTACGCAAGCTGTCTGCCCCACGTTCGGGCGCCAATTTGTCAGCGCAATTCATGCGCTTTCCTTCTTCTTTGTGTGGTGCCAAATCACTGAGAAGTATAAGTATGTGTATACCATACTGCTTTATAATGAGACCAGACACACTAGGTGGTTTCATGAAAGCATCTTCTCTCTTCCCTCAGCCATGGTAGAAGAGACGTGCCCCTTTATTCACAATACATTGACTTAAATAGCAGACATGACATCACAAAAGGGGTGTTCCTTAAGAAGAGACTATTGGCTCCTTAACCTGATAGGAGTGGTTTCAGCAACTACAACTGTGTTCATAGGTATATTTGAAAACTGTAATGTAATCCCCTCTTCCCCCAACCTTATTTACCTTCAGACAAAATAATGCACACATGGCTCAAACATCTGGCTTTCGGCCATCTTGTGGACATAAATGTGTACTACAGAATAATGTTTCAAACCAGATACACGTCTCTCACAACCTCTTGCTCCTCCTCTGCCTTCGCCTTGGGCTTACACTTGTTCCCCTGTGACATTTGTGCCTGCTTGGCACACATGAGCGACTACATGCTGCAGTGCCTGCGCAACGAAAGCAGAGTTGCCCACATTTTAACGTGTGCGGACTACTGGGTTGCCACCCTGCTGGATCCCTGGTACAAAGACAATGTGCCCACCTTACTTCCTGCACTGGAGCGTGATAGGAAGATGCGCGAGTACAAGTGCACATTGGTAGACGCGCTACTGAGAGCATTCCCAAATGTCACAGGGGAACAAGTGGAAGCCCAAGGCGAAGGCATAGGAGAAGCAAGAGGTCACCAACGCAGCTGTGTCACGGCCAGCTCATCCGAGGGATGATCTGAAGAGGGCTAGCACAGGAGATGCCCTCGCAATCTGACAAATTTGGAGGGTTTTTGCAAAGAAGAGTGGCCAAATCTAGCCAAGTCAAAATGTGCCATGCTGATAGACTCATACCCAAAAAGACTGAGTGCTGTAATAAAATCAAAAGGTGCTTCAACAAAGTATTAGTTTAAGGGTGTGCACACTTATGCAACCATATTATTATTTTTTTCTTCTCTCTACCTAAAATATTTCAGTTTGTTTTTCAATTGAGTGGTATAGTTTATAGGTCACATTAACCACCTCCGGACCGCCTAACGCACATGTGCGTTCCGGAGGTGGCAGGCTGGCGCACAGTCACGCATATATGCGTCATCTCGCGAGACGCGAGATTTCCTGTGAACGCGCGCACACAGGCGCGCGCGCTCACAGGAACGGAAGGTAAGCGAGTGGATATCCAGCATGCCAGCGGCGATCGTTCGCTGGCAGGCTGGAGATCCGAATTTTTTAACCCCTAACAGGTATATTAGACGCTGTTTTCATAACAGCGTCTAATATACCTCCTACCTGGTCCTCTGGTGGTCCCTTTTGTTAGGATCGACCACCAGAGGACTCAGGTAGGTCAGTACAGTCGCACCAAACACCACACTACACTACACTACACCCCCCCGTCACTTATTAACCCCTTATAAACCCCTGATCACCCATGATCACCCCATATAAACTCCCTGATCACCCCCCTGTCATTGATCACCGCCCTGTCATTGATCACCCCCCTGTCAGGCTCCGTTCAGACGTCCGTATGATTTTTACGGATCCACGGATACATGGATCGGATCCGCAAAAAGCATACGGACGTCTGAATGGAGCCTTACAGGGGGGTGATCAATGACAGGTGGGTGATCACCCATATACACTCCCTGATCACCCCCTGTCATTGATCACCCCCCTGTCATTGATCACTCCCCTGTAAGGCTCCATTCAGACGTCCGCATGATTTTTACGGATCCATGGATACATGGATCGGATCCGCAAAACACATGCGGACGTCTGAATGGAGCCTTACAGGGGGTGATCAATGACAGGCGGGTGATCACCCATATACACTCCCTGATCACCCCCCTGTCATTGATAACCCCCCTGTAAGGCTCCATTCAGACGTCCGCATGCGTTTTGTGGATCCGATCCATGTATCCATGGATCCTTAAAAAATCATGCGGATGTCTGAATGGAGCCTTACAGGGGGGGTGATCAGTGACAGGGGGGTGATCACCCTGATTACCCTGATCACCCCCTGTCATTGATAACCCCCCTGTAAGGCTCCATTCAGACGTCCGCATGCGTTCTGTGGATCCGATACATGTATCCATGGATCCGTAAAAAATCATGCGGATGTCTGAATGGAGCCTTACAGGGGGGGTGATCAGTGACAGGGGGGTGATTACCCTGATTACCCTGATCACCCCCTGTCATTGATAACCCCCCTGTAAGGCTCCATTCAGACGTCCGCATGCGTTCTGTGGATCCGATACATGTATCCATGGATCCGTAAAAAATCATGCGGACGTCTGAATGGAGCCTTACAGGGGGTGATCAATGACAGGCGGGTGATCACCCATATACACTCCCTGATCACCCCCCTGTCATTGATAACCCCCCTGTAAGGCTCCATTCAGACGTCCGCATGCGTTTTGTGGATCCGATACATGTATCCATGGATCCGTAAAAAATCATGCGGATGTCTGAATGGAGCCTTACAGGGGGGGTGATCAGTGACAGGGGGGTGATCACCCTGATTACCCTGATCACCCCCTGTCATTGATAACCCCCCTGTAAGGCTCCATTCAGACGTCCGCATGCGTTCTGTGGATCCGATACATCTATCCATGGATCCGTAAAAAATCATGCGGATGTCTGAATGGAGCCTTACAGGGGGGGTGATCAGTGACAGGGGGGTGATTACCCTGATTACCCTGATCACCCCCTGTCATTGATAACCCCCCTGTAAGGCTCCATTCAGACGTCCGCATGCGTTCTGTGGATCCGATACATGTATCCATGGATCCGTAAAAAATCATGCGGATGTCTGAATGGAGCCTTACAGGGGGGGTGATCAGTGACAGGGGGGTGATCACCCTGATTACCCTGATCACCCCCTGTCATTGATAACCCCCCTGTAAGGCTCCATTCAGACGTCCGCATGCGTTCTGTGGATCCGATACATGTATCCATGTATCCGTAAAAAATCATGCGGATGTCTGAATGGAGCCTTACAGGGGGGGTGATCAGTGACAGGGGGGTGATCACCCTGATTACCCTGATCACCCCCTGTCATTGATAACCCCCCTGTAAGGCTCCATTCAGACGTCCGCATGCGTTCTGTGGATCCGATACATGTATCCATGAATCCGTAAAAAATCATGCGGATGTCTGAATGGAGCCTTACAGGGGGGGTGATCAATGACAGGGGGGTGATCACCCTGATTACCCTGATCACCCCCTGTCATTGATAACCCCCCTGTAAGGCTCCATTCAGACGTCCGCATGCGTTCTGTGGATCCGATACATGTATCCATGGATCCGTAAAAAATCATGCGGATGTCTGAATGGAGCCTTACAGGGGGGGTGATCAGTGACAGGGGGGTGATCACCCTGATTACCCTGATCACCCCCTGTCATTGATAACCCCCCTGTAAGGCTCCATTCAGACGTCCGCATGCGTTCTGTGGATCCGATACATGTATCCATGAATCCGTAAAAAATCATGCGGATGTCTGAATGGAGCCTTACAGGGGGGGTGATCAGTGACAGGGGGGTGATCACCCTGATTACCCTGATCACCCCCTGTCATTGATAACCCCCCTGTAAGGCTCCATTCAGACGTCCGCATGCGTTCTGTGGATCCGATACATGTATCCATGGATCTGTAAAAAATCATGCGGATGTCTGAATGGAGCCTTACAAGGGGGTGATCAGTGACAGGGGGGTGATCACCCTGATTACCCTGATCACCCCCTGTCATTGATAACCCCCCTGTAAGGCTCCATTCAGACGTCCGCATGCGTTCTGTGGATCCGATACATGTATCCATGGATCCGTAAAAAATCATGCGGATGTCTGAATGGAGCCTTACAGGGGGGGTGATCAGTGACAGGGGGTGATCACCCTGATTACCCTGATCACCCCCTGTCATTGATAACCCCCCTGTAAGGCTCCATTCAGACGTCCGCATGCGTTCTGTGGATCCGATACATGTATCCATGGATCCGTAAAAAATCATGCGGATGTCTGAATGGAGCCTTACAGGGGGGGGGGGTGATCAATGACAGGGGGGTGATCAGGGAGTCTATATGGGTGATCACCCCCCTGTCATTGATCACCCCCCCCCCCCCCCTGGTAAGGCTCCATTCAGACATTTTTTTTGGCACAAGTTAGCGGAAATTTTTTGTTTGTTTTTGTTTTTGTTTTTTCTTACTAAGTCTCATATTCCACTAACTTGTGTCAAAAAATAAAATCTCACATGGACGCACCATACCCCTCACGGAATCCAAATGCGTAAACATTTTTAGACATTTATATTCCAGACTTCTTCTCACGCTTTAGGGCCCCTAAAAAGCCAGGGCAGTATAAATACCCCACATGTGACCCCATTTCGGAAAGAAGACACCCCAAGGTATTCCATGATGGGCATATTGAGTCCATGAAAGATTGAAATTTTTGTCCTAAGTTAGCGGAAAGTGAGACTTTGTGAGAAAAAAACAAAAAAAAAATCAATATCCGCTAACTTATGCAAAAAAAAAAAAAATTCTAGGAACTCGCCATGCCCCTCATTGAATACCTTGGGGTGTCTTCTTTCCAAAGTGGGGTCACATGTGGGGTATTTATACTGCCCTGGCTTTTTAGGGGCCCGAAAGTGTGAGAAGAAGTCTGGGATCCAAATTTCTAAAAATGCCCTCCTAAAAGGAATTTGGGCCCCTTTGCGCATCTAGGCTGCAAAAAAGTGTCACACATGTGGTATCGCCGTACTCAGGAGAAGTTGGGGAATTTGTTTTGGGGTGTCATTTTACATATACCCATGCTGGGTGAGAAAAATATCTTGGTCAAATGCCAACTTTGTATAAAAAAATGGGAAAAGTTGTCTTTTGCCAAGATATTTCTCTCACCCAGCATGGGTATATGTAAAATGACACCTCAAAACACATTGCCCAACTTCTCCTGAGTACGGCGATACCAGATGTGTGACACTTTTTTGCAGCCAAGGTGGGCAAAGGGGCACATATTCCAAAGTGCACCTTTCGGATTTCGCAGGCCATTTTTTACACATTTTGATTGCAAGGTACTTCTTACACATTTGGGCCCCTAAATTGCCAGGGCAGTATAACTGCCCCACAAGTGACCCCATTTTGGAAAGAAGACACCCCAAGGTTTTCCGTGAGGGGCACGGCGAGTTCCTAGAATTTTTTATTTTTTGTCACAAGTTAGCGGAAAATGATGATTTTTCTTTTTTTTTCCTTTTTTCCTTACAAAGTCTCATATTCCACTAACTTGCGACAAAAAATAAAAAATTCTAGGAACTCGCCATGCCCCTCACGGAATACCTTGGGGTGTCTTCTTTCCAAAATGGAGTCACTTGTGGCGTAGTTATACTGCCCTGGCAATTTAGGGGCCCAAATGTGTGAGAAGAACTTTGCAATCAAAATGTGTAAAAAATGACCGGTGAAATCCAAAAGGTGCACTTTGGAATATGTGCCCCTTTGCCCACCTTGGCAGCAAAAAAGTGTGACACATCTGGTATTGCCGTACTCAGGAGAAGTTGGGGAATGTGTTTTGGGGTGTCATTTTACATATACCCATGCTGGGTGAGAAAAATATCTTGGTCAAATGCCAACTTTGTATAAAAAAATGGGAAAAGTTGTCTTTTACCAAGATATTTCTCTCACCCAGCATGGGTATATGTAAAATGACACCCCAAAACACATTCCCCAACTTCTCCTGAGTACGGCGATACCAGATGTGTGACACTTTTTTGATGCCAAGGTGGGCAAAGGGGCACATATTCCAAAGTGCACCTTTCGGATTTCACCGGTCATTTTTTTACAGATTTTGATTGCAAAGTACTTCTCACACATATGGGCCCCTAAATTGCCAGGGCAGTATAACTACGCCACAAGTGACCCCATTTTGGAAAGAAGACACCCCAAGGTATTCCGTGAGGGGCATGGCGAGTTCCCAGAATTTTTTATTTTTTGTCGCAAGTTAGTGGAATATGAGACTTTGTAAGGAAAAAAGAGAAAAAAAAAAATCATCATTTTCCGCTAACTTGTGACAAAAAATAAAAAATTCTAGGTACTCGCCATGTCCCTCACGGAATACCTTGGGGTGTCTTCTTTCCAAAATGGGGTCACTTGTGGCGTAGTTATACTGCCCTGGCAATTTAGGGGCCCAAATGTGTGAGAAGTACCTTGCAATCAAAATGTGTAAAAAATGGCCTGCAAAATCTGAAAGGTGCACTTTGGAATATGTGCCCCTTTGCCCACCTTGGCAGCAAAAAAGTGTGACACATCTGGTATCGCCGTACTCAGGAGAAGTTGGGGAATGTGTTTTGGGGTGTCATTTTACATATACCCATGCTGGGTGAGAGAAATATCTTGGCAAAAGACAACTTTTCCCATTTTTTTATACAAAGTTGGCATTTGACCAAGATATTTTTCTCACCCAGCATGGGTATATGTAAAATGACACCCCAAAACACATTCCCCAACTTCTCCTGAGTACGGCGATACCAGATGTGTCACACTTTTTTGCTGCCAAGGTGGGCAAAGGGGCACATATTCCAAAGTGCACCTTTTGGATTTCACCGGTCATTTTTTACACATTTTGATTGCAAAGTTCTTCTCACACATTTCGGCCCCTAAATTGCCAGGGCAGTATAACTACCCCACAAGTGACCCCATTTTGGAAAGAAGACACCCCAAGGTATTCCGTGAGGGGCATGGCAAGTTTTTAGAATTTTTTATTTTTTGTCGCAAGTTAGTGGAATATGAGACTTTGTAAGAAAAAAAAAAAAAATAAATCATCATCATTTTCCACTAACTTGTGACAAAAAATAAAAAGTTCTATGAACTCACTATGCCCATCAGCGAATACCTTAGGGTGTCTACTTTCCGAAATGGGGTCATTTGTGGGGGTTTTCTACTGTTTGGGCATTGTAGAACCTCAGGAATCATGACAGGTGCTTCAGAGCTGTTCCAAAAAGCGGAAATTCACATTTTTGTACCATAGTTTGTAAATGCTATAACTTTTACCCAAACCATTTTTTTTTTTTTGCCCAAACATTTTTTTTTATCAAAGACATGTAGAACAATAAATTTGGCGAAAAATGTATATATGGATGTCGTTTTTTTTGCAAAATTTTACAGCTGAAAGTGAAAAATGTCATTTTTTTGCAAAAAAATCGTTACATTTTGATTAATAAAAATGTCAGCAGCAATAAAATACCACCAAATGAAAGCTCTATTAGTGAGAAGAAAAGGAGGTAAAATTCATTTGGGTGGTAAGTTGCATGACCGAGCGATAAACTGTGAAAGTAGTGTAGTGCCGAAGTGTAAAAAGTGCTCTGGTCATGAAGGGGGTTTCACCTAGCGGGGCTGAAGTGGTTAAAGGTGGAAAAAGTTCAGATTTGTTTACATCACAGAAACCTGACATTTTAAAAGAGGTGTGTAGAATTTTTATATCCACTGTATACAGTTGCAAGAAAAAGTTTGTGAACCCTTTGGAATGATATGGATTTCTGCACAAGTTGGTCATAAAATGTGATCTGATCTTCATCTAAGTCACAACAATAGACAATCACAGTCTGCTTAAACTAATAACACACAAAGAATTAAAAGTTACCATGTTTTTATTGAACACATTATGTAAACATTCACAATACAGGTGGAAAAAGTATGTGAACTCTTGGATTTATTAACTGGTTGAACCTCCTTTGGCACCAATAACTTCAACCAAACATTTCCTGTAGTTGCAGATCAGACATGCACAACGGTCAGGAGTAATTCTTGACCATTCCTCTTTACAGAACTGTTTTAGTGCAGCAATATTCTTGGGATGTCTTGTGTGAAATGCTTTCTTGAGGTCATGCCACAGCAACTCAATTGGG
This sequence comes from Bufo gargarizans, assembly GCF_014858855.1. Taxonomy (NCBI): domain Eukaryota; kingdom Metazoa; phylum Chordata; class Amphibia; order Anura; family Bufonidae; genus Bufo; species Bufo gargarizans. The sequence goes on along the minus strand of NC_058083.1, from coordinate 357,563,520 downwards.
TTGAGGTCAGGACTCTGACTGGGCCACTCCAGAAAGCGTATTTTCTTCTGTTTAAGCCATTCTGTTGTTGATTTACATCTATGCTTTGGGTTGTTGTCCTGTTGCAACCCCATCTTCTGTTGAGCTTCAGCTGGTGGACAGATGTCCTTAAGTTCTCCTGCAAAGTGTCTTGATAAACTTGGGAATTCATTTTTCCTTCGATGATAGCAATCCGTCCAGGCCCTGACGCAGCAAATCAGCCCCAAACCATGATGCCCCCACCACCATACTTCACAGTTGGGATTAGGTTTTGATGCTGGTGTGCTGTGCTTCTTTTTCTCCGCACATAATGTTGTGTGTTTCTTCCAAACAACTCAACTTTGGTTTTATCTGTCCACAGAATATTTTGCCAGTACTGCTGTGGAACATCCAGGTGCTCTTGTGCAAACTGTAAACGTGCAGCAATGTTTTATTTGGACAGCAGTGGCTTCCTCTGTGGTATGCTGCCATGAAATCCATTCTTGTTTAGTGTTTTACATATCGTAGATTTGCTAACAGGGATGTGAGCATATGCAGAGACTTTTGTAAGTCTTTAGCTGGCACTCTAGGATTCTTCTTCACCTTATTGAGCAGTCTGCGCTGCGCTCTTGCAGTCATCTTCACAGGACGGCCACTCCTAGGGAAAGTAGCAGCAGTGCTAAGCTGTCTCCATTTATAGACAATTTGTCTTACCGTGGACTGATGAACAGCAAGGCTTTTGGAGATAATTTTATAACCCTTTCCAGCTTTATGCAAGTCAACAATTCTTAATCGTAGGTCTTCTGAGAGCTCCTTTGTGCGAGGCATCATTCACATCAGGCAATGCTTCTTGTGAAAAGCAAATCCAGAACTGGTGTGTGTGTTTTTTATAGGGCAGGGCAGCTGTAACCAACACCTCCAATCTCATCTCATTGATTGGACTCCAGTTGGCTGACACCTCACTCCAATTAGCTCTTGGAGATGTCATTAGTCTAGGGGTTCACATACTTTTTCCCCCTGCATTGTGAATGTTTACATGGTGTGTTAAAAAAAAACATGGTAACATTTAATTATTTGTGTATTATTAGTTTAAGCAGACTGGGATTGTCTATTGTTGTGACTTAGATGAAGATCAGATCACATTGTATGACCAATTTGTGCAGAAATCCATATCATTCCAAAGGGTTCACATACTTTTTCTTGCAACTGTATGTTGAGGGACCCCGTTCGGCCACTGCAGCTCAAGCAGGGTGTGTTTGGCGGTCTTGCAGATGGGTGTAAGACTTCAGGGACCGCACAATGCAGAGAGCCATAAATGATTTCTTGATGATCCTAGCAGACAGGAGTACTCCCCTTTGAAACATCAATGTCAGCCAGTGGCAGCTCATACGTGACACCTGCTGTTTGCTCAGGCCCTTTGAGAATGCCATGTTATTTGTCAGTTACCAGGACTACAGGATTCAAAATGTCATTCCACTGCATCATATTCTGGAACAGATGCTGGTACATCTGGCTGGCCAGGGGTCTGGAGACGTGGCCCCTACATCTCATGGCCCGGTGGGGGCTGAACTGCATGAGGAGGAGGACATTGAAGCACAAGCAATGTGTAGCGAAATGGGTTGTTTTAACACACAGATGACAGGATAGGAGGAGTAGGATCAGCCAAAGGAGCTACAGGGCGATGAGGAAGACGAGGCAGATAACCCAGACACACTGTAGCAGTGTGCAGTGGAGATGGAGGCAGGGAGTCTCTGAGTCACTTGCACAAATGACCCGCTGCATGCACACTTGCTTGGGTAATGACAGCCGAATTGTCACCATTCAGCAGAGGGATGACTTCTGGCTCTCCACCTTGTTGGACCCTTGCTACTGGTCCAAATGGGGGCCTTTTTAACATTTGCTTACAGGGAAAACAAACTGAACTACTATAGAGACATTCTATATAGTCAGTGGCCGCTGCCTATCTGCACCATCGTCCATCCTCTCGCAGGTCTGACTGCGGGGGCCCTCTGCGCTCTCGGGATGTTGGGGAGCAGTAGGAGCAGTACCAGCTTCATCAGCAGCAGCTTGAGTCTAGATTTGATGAGGAGCAGCTTTCTTAACCCACCTAGTGAAGAAACCACTCACTAGCAGCAGTAGCTAGACCTGAAGAACCTGAACCAGCAGGTGGTGGCATACTTGGAAAGTACCCTGAAACCCCACATTGAAGATCCGCTGGACTACTTGGCAGCCAAACTGGATTTATGGCCACAACTGGCCGAGTTTTCCCTGGAAAAGCTGTACTGCCCAGCCAGTAGTGTGGCATCAGAGCGGGTGTTTAGTGTGGCGTGAGCCATAGTTACCCCAAGGAGAACTCGCCTGTGCACCCAAAATATGGAGAGACTGATCCTTGTCAAGATGAATCAGGCGTGGATCAGGCTGTATTTCCACCCACCAATGCCTGATACATCAGATAAGATCATCCATGCTGCCTCACCCACACCTTGACAAAATAGACCAGTTTCTTCTGGTTACCTGCCTCAGCTACTATTCTGTTGCTGTCACTCGCCTGATGCCACGCATCTGATGCCAAGTGCTCCTTCTTACACCCACCATCGTCAGCGCATACTGTCATTGCCACCCATCTGCCCACTCTGTCACCGGTCACTCTGTGGTCTCCTGATGCTGCTGCCACCTCACCACTCCGGTCTCCTCATGCTGCTGCTGCCACCTTCACATTCTGTCATTGTGCCACTCTGTGGCCTACTTATGCTGCTGCTGCTTCTGCATCCTCCACACTATGTCACCTTGCCACTCTTCATGCTACTCATGCTGCTGCAGCTGCCACCTACTCACTATGTCACCTTGCCACTCTGTAGTCTCCTCATGCTGCTCCTAAATTAACACTATGTCACTGGGTCACTCTGTGGTCTCCTCATGCTACTGCCAACTCACATCTCTGTCATTGTGCCACTCTGTTGTCTCATCATGCTGCTGCTGCCACCTCCACACTATGTCACCTTGCCAGTCTGTGGCTTCCTCATGCTACTAACTCAACACTATGTCACTGGACCACTTTGTGGTCTCCTCATCTTGCGGCTACCTCAACACTATGTCATTGGGCCACTCTGTGGACTTCTCAAGCTGTTCTCCCACCCTCCCCACTCCATGACTAGGCAACTATTTTGCCTTTTTGGTCTGGTTGACATCATTATTTATTTGACCCTTCTTATGATCTGTCAGAAGGCAGGGAAAATAAGACGTACAATGGATCCTGTCTGTTTATCAGCTGTAAGGCCTGTATGGTACCCTCAGAATTGGCTTATGATTTGGTAGCCAAAAGCAGGAGTGGGTACAAAACACAGAAGACATGCAAATATTCCATTCATGTGTCATCTCTGTTTTGGATCCACTCCTTTTTTTGGGGGGCTTTAGCAATACTGATAGATGACTGAGCAAATGCTGACCGAGTGAAGGCAGATGCTCAACAGACAGGATCCATTCTTTGGGGGGTTATTGTTCTGCTGGATCAGAGGAAGGGCAAAATAATCAATACAAACTTACTATTGACACCCTCTCCACTCTGTCAGGGGGGCTCTACTTGTATAAGCGTTTAATAGAACAGGTTCTGTAGACATCTACAGTGGGATGCGAAAGTTTGGGCAACCTTGTTAATCATCAGGATTTTCCTGTATAAATCGTTGGTTGTTACGATAAAAAATGTCAGTTAAATATATCATATAGGAGACACGCACAGTGATATTTGAGAAGTGAAATGAAGTTTATTGGATTTACAGAAAGTGTGCTATAATTGTTTAAACAAAATTAGGCAGGTGCATAAATTTGGGCACCACAAAAAAAGAAATTAAATCAATATTTAGTGGATCCTCCTTTTGTAGAAATGACAGCCTCTAAACGCTTCCTGTAGGTTCCAATGAGAGTCTCGATTCTGGTTGAAGGTATTTTGGACCATTCCTCTTTACAAAACATCTTTAGTTCATTCAGGTTTGATGGCTTCAGAGCATGGACAGCTCTCTTTAAGTCACACCACAGATTTTCAATTATATTCAGGTCTGGGGACTGAGAAGGCCATTCCAGAACATTGTACTTGTTCCTCTGCATAAATGCCTTAGTGGATTTTAAGCAGTGTTTAGGGATGTTGTCTTGTTGTAAGATCCAGCCCCGGCGCAGCTTCAGCTTTGTCACTGATTCCTGGACATTGGTCTCCAGAATCTGCTGATACTGAGTGGAATCCATGTGTCCCTCAACTTTGACAAGATTCCCAGTCCTTGCACTGGCCACACAGCCCCACAGCATGATGGAACCACCACCATATTTTACTGTAGGTAGCAGGTGTTGTTCTTGGAATGCGGTGTTCTTTTTCCTCCATGCATAACGCTCCTTGTTATGGCCAAATAACGAAATTTTAGTTTCATCAGTCCACAACACCTTATTCCGAAATGAAGCTGGCTTGTCCAAATGTGCTTTAGCCCACCTCAAGTGGCACTTTTTGTGCTGTGGGCGGAGAAAAGGCAGGAAGCCTGCATCACTCTCGAATACAGTATCTCCTTGTGTAACGTGCGCCGAATGGTTGAACGATGCACAGTGACTCCATCGTCGCTTCTGTCTATCCGAGATTTTTCTTGGTCTGCCACTTCGAGCCTTAACTTGAACTGAGCCTGTGGTCTTCCATTTCCTCAATATGTTCCTAACTGTGGAAACAGACAGCTGAAATCTCTGAGACAGCTTTCTGTATCCTTCCCCTAAACCATGATGGTGAACAATCTTTGTCTTCAGGTCATTTGAGAGTTGTTTTGAGACCCCCATGTTTCTACTCTTCAGAGAAAATTAAAAGAGGAGGGAAACTCACAATTGACCCCCTAAATATTCTTTCTCATAATTGGATTCACCTGTGTATGTAGGTCAGGGGTCACTGAGCTTACCAAGCCAATTTGAGTTCCAATAATTAGTTCTAAAGGTTTTGGAATCAATAAAATGACAACAGTGCCCAAATGTATGCACCTGCTTAATTTTGTTTAAACAATTATAGCACACTTTCTGTAAATCCAATAAACTTAATTTCACTTCTCAAATTTCACTGTGTGTGTCTCCTATATGATATATTTAACTGACATTTTTTATCGTAACAACCAATGATTTAAACAGGAAAATCATGACGATTAACAAGGTTGCCCAAACTTTTGCATCCCACTGTATGTGGAATCAGCTGAAGACAGTGTAAAAGGAGTGCACTCTTTCATGCTACAGTAGGATCTTGGGCTTCTGCACGGTTCTTTATACCTGGTGCTAACATCGACCTGTAAGGCTGAGTTCACACAAGTTATTTGGTCAGTTTTGGCCTCGTAACTGCCCAAATAAGTGAAGTGTGCAGTGATTCTAAGAGCGAGGCCTGTCATGTGTGTGTCATACTGACTCGCAGTATTGTTTCACTACCATAGCAGACTCCCTATGTGTGTTACTGCAAGGCACGGTGTTCTACACCACTATACAGGCTCCCTGCAGCCAGGAAATAGCTCTTTATTAACGTGATTCGCCGCAAATAAATTTATTTTCTCTTCAGGAAATTCAGCTAACCTGTTGAAGCGAATTTTTGAGAAATTCACTCATCTCTAGTCATCAGTATCTGATCAGTGGGGGTCTGACACCATGATCCCCATGGATCTGCTGTTTCAGAAGGCAGCAGTGCTCGCAGTAGTACTCTAGCATTAGTAAAAACTCCCAGAAGCTCTTTTAAGGGCATAGCTATAGAGAATGCAGAAGTAGCAGTTGCATTTGGACCCTTGTGCCTAGGGGACTTGTAGGCCTAGTGCAACATAAGATGTAGACTTTAAATTGTGTATATTTTGTGTATTACAGGTTGGAAGCTTAAATGCTTGTTTTTTTGCTAAGAATGGATTCCTGGTTGAACTTTATGAGGCAAGAGAAGGTAAGTTTGTATTTTTTTCTATAATAAACATGCACAAATTATATAAACTACATTTCCCAAATGTTGCATCATGTCTTGCATCATTATCTGTTACTACCATACCATTCAGACATACCATTCACACATTGCAGATTTGTTCTGAATAGGGCTTGCAGAGATTTGTGTGCTTGCTGCAGAAACAAACTTAGGGCTCTTTCACACCACGTTTTTTTTCTCTGTTTACGGGCCGTTTTTTTTAGTTCCGTATATGGTCCATTCATTTCAATGGTTTTGCAAGAAAAACGGAATGTACTCCGTATGTATTCCGTTTCCGTATTTCAGTTTTTCCGTTCCATTAAAAGATAGAACATGTCCTAATATTGCCCAGCAAATAACGTTTTGTGGCTCCATTCAAGTCAATGGGTCTGCAAAAAAAAAAAAAAAAGGAACACATACAGAAATGCATCCGTATGTCTTCCATATCCACTCCGTTTTTGCGGAACCATCTATTGAAAACTTTATGCTAAGCCCCATTTTAAAAAAAATGTAATTACTGTATACTGTATATGCCATACAGAAAAATGGAACAGAAACAGAAACACAACGGAAACAAAAAAATGGATCCGTGAAAAACGGACCGCAAAACACTGAAAAAGCCATGCGGTCGTGTGAAAGAGTCCTTATTTACATGTATGAAGGGATGTCCTGTTGTCGATCTGCTACACGTGAACACATTTTTAGGCCTCTTTCACAAGGCCGTATGGCTTTTTCAGTGTTTTGTGGTCTGTTTTTCCCGTGGCCGACATATACCCATTTTTAAAGTACACCTGCACTGCATATGTGCCAGGGGAAGGGAAAATAATACAGTCTGTGAGGAGGGTGACATATCCCCATTTTTCTTTTTTGTAAAGTACCTGTGTGCTCCATTTCTGAGAGTGAAATATAATCAGTTAAATCTGTTACATCTGTTCCATTGTGGGGTGACATATTTACATTTTTTGTTGTAAAATACCTCTGAGACCTGCAGTGCATATGTGACTGGAAGGTACATAAATTCAGCAAATCCATCTGTTCCATTGTAGAGGTTACATAGCCTCTATTTTTTAAGTAAAAAAAACCTGAGAGATGTGAGATTGAAATATAATCTCAATTAAATCCATCCGTTTCATTTATGGTTAAAGAAACCCTTTTTTGGGGCAATAATGTACCCTTTTGCCCTGTACTGCATTTCTGACAGTCTAATAAAACAGCCAAATACTGCAATTACAATTTTTGGTAAAAAAATTCAAAATGTTATTGCTAAAAAGTACATTTGAGTCCTGTCTGTCAAATAAAACCATTTAAATACATTTTTGGGCTTTAAATTCCCATTTTGGGGTGTAAAGTAACTCTGAGGCCTACATATGTGACAGGGAGGCACATAAATTCAGCAAATCCATCTGTTCCATTGTAGTGGTGACATATCCACTATTTTTCAAGTAAAAAACCCCTGTACTCAATTTGTGAAATTGAAATATAATCTTAATTATTATTTATATATTTTATTTTATAATATAATATATATATATATATATATATATATATACACATAATATATAAAATAATAATAATATAATATAATAAATATAAACCATCTGTTTCATTTATGGTTAAAGTAACCCTTTTTTGGGGGGCTATAAAGTACCTTTTTGCCCTGTGCTGCATTTCTGACAGTCTAATAAAACCGACAATTACTGCAGTTACGTTTCTGGTGAAAAATTCTAATTTTTGTTGCTATAAAGTACATTTGCGGCCTTCACTGAGTTCCTGTCAGTAAAATAAAACCATTAAATATCGCTTTTACATTTTTGGGCTTCAAATTCACATTTTTGGGTGTAAAGTACCTCTGAGGCCAGTACATGTGACAGGCAGGCACATAAATTAAAAAAATATATCTACTCCATTGTAGGGGTCACATATCCACCATTTATTATGTAAAAAAAAAAAAACTTTGCTTCATCTGTAATAGTGAAAAATAATCTCAGTTAAATCCTTCAATTTATGGTTAAAGAAACACGTTTTTGGGGGGCAATAAAGTACCTTTTTGCCATGTATTGCATTTCTGACAATCTAATAAAACCGCCAAATATTGCAGTTACATTTTTTGCTGAAAATTCAAATTTGTGTTGCAATAAAGTACATACAGTTGCAAGAGACTTTGCCAAAGAATTCTGTAAGTCTTTAGCTGACACTCTAGTATTCTTCTTTACCTCATTAAGCAGTCTGCTCTGTGCTCTTGCAGTCAACTTTACAGGACGCCACTCCTAGGGAGAGTAGCAGCAGTGCTGAACTTTCTCTATTTATAGACAATTTGTCTTACCGTGGACTGATGAACAGCAAGGCTTTTGGAGATACTTTTATAACCCTTTCCAGCTTTATGCAAGTCAACAATTCTTAATAGGTCTTCTGAGAGCTCTTTTGTGCGAGGCATCATTCACATCAGGCAATGCTTCTTGTGAAAAGCAAATCCAGAACTGGTGTGTGTTTTTTATAGGGCAGGCCAGCTGTAACCAACACCTTCAATCTCATCTCATTGATTAGACTCCAGTTTGCTGACACCTCACTCCTATTTGTTCTTGGAGATATCATTAGTCTAGGGGTTCACAACTAACATGGTACATTTAATTCTTTGTGTTTATTAGTTTAAGCAGACTGTGATTGTCTATTGTTGCGACTTAGATGAAGATCAGATCACATTTTATGACCAATTTGTGCAGAAATCCATATAATTCCAAAGGGTTCACATACTTTTTCTTGCAACTGTATGAGGCAAATAAAACCATTAAATACCGCTGTTACATTTTTGGGCTTCAAATTCCAATTTTTGATTTTTGGGTGTAAAGTAACTCTGAGGCTTGCACATGTGACAGGCAGGCACATAAATTCAGCAAATCCATCTGTTCCATTGTAAGGGTGACATATCCACCATTTTTTAAGTAAAAAAAAACCTGCTTCATCTGTGAGAGTAAAATATAATCTCAATTAAATCCATCTGTTTTATTTAGGGTTAAAAAAAAACATTATTTTTGGCAATAAAGTACCTTTTTGCCCTTTACTGTATTTCTGACAGTCTAATAAAACCGCCAAATACTGCAGTTACATTTTTTGATGAAAAATTCCAATTATTGTTGCTTTTAAGTATATTTGCAGAATACGCTGCGTTCCTGTCAGTCAAATAAAACCAGTAAATATCGCTGTTACATTTTTGTGCTTCAAATTCCCATTTTAGGGTGTAAAGTACCTCTGAGGCCTGCTCATGTGACAGGCACGAACATAAATTCAGCAAATCCATCTGTTCCATTGTAGGGGTGACATATCCACCATTCTTTATGTAAAAAAAAAAAACCCTGTGCTTCATCTGTGAGAGTGAAATATAATCTCAGTGAAATCCATCTTTTTAATTTATGATTAAAGAAACCTTTTTCATTTTAGCAATAAGGCATCTTTTTGACCTGTAATTACATGTCTGACAGTCCAATAAAACCTCCAAATACTGCAGTTAAATTTTTTGCTGAAAAATTAACATTTTTGTTGCTATAAAGTACATTTGCGGCCTACGCTGCGTTCCTGTCAGTCAAATGAAACCATTAAATACCGCTGTTACATTTTTGGGCTTCAAATTCCCATTTTAGGGTGTAAAGTACCTCTGAGGCCTGCACATGTGACAGGCAGGCACATTAATTCAGCAAATCCATCTGTTCCATTGTAGCGGGGACATATCCACCATTTCTTATGTAAAAACCCCCTGTATGTAATTAAATGTGGGTGGCGCCAAAAACAGCCAATCAAATTTTCCCTACGGACTTCAATAAGAAAATGTAAAAAGCTGTTATTCTTAAAATATGAAAGCCAGAGTCCCCAAACTGGCACCGTGGGTTACTAGGTGAGTGTGGTTAGCATTTAGGAATACTGGGTGGATCTTTCAATAGCCAATCACATTTCAGCCATTTATTTTATATGAGAAAATTTAAATTACCGACGCTCTTCGACTGTTAATGGCAGGATCCTCAAATTTGACACAGTTAGTCATTGGGTGACTTGGGTTAAAATTTTAAAACGTGGTTGGAGCCTCGAACAGCCAATCAGATTCCAACATCCTGTGGTTTCTTCAGAATAGACACCATCTAGTTAAAGAGGACCTTTCACTACTGTATAAACTAAAAACTAACTAGATCAGTGGGCAGAGCGGCGCCCAGGGGTCCCCCTGCACTTACTAGTATGCCTGGGCGCCGCTCCGTTCGCCCGGTATAGGCTCCGGTGTCTGCGCTCCCTCTGACTGATTTCTTTCCGGAAATGTTCGGGTTTGGGATCCGAACTCGACCCGAACTTCGCCCCGAACCCAAACCCCATTGAAGTCAATGGGGACCCGAACTTTTCAGCACTAAAAAGGCTGTAAAATAGCCCAGGAAAGGGCTAGAGGGCTGCAAAAGGCAGCAAAATGTAAATAAATCCCCTGCAAACAAATGTGGATAGGGAAATGAATTAAGATAAAAATAAAATAAATTAAAATTACCCAATATCAATTTGAGAGAGGTCTCATGGCAGAGAATCAGGCTTCATGTCACCCACCACTGGAACAGGCCACTGTCAGATATTTAGGCCCCGGCACCCAGACAGAGGAGGGAGGTCCCATAGCAGAGATTCAGGCTTCATGTCATAGCAGAGAATCATGCTTCATGTCACCCAACACTGGAACAGGCCACTGTCAGATATTTTTAGGCCCCGGCACCCAGACAGAGGAGAGAGGTCTTATTCAACTTTGGGTTGCCCCGCAATATAATGGTAAAATGAAAATAAAACTAGGATTGAATGAGGAAGTGCCCTGGAGTACAATAATATATGGTTAAGGGGAGGTAGTTAATGTCTAACCTGCACAAGGGATGGACAGGTCCTGTGGGATCCATGCCTGGTTCATTTTTATAAACGTCAGCTTGTCCACATTGGCTGTAGACAGGCGGCTGCATTTATCTGTAATGACGCCCCCTGCCGTTCTGAATACACGTTCAGACAAAACGCTGGCCGCCGGGCAGGCCAGCACCTCCAAGGCATAAAAGGCTAGCTTTGGCCACGTGGACAATTTGGAGACCCAGAAGTTGAATGGGGCCGAACCATCAGTCAGTACGTGGAGGGGTGTGAACACGTACTGTTCCACCATGTTAATGAAATGTTGCCTCCTGCTAACACGTTCCGTATCAGGTGGTGGTGCAGTTAGCTGTGGCATGTTGATAAAACTTTTCCACATCTCTGCCATGCTAACCCTGCCCTCAGAGGAGCTGGCCGTGACACAGCTGTGCTGGCGACCTCTTGCTCCTCCTCTGCCTTGCCCTTGGGCTTCCACTTGTTCCCCTGTGACATTTGGGAATGCTCTCAGTAGCGCGTCTACCAACGTGCGCTTGTACTCGCGCATCTTCCCATCACACTCCAGTGCAGGAAGTAAGGTTGTGTTTGTACCGTGGATCCAGCAGGGTGGCAACCGAGTAGTCCGCACACGTTAAAATGTGGGCAACTCTGCTGTCATTGCGCAGGCACTGCGGCATGTAGTCGCTCATGTGTGCCAGGCTGCCCAGAGGTAAGGACAAGCTGTCCTCTGTTGGAGACGTATCGTCATCGTCCTGCGGTTCCCCCCAGCCACGCACCAGTGATGGGCCCGAACTGTGTTGGGTGCCACCCCGCTGTGAACATGCTTCATCCTCATCCTCCTCCACCTCCTCCTCATCCTCGTCCTCCAGTAGTGGGCCCTGGCTGGCCACATTTGTACCTGGCCTCTGCTGTTGCAAAAAAACTCCCTCTGAGTCACTTCTAAGAGACTGGCCTGAAAGTGCTAAAAATGACCCCTCTTCCTCCTCCTCCTCCTCCTCCTGGGTCACCTCCTCTTCCATCATCGCCCTAAGTGTTTTCTCAAGGAGACATAGAAGTGGTATTGTAACGGTGATAACTGCCTCATCGCCACTGGCCATGTTGGTGGAGTACTCGAAACAGCGCAACAGGGCACACAGGTCTCGCATGGAGGCCCAGTCATTGGCGGTGAAGTGTGCTGTTCCGCAGTGCGACTGACCCGTGCGTGCTGCAGCTGAAACTCCACTATGGCCTGCTGCTGCTCGCACAGTCTGTCCAGCATGTGCTAGGTGGAGTTCCACCTGGTGGGCACGTCGCATATGAGGCGGTGAGCGGGAAGGCTGAAGTTACGCTGTAGCGCAGACAGGCGAGCAGCAGCAGGATGTGAACGCCGGAAGCGCAAACAGACGGCCCGCACTTTATGCAGCAGCTCTGACATGTCGGGGTAGTTGTGAATGAACTTCTGCACCACCAAATTCAGCACATGCGCTAGGCAAGGGATGTGCGTCAAACTGGCTAGTCCCAGAGCTGCAACGAGATTTCGCCCATTATCGCACACCACCAGGCCGGGCTTGAGGCTCACCGGCAGCAACCACTCGTCGGTCTGTTGTTCTATATCCCGCCACAACTCCTGTGCGGTGTGGGGCCTGTCCCCCAAACATATGAGTTTCAGAATGGCCTGCTGACATTTACCCCGGGATGTGCTGAAGTTGGTGGTGAAGGTGTGTGGCTGACTGGATGAGCAGGTGGAAGAAGAGGAGGAGGAAGCCGAGAAGAAGAGGAGGCAACAGGAGGCAAAGAATGTTGCCCTGTGATCCTTGGCGGCGGAAGGACGTGCGCCAAACAGCTCTCCGCCTGGGGCCCAGCCGCCACTACATTTACCCAGTGTGCAGTTAGGGAGATATAGCGTCCCTGGCCGTGATTACTGGTCCACGTATCTGTGGTTAGGTGGACCTTGCCACAGATGGCGTTGCACAGTGAACACTTGATTTTATCGGATACTTGGTTGTGCAGGGAAGGCACGGCTCTCTTGGAGAAGTAGTGGCGGCTGAGAACAACATACTGTGGGACAGCAAGCGACATGAGCTGTTTGAAGCTGTCTGTGTCCACCAGCCTGAATGACAGCATTTCATAGGCCATGGAAATGCTGGCATTCAGGGCCAGGGATCGAGGGTGGCTAGGTGGAAATTTACGCTTTCTCTCAAATGTTTGTGAGATGGAGAGCTGAACGCTGCCGTGTGACATGGTTGAGATGCTTGGTGATGGAGGTGGTGGTGTTGGTGGTACATCCCCTGTTTGCTGGGCGGCAGGTGCCAACGTTCCTCCAGAGGCGGACGAAGAGGCCGAGGCGGCAGCAGCAGAAGAGGTAGCAGGGTGAGCCTGAGAGAGTTCCTTGTTTTTAAGGTGTTTACTCCACTGCAGTTCATGCTTTGCATGCAGGTGCCTGGTCATGCAGGTTGTGCTAAGGTTCAGAACGTTAATGCCTCGCTTCAGGCTCTGATGGCACAGCGTGCAAACCACTCGGGTCTTGTCGTCAGCACATTGTTTGAAGAAGTGCCATGCCAGGGAACTCCTTGAAGCTGCCTTTCGGGTGCTCGGTCCCAGATGGCGGCGGTCAGTAGCAGGCGGAGTCTCTTGGCGGCGGGTGTTCTGCTTTTGCCCACGGCTCCCTCTTTTGCTATGCTGTTGGCTTGGTCTCACCACTGCCTCTTCCTCCGAACTGTGAAAGTCAGTGGCACGACCTTCATTCCATGTGGGGTCTAGGACCTCATCGTCCCCTGCATCGTCTTCCACCCAGTCTTCCTCCCTGACCTCCTGTTCAGTCTGCACACTGCAGAAAGACGCAGCAGTTGGCACCTGTGTTTCGTCATCATCAGAGACGTGCTGAGGTGGTATTCCCATGTCCTCATCATCAGGAAACATAAGTGGTTGTGCGTCAGTGCCTTCTATGTCTTCCACCGATTAGGTGCACCCACCCCGACTCTTAGGTGCACCCACTCCGGAGGTGCACCCACTCTGACCCTTAGGTGCACTCACCCTAGTCATTAGGTGCACCTACCCCAACGATAAGGTGCACCCACCCCGACTCTTAGGTACACCCACCCTGACCCTTATGTGCACCCACTCCAACCCTTAGGTGTACTCACCCTAGTCATTAGGTGCACCCACCCGACCCTTAAGTGCACCTACTCTGATCCAGAGTCGGGGTGGGTGCACCTAAGGGTCGGAGTGTACCCACTCCGACCCTTAGGTGCACCCACCCCGACCCTTAGGTGCACTCACCCTAGTCATTTGGTGCACCCACCCCAACGATTAGGTGCACCCATCCCAATGATTAGATGCACCCACCCCGGCCCTTAGGTGCACCTACTCCGACCTTTAGGTGCACCCACTCCGACCCTTAGGTGCACTCACCCTAGTCATTAGGTGCACCCACCCCAATGATTAGGTGCACCTACCCCGACCCTTAGGTTCACCCACCTCGACGGCTTTATTTATATAAGAGGGTATTGGTTGTGTGCAAGAGGCCTTAATAGCAGCATGTCCCTTGCCTTCCCTATTGACTTCAATAAGAAACCATTAAAAAGCTGTCATTCTCACAGTAGTTAAGCCACAGCACCCAAACTCGGCAGGGTGGGTCAGTGTGTGACAAAGGCTAAAATTTATAAAAAGTGGGCAGAGTCTACAACTGCCAATCAAATTTTAGTCAGTTGTTTTAATGGGGAAATTTAAAACTGCTGCTGATCTTACACTGTTAATGGCAGGGTCCCCAAACTTGGTACAGTTGGACAATTTAGGATTAGGATTAAAATTCAGAAAAGTGGGCGGGGCCACCAACAGCCAATCAGATTTCAAGCCAACACCCTGTGGTTTCTTCAGAAACGACACCTTCTAGTTATTATTATTCTTGGCGCCCCCTCTCTTTCTAAACGCTACTCCTTCTACAGTTTTGGGAGTACATACCCCAAACTTTCCACACTTCTTCGTCCTATAGCAAGTTCATTGATTGTGATTTAACACCGAAAAGGACCCGGCTCATTTTCACCTTTTCGCCTTAAGGACCAGGCCATTTTTTGCAAATCTGACCAGTGTCACTTTAAGTGGTGATAACTTTAAAACGCTTTGACTTATCCAGGCCATTCTGAGAATGTTTTTCCGGCACATATTGTACTTCATGACACTGGTAAAGTGAAGTAAAAAAAATACATTTTTATTTATAAAAAAATACCAAATTTACCAAAAATGAAGTAAAAAATTGCAAATTTCCAAGTTTCAATTTCTCTACTTATATAATACATAGTAATACCTCCAAACATATTTATTACTTTACATCCCCATATGTCTACTTCATGTTTGCATCATTTTGGGAATTATATTTTATATTTTGGGGATGTTACAAGGCTTAGAAGTTTGGAAGCAAATCTTGAAATTGTTCAGAACTTTTCAAAAACCCAATTTTTAGGGACCAGTTCAGGTCTGAAGTCACTTTGTGAGGCTTATATAATAGAAACCACCCAAAAATGACACCATTCTAGAAACTACACCCCTCAAGATATTCAAAACGGGTTTTACAAAATTTTTTAACCCTTTAGGTGTTCCACAAGAATTAATGGAAAATACAGTTACAATTTCAAAATTTCACTTTTTTGGCATATTTTCCATTTTAATATTTTTTTTTCCCAGTTACAAAGCAAGGGTTAACAGCCAAACAAAACTCATTATTTATGGCCCTGATTCTGTAGTTTACAGAAACACCCCATATGTGGTCGTAAACCAGTGTACGGGCACACGTCAGGGCGCAAAAGGAAAGGAATGCCATACGGTTTTTGTAAGGCAGATTTTGCAAACAGTTTTGTTGGACACCATGTCCCATTTGAAGCCCCCCTGATGCACCCCTAGAGTAAAAACTCCAAAAAAGTGACCCCATTTTAGAAACTACGGGATAGGGTGGAAGTTTTGTTGGTACTAGTTTAGGGTACATATGATTTTTAGTTGCTCTATTATTACACTTTTTGAGGGTTGGGCGAGCGGTACTTCCCGAAATCCCTCTCGACAACCAAAGATGCGTACCTATCATACTGACACCTCTTAAGTAAGGACTTCACACGAGAGATATCTTCATGGCTACCTCCCATCAAGACCAGACTTTCAAGGTTCTTCCTCAGTTCCTGGTACAGATGATTTCTGTCCTGGCACCTGAGATACGAAAGCTCTTGGAAAAACCTTGCCGTCCTTGTTTTAAACATCTCCCACCACTCTGACTTACTGTTTCAAAGGTCTACTAACGGTTCCTGGCCCTGAAAGAACTCCTCAAAGGATTGTTTTATTGCCACATCTTCCAGGAGAGATGAATTCAACTTCCACAAACCTCTGCTCATACAGGGGGTCTGTGCAACATTCAAAGAAAAACAAATTAAACAGTGATCATAGAAAACCACTTCCTCAGTTTTTAAGACTGAAAAAACTGCTTCCCCCTTCAAACAAAACCTATCCTAGACCTTTGGCTACCTCGATAAAAGGTGAAGTCCATGTGGTCTGGTTTATGCTTTAAGTGAGCATCCACCAGACTAGCTTCCTCAACTATCTTAGTCAATGCGACACTATTAGTATCCAGCCTGACTCCCCTATCATAGGAGCCTCCCCTATCACAGACTCTTGTCACATTGTTGAAGTCTCCACCAAAGATCACCTGACGGCTCCTCATGAGAAAACATTTAAGGTCCCACTTGGTTTGTGGACCATAGATAGTAATGAGGCTCAGCTCTTGTCCTCCCATGAGCACATCCAGGATCAGGCACCTTCCCATTTCTAGTTCAATTACTTTCCTGCATTCCACTCTTCCAGCAGTTTTAAAAAGTACCGCTACCCCGCTATGTGGCTTGGCTGCAAGAGACCAGAAGGATGGACCATGCCTCCACTTTCTCTTTGCTTTCTCCATTAACTCTGTGCAAGTCAACCAGGTCTCTTGCAAAAATAAAACATTAGCATCAAGATGGCTGAAAAAAATCTAAGGCCGCATAACGAGCCATTTCTGACTTAATGCTAGCAACATTAATGCTTGCTAGCGTCAACGGGGTGAGTTCCGCCATCATAAGTAATTTAGCTTTCTTCTTAACCCCACTGCCACCCTCACCATCACAACCATCTGACTCCTCACTTTCTTTCTGCCTTTTCAGGCATTGGGAGACATCCGTATCACATTTCTATTTGCCCACAGGATCTGACTTGGCCACCCTTCCAGAAGGTTTCCCCTCTGAAGGGCAGGGCCTGGCAACCTGCGAGGAGGCCTTCTCACCCACCGGCACTGCATCCCTCGCCCCCCCCTCAGCCAAGCCAGCCTCGGAGGTATCACTTAGGATGCCATACCGGTTGGAGTCCTCCACAAGAGGGGCACCAGCCAAAACCTCCCTTGGTATCTGGTCAAGGTAGAGTGGGGTGGACGGATCCCACTCAAGAGAGGCCTTCCTGCCCTCTCTCTTGCTGTTTCTCTTCTTACTCTGCTTGTTCCTCCTCCTCACCAACTATTCACTGTCCTTCTCATCTACACTATCCCAACCTGAGTAGACAGAGACAGCGGAGAGGTCAGCCTCTTCGGGATGAACTCTGGGGTTCCCATCATCATCACTGTCATCTTAGCCAGATTCTCAACTAGGGTACCAGTTGAGGGATTAGCTGCCTCCTGCTCCCTCTGTTTGTGGCATTGTTCCTGCCGCCTGGCCCTAGCTGCCGTAATTTTTTTTACCTTATCAGAATCCTTTTTGCTTCCTCCAGTGCTGGGATCCCCGACACTTGTCCCCTCACCAGTCTGCCCAGTCCCGGCAGCAGACTCTTCACCAACTTCAGGCCCAGCCTTGCGGCTAGTATCTGCCTGGTTCTGAGCCTGTCCCTGAGCCTGGTTGGCAAAGGCAAGCAGACAGCGACTAAATGGGTGACCCAGGTCTCCACGCAGGTTACACCTGATCCTCCGACAGGTTACGGCCAGATGGTTACTCCCTCTACACCTCACGCACCTTTGGGTCTTACACTGTGCACTGAAGTGTGTGGGGTCGCCGCACCTGTGGCAGACCTTTGGCTGCCCCTGGTAAAAAAACACAATATCTGATCCCTCCCTATAAAGGCCGAGGAGGGGATATGGGTAACAGAATTTCCCTGGGCCCTCAACATCATGTTAAAGGTCAAGACCCCTGACCAAATACTATGCTCGTCCAGGACCTTGGTTGGGTAGCCCACTTCACCATAGCGACTAAGCCAGTTAACACAGTCACTTTCTTCACCTTGTTCTGGCGTGTGATGGCCTGGACGGCAAAACCCTGCCACTCTGGGGTGCTCTTTGTCAGCTCATATCTGGACCAGAAGAGCTAAAGCCCTTCTGGCTGGACAAAGCCAGAAAAAAAACTTGGTCCCGTAGGGATGGATGAGGGCATAGATGTCTTTCGCCTCAAAACCCATCGGCAGGAAAAGCTCCACAAGAGTCTTCCTGGAAGGTGTTGCTTCCTTACCTTTCCAAAACAGACAGGCCACATTCCTATGGTCCCCCCGGTTGTGGGGTGAGTCCAGACGGTCTTACCCCCCTTTTTGTTTCAGAAGGCTCTCAGCCCGTGTCTCTCCGTCCAGAAAGACAGGTCAACCGATTCACCCTCTACTTATATGGAGGTCTCCGCACCCTCTTTCAAGGCCCCCAAGAGGCGCAGTTGCAAGTTACCCTTGCCAAATCCTGTGGGCAAAGAGTCCCTTGCTCAATGCTTAATGACATTTGCAAAAATACGTTTTACCTTTTCTTCCTTCTCCATATCCTCAGCAATCAAAATCCTTGCGTCATTCTTCCATATCCACATTTTCACCACCTACAACATTCCCACTTACAGAATTTCCACTCACTTCCATATTTTCACTTACTTTTGCATTCTCACTTGCATCCACACTTGATTCTGCATTACTGACTCCATTCTTCCCTTCTTTCATACTACCTTTCTTATCTCTTTTTGCATTGTTCACTCCACTTTTCATCACATGCTTATCACTTTTTCCCCGGGAACCACCACTCACTCCCCCTAGACTGGCCGGGTTCTCCCCACTTCTACCCTTAATCACCACTGTATTCTGTACTGACTCCATCACTTTGCCATCACTTTTTTTTTTATCTTTCCTTGTTGTTGTCTCTCCTGACCTCCAGGCACCACCACCCCCTCTACCGCAGAAGGAGCCACCTTGCCCACCCTTTTCACGACCTTGTCTGCCCTAACCTCATCCGTCTTTACCTTGTCCACAGCCAAACTCTCCCGCTTTGTACAACCTAGCTCCACATCAGGAGCTAGGCTGGGCTCAGCAACGGGTTTTGAAGTGTTTAAAGGGCCATACAACAACACCTCTCTCTCCATAACTTTGGTTCTATTTTTTTTTCCTTTTAATTTCTCCTCTTCAGGTATCTTCTAATCTCCAAAATAGAGCCTACCTACTGGGGATTTCAGCTGCTTGATACTTTGCAATATCAATCCACCACCAGATTCACTTTCATCCCCGGAGGCTGCTCCCTGACTCCTGCTGGCAAGGAGCTCTGCCCAATATTTTCGGCCACTGCTGTTTGACAGACCAGGGGAGCCAGACTCAGCACCTGACATGTTTTCAAACAGTCTGTCATTTTGAAAATTTTCCATAAATGGAGCGCCATATTTTTCTGTAGCCAGTTTCTTCTCTTCCAGGATCATTATCTCCTCCTCTAGCTTATCCAGCTTAGAGGGGAGAAAAGTGGTTTTACACTTAGGCAATAAGCCCTCCTGTAGCTTCATATTTTTGTGTTCTACTTTAACCTATCTCAAGTCTTTTTTAATTTCATCGTAGCTTTAGATAAAAAAAAACACTTTGGAAGCAAAAATGTTTGCAGTATCTGTGGGGCCTTGCACACCCCAGTTGTGGATCACCTTGGTCTCTTTACTTTTTGACTGAATCACATCCACACTAGTCAGATAAACGAAAATGACCCAGGATATCCCCAGGGCGGGTAAGGAACAATGCCCACCCTTGGTAGCCACAGGGGATACACCTAAAGTGTAACTCGGTAAAAGCTCCCACACTAGTGTTGATCACAAATATTCGAATTTCAAATTTTTATTGCGAATATTGAACTTTGAAAATTTGCGAATATTTTGAATATAGCGATACATATTTGCAATTTCGAATATTCCTTTTTTTTTATCAGTACACATGATCCCTCCCTGCGTCTAGCTTGTGGGCCAATCAGAAGGCTACAGTATATTTGACTTTAGGAGTAGTGTTGTTTGTGAATTTTCGTAATGTGAATTTTCAGAATACAAATTTTTTATTGCAAATTTTTCAACTTACAACTATTAGACAAAGAAAATTATAGCACTACTGTATATTGGCTAAATTGCTCTATATTCGATTTTTTTTCAAATATTCGCTATATTGCTATAACTTTGTTTTTTGAATATTCGTAATATTCTAAAACAAGAATATATAGCAATATAGCGAATATTCAAAAAAAAGAATATAGAGCAATTTAGCTAATATTAGTTTTTTTCGAATATTCGCTATATTGCTATATATTCTATTTTTAGAATTATCACAAATATTCAAAAAAAGAAGTTATAGCAATATAGCAAATATTCGAAAAAAAAATCAAATATAGAGCAATTTAGCTAATATAGTGCTATAATATTTTTTTTATAGTTTATGCATTTTTTTCCAATCTGGACTTCAGATGAGAAAAAAATTGCAACTATTAGACAAAGAAGATTATAGCACTATATTAGCTAAATTGCTCTATATTCGATTTTTTTTCGAATATTCACTATATTGCTATAACTTAGTTTTTTGAATATTCGTAATATTCTAAAACAATAATATATATACCAACATAGCGAATATTCAAAAAAAACAAGTATAGAGCAATTTAGCTAATATAGTGCTATAATCTTTTTTTTTATAGTTTATGCATTTTTTTCCAATCTGAACTTCAGATGAGAAAAAATCTACAGCTATTAGACAAAGAAGATTATAGCACTATATTAGCTAAATTGCTCTATATTCAATTTTTTTTTGAATATTCGGTATATTGATATATATTCTTGTTTTGGAATATTACGAATATTCAAAAAAACTAAGTTATAGCTATATAGCGAATATTCGGCAAAAAAATGAATATAGAGCAATTTAGCTAATTTAGTGCTATAATCTTCTTTGTCTAATAGTAATTTGAAAAATTCGTATTACAAAAATTCACATATTGCACAATCATTACCTTGCCGATTTTTCGAGTAAAAAAATCGTAGAATATAACGAATATTCAAATTTGCAAATATTCAACGAATATTCTACAAAATATTCGCTAAATATCGCAAATTCGAATATGACCCCTGCTGCTTATCACTAATCCACGTGAGCCCCACCTAGGTGAGACAAACCAGACTCTCCAGGGCAAGATATACTTGACTCACTGACCCCGGAAATCATATTCCTAGACACCTTTACCAGCATCTTTTCCATCTGTTTGTCCATTGACACTTTAGGGCCAACCACCCTCCGCGCTGCTTGTTCAGCAGCAAAACCTTTTTTAACCGTGCCCACCACTTGTTCAGCAGTGGACATTTTTACATGACAACGCTTAACCACATGGACGCCGGCCTGGTCAAAGGTCGAGTCCAAGCTCCTGCCCTTTCTAATATTTCCCCGGGTCTTCCCCGAGAGTCGGGTCTCCGGGCCTCTCATTCCCACTGCATTCCTCTCTTGGGAGCTTGATTGCAAAACGTTCGCAAAGGTCCCATGTCGCTTACCTCCTCCTGGCTGCGACACTACCCCCGATCGTTGCATATCTTCTGACACTGTGTCCAATGTCTCTGGACTGCATGGTTTCTCTGTGGCTTCAATTTCCACCTCAACTTCATACACCACAGGTGCAGGCGTATCCTGGGTCAGATCCATTGCGATTCCTTCCATCGCCGTGCCACTGTTGTGGCCGCCTGATATAGAACGCCGTTGGTCTCTCGGCCCTGTCTCCAAGTGCTGCAGTCCTCCTGTAGATTTTACCTTCCAGGACCTGCGATGATGTCACACCGGTCAGCTAACAGGAAGTGATGCAAACAGGAAGCCAGAGTACCCAAACTTGGCACCGTGAGTCACCGGGTGACTGGGGTTAAAATGTATAAAAAGTGGGCGGAGTTTACAATGGTTAATCAAATTAATTTTATTTAAATGTGAAAATTTAAAACTGCCACTGTTAATGGCAGGGTCCTCAAACTTGTCACAGTTGGTCACTGGAAGACTGGGATGAAAATTCAGAAAAGTGGGCGGGACCAAAAACAACTAATCAGGAATCTCACTTCTTGTCCCAGGCCAAGGAAAAGGAGACGCCCACAGCAGAAACCTGTATCTCCTCCCCATTGCGAGTTTACTGCTCATTATAATATAGTGCGCCAAATCATCGGGGGGTCCACAGTGGGCAAACACGGGGGGCTTTTGAAAAAAAACACACATGGCATCAGTGGGGGCCACCCTACAAGGTAATACCATAATTAGCCTATGTCAAAATTGATGAAAGGTCCTCTTTAGGCCACTTTCACATGGGCGTGTGCGCCCCATTGCCATATTGGGGGCCGCATTTGGGGATCCGCAATACACGGGTGCCCTTCTGTGGGCATTCCGAAACACGGATGTGGACCCATTCACTTCAATGGGTCCACAAATCTGGAGATGCGGAATGGAAGCACGGAACGGAACCCTACGGAAGCACTACAGAGTGCTTCCATGGGGTTTCGTCCCGTACTTCCGTTCCGCAAAAAAAATTAAACATGTCCTATCTTTTTGCTGAACGGCTGGATTGCGGACGCATTAAAGTGAATGGGTCAGTGATCTGCTACGGCTGCCCCACGGACTGTGCTCGTGCATTGCGGCCCGCATTTTGTGTGCCGCATCACGACCATGGGGTGCACACGTCCGTGTGAAGGAGGCATTAACATGAAGGCTGGCCTTGATACACATATTAACCAGAAGTCAGCATTACTTTCTAAAACTGCTCTAGAAAAATCAAAGCTACATTGTGGTTGTTTGCTAGGGGTTGAGAGAGTTAAACTATTTTGATAAATGAGGAAAATTGCCTAGAATGTGTAATCAAAATTGGCTCTGCTATACACTTTGGAGTATATTTAGCATCAGAGGAATACTTGAAGCTAGTTTCCTTAAAGGGTTATGCCATGATTGATGTAAAAAATTAAAATCAGGCATCACATAGTACATGACAGTCTCTAACAAAGCTAGAACCAGCCCTGTACCTCACATTAAACCAGAGATCTCCCCATTCATTTCCCCAGTTGTTCTGCTAGATTGTTTTTCAATCTGGCAGGTCAGAGGGCCTGTAACATATTTTTTGTGCAAATACGCTCATAAAGCCATAAATGTCCAATTTTGCAACTATTTCAACCAAAGCTTCAAAAATTCTCTCCATTCTGTCTTATTGAGGTACTGCACAAGTATTTACTCAGTCTATGGCCTCTTGCACACAAACGTATTTCCATTCCGTTTCATTTTTTTTGCGGGCCATATACGAAACCATTCACTTCAATGGGTCCGCAAAAAAAGGAAGGTACTTCTTGGGAATTCCGTTTCCGTATTTCCATATTTCCGTTCAGCAAAAAACAGAACATGTCCTATTATTGTCCGCATTATGGACAATGATAGTACTGTTCTACTAGGGCCAGCTGTTCAGTCCTGCAAAATATGGAATGCACACGGATGTCATCCGTATTTTTTGCAGATCCGTATTTTGCGGACCTCAAAATACATACAATTGCGTGCGAGTGGCCTATGTCTGATTATTTTTACTTGTTAAATTAAATGCAATGTTAACACTTCATTTTCTATAATAGATATAAGAACAGCCAAAAGAGTCAGTGGAAGAAGCATTAATTTGGCATTGTCATACAGAGGTCGGCAAGCTCTCAAAGCTGTCGACTTAGAAGATAAGGTAAATATTTTATTCATATTTAGTTCCTAAAAACTGTTGTATTATTTCAGTACTAAATTATGTTGTATAATTCCTAAATGTTAGTGTGCATTCACAGTTTAATGTTTAACAGTTTATTGTTAATTTTGATTATGCACCACTAAAACAAATACTTTATAAGCCAAGTATATTGTACATCTGCAGTCAATTGCACTATTCTATACAGTGGAATACAGAAAAAAAAAAAAAAAACATACTGTGCATTATTTTTATTATTATTTTTATTAACATTGGAGTGTTCATTCAGCCTTTGCCACTGTATAGGGACAATGTCTAATGGGGCAATATACAGTGGCATAGGCTGAATGAATCCATCTGAAGTATACATTAGTATGAGAAAAAAACAGCACTGCTGTATTCCAAACTGATCACTTTATTAATTATTAAAGTAAACATTATTGTTGATCAAGCATACTTGGCCAAACACCAGTTCGGCTCGAGCATCTCGATGCAGCCAATAAACATGTCGGTAAGTACTGCCCTGACTGTAATGCCTTGCCATGTTGGTTACTGCCATTACAGTGATTGGCTTGCCAAAACGCGATGACGTGTGTTCGGCTCAGTCTTCGTCAGGTAGAGCTGTGCTGAGAAAGTGACCCAAAAGTCCTTTAAGGACTATTGTGTGTGGCAGCAGCAATATATATTTTTAGTGCAACCTGCGCTAAATTGCTAAGACTTTACAGACCCAAAAGTCCTTTTAAGGACTATTGTGTGTGGCAGCAATATCTATTTTTGCGCATCCTGCGCTAAATAGCGTGCAATAGTAAGGCCGCTGCAGACAGCGATATTAGCTGCGCCACATCTCCTGTGTAAAGTGTGCGCATCCCAAAAATATCAGTGACATCCAGTGTACTTTTTCCATAGACGGTGTCCGCTGCGGACTGTGACATCTCAAGTGTAACGTGGGCGCATAATAAATTTATCTGTGACATACAGTGTACTTTTTCCGTAGACGCTGTGGACAGTGACATTACCTATGGTACATCTCCTGTATAACGTTTCCTCATCCCAAATTTTAACATCTGTTGTGGGTCAAGTTTAACATCTGTTGTGGGCAAACTGTTTGAAGGTTTTCTGAGAGATGCTATGTTAAAGCATCTTAACGGAAATAAGCAAATAACGCCATATCAGCATGGCTTTGTGAGGGATCGGTCATGTCAAACTAATTTAATCAGTTTCTATGAGGAGGTAAGTTCTAGACTTGACAGCGGCGAATCAATTGATGTCGTGTATCTGGACTTCTCCAAAGCATTTGACACTGTACCACATAAAAGGTTAGTATATAAAATGAGAATGCTCGGATTGGGAGAAAACGTCTGTAAGTGGGTAAGTAACTGGATCAATGATAGAAAACAGAGGTTGGTTATTAATGGTACATACTCAGATTGGGTCACTGTCACTAGTGGAGTACCTCAGGGGTCAGTATTGGGCCCTATTCTCTTCAATATACAAACCGGATTCCCAAAAAGTTGGGACACTATACAAATCATGAATAAAAACTGAATGCAATGATGTGGAGGTGCCAACTTCTAATATTTTATTCAGAATAGAACATAAATCACGGAACAAAAGTTTAAACTGAGAAAATGTACCATTTTAAGGGAAAAATATGTTGAATCAGAATTTCATGGTGTCAACAAATCCCCAAAAAGTTGGGACAAGGCCATTTTCACCACTGTGTGGCATCTTCCCTTCTTCTTACAACACTCAACAGACGCCTGGGGACCGAGGAGACCAGTTTCTCAAGTTTAGAAATAGGAATGCTCTCCCATTCTTGTTTAATACAGGCCTCTAACTGTTCAATCGTCTTGGGCCTTCTTTGTTGCACCTTCCTCTTTATGATGCGCCAAATGTTCTCTATAGGTGAAAGATCTGGACTGCAGACTGGCCATTTCAGTTCCCAGATCCTTCTCCTACGCAGCCATGATGTTGTGATTGATGCAGAATGTGGTCTGGCATTATCTTGTTGAAAAATGCAGGGTCTTCCCTGAAAGAGATAACGTCTGGATGGGAGCATATGTTGTTCTAGAACCTGAATATATTTTTCTGCATTGATGGTGCCTTTCCAGAGATGCAAGCTGCCCATGCCACACGCACTCATGCAACCCCATACTATCAGAGATGCAGGCTTCTGAACTGAGCATTGATAACAACATGGGTTGTCCTTGTCCTCTTTGGTCCGGATGACATGGCGTCCCAGATTTCCAAAAAGAACTTCGAATCGTGACTCGTCTGACCACAGAACAGTCTTCCATTTTGCCACACTCCATTTTAAATGATCCCTGGCCCAGTGAAAACGCCTGAGCTTGTGGATCTTGCTTAGAAATGGCTTCTTCTTTGCACTGTAGAGTTTCAGCTGGCAACGGTGGATGGCACGGTGGATTGTGTTCACTGACAATGGTTTCTGGAAGTATTCCTGAGCCCATTCTGTGATTTCCTTTACAGTAGCATTCCTGTTTGTGGTGCAGTGTCGTTTAAGGGCCCGGAGATCACGGGCATCCAGTATGGTTTTACGGCCTTGACCCTTATGCACAGAGATTGTTCCTGATTCTCTGAATCTTCGGATGATGTTATGCACAGTTGATGATGATAGATGCAAAGTCTTTGCAATTTTTCGCTGGGTAACACCTTTCTGATATTGCTCCACTATCTTTCTGCGCAACATTGTGGGAATTGGTGATCCTCTACCCATCTTGGCTTCTGAGAGACACTGCCACTCTGAGAAACTCTTTTTATACCCAATCATGTTGCCAATTGACCTAATTAGTGTTAATTGGTCTTCCAGCTCTTCGTTATGCTAAAATTTACTTTTTCCAGCCTCTTATTGCTACTTGTCCCAACTTTTTGGGGATTTGTAGACACCGTGAAAATTTGAATCAACGTATTTTTCCTTTAAAATTATACATTTACTCGGATTAAACCTTTGATCTGTCATCTACGTTCTATTACACATAAAATATTGACATTTGCTATCTCCACATCATTGCATTCAGTTTTTATTCACAATTTGTTTAGTGTCCCAACTTTTTTGGAATCCGGTTTGTATATATATATATATATATATAAAAATTATTATATGGTACTTTTTGTGTACATCAACTTAACATAGTTCACTCAGCCACCATCCTACATGTGCTATATTTTCTATTTTTTAACACTTTGTTTTCAATTGCTATTCCCTACCTTGCCACAATACATTTACAGTTGCAAGAAAAAGTATGTGAACCCTTTGGAATTATATGGATTTCTGCACAAATTGGTCATAAAATGTGATCTGATCTTCATCTAAGTCGCAACAATAGACAATCACAGTCTGCTTAAACTAATAAACACAAAGAATTAAATGTTACCATGTTTTTATTGAACACACCATGTAAATATTCACAGTGCAGGTGGGAAAAGTATATGAACCCTTGGATTTAATAACTGGTTGAACCTCCTTTGGCACAAATAACTTCAAGCAAACGATTCCTGTAGTTGCAGATCAGACGTGCACAGCGGTCAGGAGTAATTCTTGACCATTCCTCTTTACAGAACTGTTTCAGTTCAGCAATATTCTTGGGATGTATGGTGTGAATCGCTTTCTTGAGGTCATGCCACAGCATCTCACTCGGGTTGAGGTCAGGACTCTGACTGGGCCACTCCAGAAGGCGTATTTTCTTCTGTTTAAGCCATTCTGTTGTTGATTTACTTTTATGCTTTGGGTCGTTGTCCTGTTGCAACATTCATCTTCTGTTGAGCTTCAGCTGGTGGACAGATGGCCTTAAGTTCTCCTGCAAAATGTCTTGATTAACTTGGGAATTCATTTTTCCTTCGATGATAGCAATCCGTCCAGGCCCTGACGCAGCAAAGCAGCCCCAAACCATGATGCCCCCACCACCATACATCACAGTTGGGATGAGGTTTTGATGTTGGTGTACTGTGCCTCTTTTTCTCCACACAGTGTTGTGTGTTTCTTCCAAACAACTCAGCTTTGGTTTCATCTGTCCACAAAATATTTTGCCAGTACTGCTTTGGAACATCCAGGTGCTCTTGCGTAAACTGTAAACATGCAGCAATGTTTTTTTTGGACAGCAGTGGCTTCCTCTGTGGTATCCTCCCATGAAATCCATTCTTGTTTAGTGTTTTACGTATCATAGATTCGCTAACAGGGATGTTAGCATATGCCAAAGACTTTTGTAAGTCTTTAGCTGACACTCTAGGATTCTTCTTCCCCTCATTAAGCAGTCTGCTCTGTGCTCTTGCAGTCAACTTTACTGGACGCCACTCCTAGGGAGAGTAGCAGCAGTGCTGAACTTTCTCTATTTATAGACAATTTGTCTTACCGTGGACTGATGAACAGCAAGGCTTTTGGAGATACTTTTATAACCCTTTCCAGCTTTATGCAAGTCAGCAATTCTTAATTGTAGGTTTTCTGAGAGCTCTTTTGTGCGAGGCATCATTCACATCAGGCAATGCTTCTTGTGAAAAGCAAATCCAGAACTGGTGTGTGTTTTTTATAGGGCAGGGCAGCTGTAACCAACACCTCCAATCTCATCTCATTGATTGGACTCCAGTTTGCTGACACCTCACTCCAATAAGCTCTTGGAGATATCATTAGTCTAGGGGTTCACATACTTTTTCCACCTGCACTGTGAATGTTTACATGGTGTGTTAAAAAAAAACATGGTAACATTTAATTCTTTGTGTGTTATTAGTTTAAGCAGACTGTGATTGTCTATTGTTGTGACTTAAAATAAAGATTTTATGACCAATTGTGCAGAAATCCATATCATTCCAAAGCATTCACATACTTTTTCTTGCAACTGTTTAGCAACCTATGAAAACAAGTTTGAACAATGTTTACTACTTATCTAAATACAAAAAAAACAAAATGGCTGCGCACCATTACATATACAAACAATAGAGCTAGATAAAAGTGGTACAATGCCTACTATAAATGAGTATACATGAATAATGGAAGCTATTAGCGCACATACGTGTCGGGCCCATGTACCAGGCGTCAAGGTGGCTTCCGCAGATGGGTCCCTATCACTAAAGAAACTGCCTCACTTTGGACTTACTTAAGCCTACAATATTCAGAGCAGTGTAGGAACCAGTTACAAACATATTCTGCTCAGAAGTCCCAGGTAGCTGGGCGTGTCCAGTCTCAAAGGGGTGCCTTATCTAAATATATATTATTATTATTGCCTAACAGCAAGAAAATCATGCATGCAACTAGTATCCACAATAATAAAACTTATAGTGGAAATTGAATATCTAATTGTAATCTAGGCTTCGTTTGACGTTTACAGCTGCAATTAAATATTGTTGAAGTTACTCAAACAACGCTAGCAAGCATCATAATGACAATGACGTGGCCTGTACTCTGAATCTTGAATAGAATACCAATTTATCAATTAATATACGAGTGTTTTGCTGGGATGAGAAAGTTACGAGCACTCATTGATTGGATGCTTGGCGCTTGTGTGCTCCACAGGGTAACAAACTGGAACAAGATCCGGACAGACAGAGCTGTGGATTGGCCCAGCGCAAAGTCTTTCTATGTCAAACTCAGCTGATTGGCTTTAAGGAGAGACCTAGTAAGCTATGTAATGATGGATGTTCGCATGCCATAGACCACTCATCCCCTGACGAAGCCACAACTGTGGCGAAACATGTCAGGAGGGGTGTGCGATCCTATCTTTTAGACCAGTTGCCAGCTAGCTGCTAATAAGTCTAGGCATACAGAACATGAGCAAAAACATACAAAGTGTGGTGTGTCTGTGTCTATAGGAGAGGTTACATAGGCAGGGGTAGTGTGTGAAGAACGGTGTGAGCATTCAAAGTATGACAAAGCGCCAGTGCAAATAGAAATAAAGCTGTGAACATAAGCAGCAACTTTGTAATTGATTATGCACAAATATAGCGCTATTTAGTCTAGATCAGTATCAACTGAGTATTTGAATTAGATTAAAAGTGGGAGCGCTGTTTACAGATGTACACTTTGTTGCAAAAATAGCAACAAATATAATTATCTGTCTGGTATAGCTCTTGCCACTGCAGTTAAGTGCTTTGAGAAATGATTGAGGAATGGTCAGTAGCCCATCATTTCTGACATCAAGCACTATACTAAGGCTACTTTCACACTTGCAGCAGCAGGGTCTGGCAGACTGTTCCAGCGGGGGAACAGCCTGCTGGATTCATGCGAACGCTAGCCCACCGTGCCACTGGAAGTCTGCTCTGGCCCCATTCACTATAATGGGGGCAGGCCGGAGGTTCGAGCGCAGTATGGCAAACATGCCTGAGAGGTGGCCGGACAAAAAATACAGGAAGCTGCCGTTTTTGTCCGGCTGCCTCTTGGCTTGTTTTCCGTGCTGTGGCCGGACCTCCTTCCGGTGCCATGATGGGCTAGCGTTAGCACGGATCCGGTAGGCTGTTCCCCTGCTGGAACAGCCTGCCATACCCTGCTGTCACAAGTATGAATGTAGCCTAATATACTCACATGGTCCTCAATAAGCCGTGTGATCCCTATTAGCTCGCAAAATCATTGCCAGAAAATAACAGATAAGCTTCAACAGACAGCTGACAATTGTATTGGTGTACACACTTTTTTTCAATTTTCTTTTCTTTTATTCTATTCTATTTTACTATATTTATTCTATTTTTTTTATTAAAAGTTAAGTTTTAAATAAAGTTACGTGAGGATCCCTAGTGGGAATTATTTGGTCAAAGTAGACCACAGTGTTTTTTCAGAATTTATGTTACAACGTAATATCTGATTTTGTTTCTATATCTAACCTTGTAACATGCTGTGGAACATGATGTTGCTATGTAAATAAAGATTATTATTGTATATTAATGTTTCTTTCTATTTGCAGATTGTGGCCAATGGCATTCCTCTGCGGGCAAGGATGATTCACTCAGTTAAGGGTAAAAAGTATTCCATACCCTATGGCAAAAAAGATCAGGTATTATTTATTTTTTATATATTTTGTTTTATATTTATATTTTCATTAATACATTTGAATCATACTGATATTATGCTAATTACATTTGATAGAGGAATAGTTTAGAGCATTAAAAGGCTAAATCCTGCAAATATTTGAAACAGTAGTTTATTCAACAAAGTTATCAAGTACTGTTGAAAGATACTGCCCCTTTACATATTTTTTTGAGAATTATCAAATCTCTTAATTCCACAAAATTATTCTACAGTTTTGAAACCAGCACCTGGATCTGAATACTTTTGTAATTTCATAATGAAAAAATGTAGTAAAGAGTCATTTAATTAAATCTATCTGTATAACAAGATAACCCAAAAAGCAATGACAGAGCTGCTGCCAAGTTGTTATCCTGCATTGCAAAAAGCTAAAACAAAAATGTTCAAAAAGTTGTATGTATGTATCCCAGAATAGAACAAAAGATGATGACAATCTCGCAAAGGTATCAGCCCTCACACATTGAGAGAAAAATAAACATATGTAGAAAATGGCTGTACTGGTACCCCAATGGCTGAACAATAGCAACCAATCCATCAAAATCTTCCCTGCAAGATCCAAAGGGTCGCCTTTCCCTTTTAAACCCTTTAAAACCATTTTAATATCCAATAGAAACTGCCAAATAATTTACTGGGCACAGTATATTGGGCATTGAAATGCCATATCTATGGAAAATTTTTATGTTGCACAATCCTATGCTCACTCATTTTTGCAAAGCATCTTGGGGTCAAAATGCTCACTTTACCCCTTAAAATTCCTTGGGGGTGTGTTTTCCGATATAGGGTCTCTTCTCGTTGGTTCCATTTATCATTTCATCCCAAAGCCTCTACAGTTCTCAATACAAGATGTGTAAATCACAGCATTGGGCCTCAAATATGCATGATGCTCATTTACTCCTGAGCCCCGTGGTTTTCCAAACAAAAGATTGCTTACTACACCCACTAGTAAATTCTGTCAGGAGTTTTGTTTCTACAATGGGGTCACATCTTAATTTTTTTTAGAGTCTCTGCAGTTATCAGTCAGTGCTGTATAAATCACCAAACTAAGCCTCAGATACACATGGCACTCCTTCCCTTCTGAGCCCTGTGGTGTGCCCATACAGCACTTTACGAACACATATAATATGTGCTATTTTTGTATTCAGGAGAAAATGTGTAACAAATTGTGGAGTGATTTTCTCCTGTTACCCCTTGAAAAAATGAAAAATGTGGGCTTTTTTGTAAAAAAATATAATAATTTTACCTTTTTGCAGCCAAGGGTTTCTAAAATCTTTGAATTGTCTGTTGGGCCAGGGTGCTCACTACACCTCTTTAAAAATTCCTTGTTGGGTGTAGTTTCCTGAATTGGTTCACTTTTGGGTGTTTCCACTGTAGGGGTACCTCAGAGTCTTTACAAATGCTGCATGGTAACTGAAAATTATTCCAGTGAAATATGCCCCCCAAAAGCTCCTTCTCTTTTGAACCCTGCTGTGTGTTGCCGTATTCAAGTGAAAATGGGTAACAGACTGCGGGGTGCTTTTTCACCCTGTTATTCCTTGAGAAAATTTAAAGAGCTGAGAAAATTCCTCAGCTTTTTGCAGAATAATTTTATGGGCCAGTTTGTAGAAGATCCTAGATTTTCTAGTAATTTTTAACAATGCAGAGCTTTTGAGAAATGTCACTGTCCATGAAAACCTTGGTAACAGTGAATAAACTGTAAAAAATAAATTTAGGTGTGTAAGGCAAAAACACTTAATTTCAAAAAGGCAAATTTCCCAGGGTTGAGCTCTGCACTTCAGGACATAGACTGAGAGCAAACTGAGAGGAAAAAAGAACAAGTGAATAAAATTAAACGCCACATGGCTTACAAATAGTGTAAAAAGACCAATAAATGACAAAAAGAGTGCCTTTAAGAAATACAAATCGGAGTGGTCAACTGTAGCCTTTAAAAGTTATAACAAACTAAATAAATTAGGGGGTAATAAAATCAACAAAATACACAATAAAATACAGATGGCCAAAGAAAGTAAGAATAACCCCAAAATATTCTTCAAATACATTAATGCATGGTTACTAAATTATGGTAACAGGGTAGAGCTTATAAATGGTTTTTGTAGCTCTCTATATTCAAAAGAAGAGAGGGCATCTACTGAAGGTGGTGCCACTGGTGTAAATACCTCAGATAACATACTTAACTGGTTTACTGTAGATATGGTCCTTAATATGCAAAAAAAATTAAAGTAAACAAGGCCCCAGGTCGAGATATATTACACTCAAGAGTTCAATTCATATATTTATTTGCCTCTGTTCATAATATTCACAGATTCTTTAATTACAGGCATTGTACCAAGAGATTGGCATTTGGCACAAAGTGAATGTGATGCCCATTTTCAAAAAGGGTGCTAGATCTTCACCAGGAAATTATAGACCACTAAGCTTAACATCCATAGTGGGGAAAAATGTGTGAGGGTCTTCTACAGGACTACATGCAGGATTATGTAACTGTCCATAATATAATAAGTGATATCCAACAGGGTTTTACTAAGAACAGAAGCTGTCAAACTAACCTGATTTGTTTTTATGAGGCTGTGAGTAGAAGCCTGGACAGAGAGAAGGCTGTCAATATAGTGTTTTTGAACTTTGCAAAGGCTTTGATTCTGTCCCACATAGACGACTTATGGCTAAATTGGTTTAGAAAATATAATTTGTAATTGGATTGAAAATTAGCTTCACGATCGGATCCAAAGAGTTGTGGTTAATGATTCCTACTCTGAGATGGTCCCGGTTATAAGTAGTGTACCTCAAGGCTCTGTGCTGGGTCCGCTATTATTTAATTTATTCATTAATGACATAGAGGATTGGATTAATAGTGCTGTTTCAAATTTTGCAAATGACACCAAACTTTGTAATACGGTCCAGTCTATGAATGAAAGATATTAATAAGTTACAAGCTGACTTGGACAAACTTAATGTTTGGGCCTCCACTTAGCAAATGAGATTCAATATAGATACATGTAAAGTTATGCACCTGGGGGCTAATAATCTGCATGCACCATATGTCCTAGGGAGAGTCGCTGGTTGAGAAGGATCTTGGTGTATTAGTAGATCCTAAACTAAATAACAGCATGCAATGCCAGTCAGCTGCCTCTAAGGCCAACAAAATGTTACCTTGTATTAAAAGAGATATGGACTCACATAATAATAATAAAATAATAAAATGTATTTATATAGTGCCACCATATTCCGCAGCGCTTTACAAATTCATAGGGTTCATGTAAGAAACAAAACTAAATGGCTAATATGCAACTAGTTTAGTGCTCTCATTAAGAGAAACAAAATGAGAGTATTGCAGGTTTGATACCTTTTAATGGCAAACAAAAATAGAAGTAATGATGTTAAATAGCGAGCTTTCGAAACCTCACCAGCCCCTTCATTAGGCGTACTACAAGAATATATGAAGAAACAGCAATATATATACAATAAGAACAGAGACATGGGGGAATGAATGGACATTTGTATATATATTGCTGTTTCTTCATATATTCTTGTAGTATGCCTAATGAAGGGACTGGTGATGTCTTGAAAGCTCGCTATGTAACATCATTACTTCTATTTTTGTTAGCCATTAAAAGGTATCAAACCTGCAATACTTTTATTTTGTTTCTCTTAATTAGAGCACTAAACTGGTTTTCTATTGGCTAACACGGTACCAGACTTTTTCCTTTTTCTTTCAACTAATATGCAACTGAAACACTAGGAGTCTGGGCCCTGCTTGCAAGAGCTTATAATTTTTGAGGAATTGGGGGTGACACATAAGGTAGTTGATTGTGATAAGTAGGATTTGAGTAGGGATGAGCGAACTCGAACTGTATAGTTCGGGTTCGTACCGAATTTTGGGGTGTCCGAGACAAATGTCCGGGTTCGGTGTTCGTCGCTCTATTTAAGCTGGAGTCACATAGCGCCGCCCGTCACTCTGCTCTGATTAGCGCAGGGAGAGGTTGCAGCTGCGACAGTAGGGCGAGATTAGGCAGATTAACTCCTTCAAAGGACTTGATTATTGATCGATCTGCAGCTGTGGGTTATTAAGCTGCTGATACTCAATTGCTCACTGTTTTTAGGCTGCCCAGACCGTTTGTCAGTCACATTTTTCTGGGGTGATCGGCGGCCATTTTGTGTCTTGTGGTGCGCCACAGCACAAGCTGCGACCAAGTGCATTTAACCCTCAATGGTGTGGTTGTTTTTTGGCTAAAGCCTACATCAGGGTGAAGCTGTCACACCAAGTGCATTTAACCAGCAATAGTCTGTTTATTTTTTGGCCATATACTACATCAGGGGCAAGCTGCGCCTGTCACCAAGTGCATTTAACCCTCAATGGTGTGGTTGTTTTTTGGCTAAAGCCTACATCAGGGTGAAGCTGTCACACCAAGTGCATTTAACCAGCAATAGTCTGTTTATTTTTTGGCCATATACTACATCAGGGGCAAGCTGCGCCCGTCACCAAGTGCATTTAACCCTCAGTAGTGTGGTTGGTCAAGCTATCACACCAAGTGCATTTAACCAGCAATAGTCTGTTCATTTTTTGGCCATATACTAAATCAGGGGCAAGCTGCGCCCGTCACCAAGTGCATTTAACCAGCAATAGTCTGTTCATTTTTTGGCCATATACTACATCAGGGGCAAGCTGCGCCCGTCACCAAGTGCATTTAACCCTCAGTAGTGTGGTTGGTCAAGCTATCACACCAAGTGCATTTAACCAGCAATAGTCTGTTCATTTTTTGGCCATATACTACATCAGGGGCAAGCTGCGCCCGTCACCAAGTGCATTTAACCCTCAGTAGTGTGGTTGGTCAAGCTATCACACCAAGTGCATTTAACCAGCAATAGTCTGTTCATTTTTTGGCCATATACTAAATCAGGGGCAAGCTGCGCCCGTCACCAAGTGCATTTAACCAGCAATAGCCTGTTCATTTTTTGGCCATATACTACATCAGGGGCAAGCTGCGCCCGTCACCAAGTGCATTTAACCCTCAGTAGTGTGGTTGGTCAAGCTATCACACCAAGTGCATTTAACCAGCAATAGTCTGTTCATTTTTTGGCCATATACTAAATCAGGGGCAAGCTGCGCCCGTCACCAAGTGCATTTAACCAGCAATAGTCTGTTCATTTTTTGGCCATATACTACATCAGGGGCAAGCTGCGCCCGTCACCAAGTGCATTTAACCCTCAGTAGTGTGGTTGGTCAAGCTGTGACACCAAGTGCATTTAACCAGCAATAGTCTGTTCATTTTTTGGCCATATACTACATCAGGGGCAAGCTGCGCCCGTCACCAAGTGCATTTAACCCTCAGTAGTGTGGTTGGTCAAGCTATCACACCAAGTGCATTTAACCAGCAATAGTCTGTTCATTTTTTGGCCATATACTAAATCAGGGGCAAGCTGCGCCCGTCACCAAGTGCATTTAACCAGCAATAGTCTGTTCATTTTTTGGCCATATACTACATCAGGGGCAAGCTGCGCCCGTCACCAAGTGCATTTAACCCTCAGTAGTGTGGTTGGTCAAGCTATCACACCAAGTGCATTTAACCAGCAATAGTCTGTTCATTTTTTGGCCATATACTACATCAGGGGCAAGCTGCGCCCGTCACCAAGTGCATTTAACCAGCAATAGTGTGGTTATTTTTTGGCCATATCCCAGTATAATTCTGTCACTAAATCCATACCGGTCACCCAGCGCCTAAATACTAGGCCTCAAATTTATATCCCGCTAAATCTGTCGTTACCGCTGTACTGTTGTGGCTGGGCAAGTTATTTAGTGTCCGTCAAAGCACATTTTTTGTTCAGGGTTGAAATACAATTCCCAATTTAGTAATTTCATAATTTAGTGGTTTCTGCTATATCAGAGCTATTTGAAATCTATCCCTAAAAGGGTATATAATATTCAAGGTGCACATAGGGTCATTCAGAATAACTTCACACACACGCTACTGTGCATTTCCAAGTCTAATTCTGTTAGTAAATCCATACCGGTCACCCAGCGCCTAAATACTAGGCCTCAAATTTATATCCCGCTAAATCTCTCGTTACCGCTGTACTGTTGTGGCTGGGAAAGTTATTTAGTGTCCGTCAAAGCACATTTTTTGTTCTGGGTTGAAATACAATTCCCAATTTAGCAATTTCATAATTTAGTGGTTTCTGCTATATCAGAGCTATTTGAAATCTATCCCTAAAAGGGTATATAATATTCAAGGTGCACATAGGGTCATTCAGAATAACTTCACACACACGCTACTGTGCATTTCCAAGTCTAATTCTGTTAGTAAATCCATACCGGTCACCCAGCACCTAAATACTAGGCCTCAAATTTATATCCCGCTAAATCTCTCGTTAGCGCTGTCCTGTTGTGGCTGGGAAAGTTATTTAGTGTCCGTCAAAGCACATTTTTTGTTCTGGGTTGAAATACAATTCCCAATTTAGCAATTTCATAATTAAGTGGTTCCTGCTATATCAGAGCTATTTGAAATCTATCCCTAAAAGGGTATATAATATTCAAGGTGCACATAGGGTCATTCAGAATAACTTCACACACACGCTACTGTGCATTTCCAAGTCTAATTCTGTCACTAAATCCATACCGGTCACCCAGCGCCTAAATACTAGGCCTCAAATTTATATCCCGCTAAATCTCTCGTTACCGCTGTACTGTTGTGGCTGGGAAAGTTATTTAGTGTCCGTCAAAGCACATTTTTTGTTCAGGGTTGAAATACATTTCCCAATTTAGCAATTTCATAATTTAGTGGTTTCTGCTATATCAGAGCTATTTGAAATCTATCCCTAAAAGGGTATATAATATTCAAGGTGCACATAGGGTCATTCAGAATAACTTCACACACACGCTACTCTGCATTTCCAAGTCTAATTCTGTTAGTAAATCCATACCGGTCACCCTGCGCCTAAATACTAGGCCTCAAATTTATATCCTGCTAAATCTCTCGTTACCGCTGTCCTGTTGTGGCTGGGAAAGTTATTTAGTGTCCGTCAAAGCACATTTTTTGTTCTGGGTTGAAATACAATTCCCAATTTAGCAATTTCATAATTTAGTGGTTTCTGCTATATCAGAGGTATTTGAAATCTATCCCTAAAAGGGTATATAATATTCAAGGTGCACATAGGGTCATTCAGAATAACTTCACACACACGCTACTCTGCATTTCCAAGTCCAATTCTGTTAGTAAATCCATACCGGTCACCCAGCGCCTAAATACTAGGCCTCAAATTTATATCCCGCTAAATCTCTCGTTACCGCTGTCCTGTTGTGGCTGGGAAAGTTATTTAGTGTCCGTCAAAGCACATTTTTTGTTCTGGGTTGAAATACAATTCCCAATTTAGCAATTTCATAATTAAGTGGTTCCTGCTATATCAGAGCTATTTGAAATCTATCCCTAAAAGGGTATATAATATTCAAGGTGCACATAGGGTCATTCAGAATAACTTCACACACACGCTACTGTGCATTTCCAAGTCTAATTCTGTTAGTAAATCCATACCGGTCACCCAACGCCTAAATACTAGGCCTCAAATTTATATCCCGCTAAATCTCTCGTTACCGCTGTACTGTTGTGGCTGGGCAAGTTATTTAGTGTCCGTCAAAGCACATTTTTTGTTCAGGGTTGAAATACAATTCCTAATTTAGCAATTTCATAATTTAGTGGTTTCTGCTATATCAGAGCTATTTGAAATCTATCCCTAAAAGGGTATATAATATTCAAGGTGCACATAGGGTCATTCAGAATAACTTCACACACACGCTACTGTGCATTTCCAAGTCTAATTCTGTTAGTAAATCCATACCGGTCACCCAGCGCCTAAATACTAGGCCTCAAATTTATATCCCGCTAAATCTCTCGTTACCGCTGTACTGTTGTGGCTGGGAATGTTATTTAGTGTCCGTCAAAGCACATTTTTTGTTCTGGGTTGAAATACAATTCCCAATTTAGCAATTTCATAATTTAGTGGTTTCTGCTATATCAGAGCTATTTGAAATCTATCCCTAAAAGGGTATATAATATTCAAGGTGCACATAGGGTCATTCAGAATAACTTCACACACACGCTACTGTGCATTTCCAAGTCTAATTCTGTTAGTAAATCCATACCGGTCACCCAGCGCCTAAATACTAGGCCTCAAATTTATATCCCGCTAAATCTCTCGTTACCGCTGTCCTGTTGTGGCTGGGAAAGTTATTTAGTGTCCGTCAAAGCACATTTTTTGTTCTGGGTTGAAATACAATTCCCAATTTAGCAATTTCATAATTAAGTGGTTCCTGCTATATCAGAGCTATTTGAAAATCTATCCCTAAAAGGGTATATAATATTCAAGGTGCACATAGGGTCATTCAGAATAACTTCACACACACGCTACTGTGCATTTCCAAGTCTAATTCTGTCACTAAATCCATACCGGTCACCCAGCGCCTAAATACTAGGCCTCAAATTTATATCCCGCTAAATCTCTCGTTACCGCTGTCCTGTTGTGGCTGGGAAAGTTATTTAGTGTCCGTCAAAGCACATTTTTTGTTCTGGGTTGAAATACAATTCCCAATTTAGCAATTTCATAATTTAGTGGTTTCTGCTATATCAGAGCTATTTGAAATCTATCCCTAAAAGGGTATATAATATTCAAGGTGCACATAGGGTCATTCAGAATAACTTCACACACACGCTACTCTGCATTTCCAAGTCCAATTCTGTTAGTAAATCCATACCGGTCACCCAGCGCCTAAATACTAGGCCTCAAATTTATATCCCGCTAAATCTCTCGTTACCGCTGTCCTGTTGTGGCTGGGAAAGTTATTTAGTGTCCGTCAAAGCACATTTTTTGTTCTGGGTTGAAATACAATTCCCAATTTAGCAATTTCATAATTTAGTGGTTTCTGCTATATCAGAGCTATTTGAAATCTATCCCTAAAAGGGTATATAATATTCAAGGTGCACATAGGGTCATTCAGAATAACTTCACACACACGCTACTGTGCATTTCCAAGTCCAATTCTGTTAGTAAATCCATACCGGTCACCCAGCGCCTAAATACTAGGCCTCAAATTTATATCCCGCTGAATTTTAATACAATACATTGGGCCAAATAATATTTTTGTTGTTGTGGTGAACCATAACAATGAGGAAAACATCTAGTAAGGGACGCGGACGTGGACATGGTCGTGGTGGTGTTAGTGGACCCTCTGGTGCTGGGAGAGGACGTGGCCGTTCTGCCACATCCACACGTCCTAGTGTACCAACTACCTCAGGTCCCAGTAGCCGCCAGAATTTACAGCAATATATGGTGGGGCCCAATGCCATTCTAAGGATGGTAAGGCCTGAGCAGGTACAGGCATTAGTCAATTGGGTGGCCGACAGTGGATCCAGCACGTTCACATTATCTCCCACCCAGTCTTCTGCAGAAAGCGCACAGATGGCGCCTGAAAACCAACCCCATCAGTCTGTCACATCACCCCCATGCATACCAGGGAAACTGTCTCAGCCTCAAGTTATGAAGCAGTCTCTTATGCTGTTTGAAGACTCCGCTGGCAGGGTTTCCCAAGGGCATCCACCTAGCCCTTCCCCAGCGGTGAAAGACATAGAATGCACTGACGCACAACCACTTATGTTTCCTGATGATGAGGACATGGGAATACCACCTCAGCATGTCTCTGATGATGACGAAACACAGGTGCCAACTGCTGCGTCTTTCTGCAGTGTGCAGACTGAACAGGAGGTCAGGGATCAAGACTGGGTGGAAGACGATGCAGGGGATGATGAGGTCCTAGACCCCACATGGAATGAAGGTCGTGCCACTAACTTTCACAGTTCGGAGGAAGAGGCAGTGGTGAGACCGAGCCAACAGCGTAGCAAAAGAGGGAGCAGTGGGCAAAAGCAGAACACCCGCCGCCAAGAGACTCCGCCTGCTACTGACCGCCGCCATCTGGGACCGAGCACCCCAAAGGCAGCTTCAAGGAGTTCCCTGGCATGGCACTTCAAACAATGTGCTGACGACAAGACCCGAGTGGTTTGCACGCTGTGCCATCAGAGCCTGAAGCGAGGCATTAATGTTCTGAACCTGAGCACAACCTGCACGACCAGGCACCTGCATGCAAAGCATGAACTGCAGTGGAGTAAACACCTTAAAACCAAGGAAGTCACTCAGGCTCCCCCTGCTACCTCTTCTGTTGCTGCCGCCTCGGCCTCTTCTGCTGCTGCCGCCTCGGCCTCTTCCTCCACCTCTGGAGGAACGTTGGCACCTGCCGCCCAGCAAACAGGGGATGTACCACCAACACCACCACCACCACCACCTCCGTCACCAAGCGTCTCAACCATGTCACACGCCTAGTGTTCAGCTCTCCATCTCACAAACATTTGAGAGAAAGCGTAAATTCCCACCTAGCCACCCTCGATCCCTGGCCCTG
This sequence comes from Bufo gargarizans, assembly GCF_014858855.1. Lineage (NCBI taxonomy): Eukaryota > Metazoa > Chordata > Amphibia > Anura > Bufonidae > Bufo > Bufo gargarizans. Next base: position 357,522,314 of record NC_058083.1, on the reverse strand, counting down.
AATGGCAGCATTTCTAAACTACTGGCCTATGAAATGCTGTCATTTAGGCTGGTGGACACAGACAGCTTCAAACAGCTCATGTCGCTTGCTGTCCCACAGTATGTTGTTCCCAGCCGCCACTACTTCTCCAAGAGAGCCGTGCCTTCCCTGCACAACCAAGTATCCGATAAAATCAAGTGTGCACTGCGCAACGCCATCTGTAGCAAGGTCCACCTAACCACAGATACGTGGACCATTAAGCACGGCCAGGGACGCTATATCTCCCTAACTGCACACTGGGTAAATGTAGTGGCAGCTGGGCCCCAGGCGGAGAGCTGTTTGGCGCACGTCCTTCCGCCGCCAAGGATCGCAGGGCAACATTCTTTGCCTCCTGTTGCCACCTCCTCCTTCTCGGCTTCCTCCTCCTCTTCTTCCACCTGCTCATCCAGTCAGCCACACACCTTCACCACCAACTTCAGCACAGCCCGGGGTAAATGTCAGCAGGCCATTCTGAAACTCATATGTTTGGGGGACAGGCCCCACACCACACAGGAGTTGTGGCGGGGTATAGAACAACAGACCGACGAGTGGTTGCTGCCGGTGAGCCTCAAGCCCGGCCTGGTGGTGTGTGATAAAGGGCGAAATCTCGTTGCAGCTCTGGGACTAGCCAATTTGACGCACATCCCTTGCTTGGCGCATGTGCTGAATTTGGTGGTGCAAAAGTTCATACACAACTACCCCGACATGTCAGAGCTGCTGCATAAAGTGCGGGCCGACTGTTCGCGCTTCCGGCATTTACATCCTGCTGCTGTTCGCCTGTCTGCGCTACAGTGTAACTTCGGCCTTCCTGCTCACCGCTTCATATGCGACGTGCCCACCAGGTGGAACTCCACCTTGCACATGCTGGACAGACTGTGCGAGCAGCAGCAGGCCATAGTGGAGTTTCAGCTGCAGCACGCACGGGTCAGTCGCACTACAGAACAGCACCACTTCACCACCAATGACTGGGCCTCCATGCGAGACCTGTGTGCCCTGTTGCGCTGTTTCGAGTACTCCACCAACATGGCCAGTGGCAATGACGCCGTTATCAGCGTTACAATACCACTTCTATGTCTCCTTGAGAAAACACTTAGGGCATGGATGTCAAACTCATGGCCCTCCAGATGTTGCAAAACTACAACTCCCATCATTCCCTGATAACTGTAGTATGCCCAGGCATGATGGGAGTTGTAGTTTTGCAACAGCTGGAGGGCCACGAGTTTGACATCCTTGACTTAGGGCGATGATGGAAGAGGAGGTGGCCCAGGAGGAGGAGGAGGAGGAAGAGGGGTCATTTTTAGCACTTTCAGGCCAGTCTCTTCGAAGTGACTCAGAGGGAGGTTTTTGGCAATAGCAGAGGCCAGGTACAAATGTGGCCAGCCAGGGCCCACTACTGGAGGATGAGGAGGACGAGGATGAGGAGGAGGTGGAGGAGGATGAGGATGAAGCATGGTCACAGCGGGGTGGCACCCAACGCAGCTCGGGTCCATCACTGGTGCGTGGCTGGGGGGAAAGGCAGGACGATGACGTTACGCCTCCCACAGAGGACAGCTTGTCCTTACCCCTGGGCAGCCTGGCACACATGAGCGACTACATGCTGCAGTGCCTGCGCAACGACAGCAGAGTTGCCCACATTTTAACCTGTGCGGACTACTGGGTTGCCACCCTGCTGGATGCACGCTACAAAGGCAATGTGCCCACCTTACTTCCTGCACTGGAGCGTGATAGGAAGATGCACGAGTACAAGCGCACGTTGGTAGACGCGCTACTGAGAGCATTCCCAAATGTCACAGGGGAACAAGTGGAAGCCCAAGGCCAAGGCAGAGGAGGAGCAAGAGGTCGCCAAGGCAGCTGTGTCAATGCCAGCTCCTCTGAGGGCAGGGTTAGCATGGCAGAGATGTGGAAAACTTTTGTCAACACGCCACAGCTAACTGCACCACCACCTGATACGCAACGTGTTAGCAGGAGGCAACATTTCACTAACATGGTGGAACAGTACATGTGCACACCCCTCCACGTACTGACTGATGGTTCGGCCCCATTCAACTTCTGGGTCTCTAAATTGTCCACGTGGCCAGAGCTAGCCTTTTATGCCTTGGAGGTGCTGGCCTGCCCGGCGGCCAGCGTTTTGTCTGAACGTGTATTCAGCACGGTAGGGGGCGTCATTACAGACAAACGCAGCCGCCTGTCTACAGCCAATGTGGACAAGCTGACGTTCATTAAAATGAACCAGGCATGGATCCCACAGGATCTGTCCATCCCTTGTCCAGATTAGACATTAACTACCTCCCCTTAACCATATATTATTGGACTCCAGGGCACTTCCTCATTCAATCCTATTTTTATTTTCATTTTACCATTATATTGCGAGGCTACCAAAAGTTGAATGAACCTCTCCTCTGTCTGGGTGCCGGGGCCTAAATATATGCCAATGGACTTTTCCAATGTTGGGTGACGTGAAGCCTGATTCTCTGCTATGACATGAAGACTGATTCTCTGCTGACATGAAGCCAGATTGTCTGTTACGGGACCTCTCTCCTCTGCCTGGGTGCTGGGCCTAAATATATGCCAATGGACTGTTGCAGTGGTGGCTGACGTGAAGCCTCATTCTCTGCTATGACATGCAGACTAATTCTCTGCTGACATGAAGCCAGATTGTCTGTTACGGGACCTCTCTCCTCTGCCTGGGTGCTGGGCCTAAATATATGCCAATGGACTGTTGCAGTGGTGGCTGACGTGAAGCCTGATTCTCTGCTATGACATGAAGACTGATTCTCTGCTGACATGAAGCCAGATTGTCTGTTACGGGACCTCTCTCCTCTGCCTGGGTGCTGGGCCTAAATATATGCCAATGGACTGTTGCAGTGGTGGCTGACGTGAAGCCTCATTCTCTGCTATGACATGCAGACTGATTCTCTGCTGACATGAAGCCAGATTGTCTGTTACGGGACCTCTCTCCTCTGCCTGGGTGCTGGGCCTAAATATATGCCAATGGACTGTTGCAGTGGTGGCTGACGTGAAGCCTCATTCTCTGCTATGACATGCAGACTAATTCTCTGCTGACATGAAGCCAGATTGTCTGTTACGGGACCTCTCTCCTCTGCCTGGGTGCTGGGCCTAAATATATGCCAATGGACTGTTGCAGTGGTGGCTGACGTGAAGCCTTATTCTCTGCTATGACATGCAGACTAATTCTCTGCTGACATGAAGCCAGATTGTCTGTTACGGGACCTCTCTCCTCTGCCTGGGTGCTGGGCCTAAATATATGACAATGGACTGTTGCAGTGGTGGCTGACGTGAAGCCTCATTCTCTGCTATGACATGCAGACTGATTCTCTGCTGACATGAAGCCAGATTGTCTGTTACGGGACCTCTCTCCTCTGCCTGGGTGCTGGGCCTAAATATATGCCAATGGACTGTTGCAGTGGTGGCTGATGTGAAGCCTCATTCTCTGCTATAACATGCAGACTAATTCTCTGCTGACATGAAGCCAGATTGTCTGTTACGGGACCTCTCTCCTCTGCCTGGGTGCTGGGCCTAAACTTATGAAAATTGACTCTTACAGTGGTGGGTGACGTGAAGCCTGATTCTCTGCTATGACATGAAGACTGATTCTCTGCTGACATGAAGCCAGATTGTCTGTTACGGGACCTCTCTCCTCTGCCTGGGTGCTGGGCCTAAATATATGCCAATGGACTGTTGCAGTGGTGGCTGACGTGAAGCCTCATTCTCTGCTATGACATGCAGACTAATTCTCTGCTGACATGAAGCCAGATTGTCTGTTACGGGACCTCTCTCCTCTGCCTGGGTGCTGGGCCTAAACTTATGAAAATGGACTCTTACAGTGGTGGCTGACGTGAAGCCTGATTCTCTGCTATGACATGAAGACTGATTCTCTGCTGACATGAAGCCAGATCCTCTGTTACGGGACCTCTCTCCTCTGCCTGGGTGCTGGGCCTAAACTTATGAAAATGGACTCTTACAGTGGTGGGTGATGTGAAGCCTCATTCTCTGCTATGACATGCAGACTAATTCTCTGCTGACACGAAGCCAGATTGTCTGTTACGGGACCTCTCTCCTCTGCCTGGGTGCTGGGCCTAAATATATGCCAATGGCCTGCTGCTGCGGTGGCTGACGTGAAGCCTCATTCTCTGCTATGACATGCAGACTAATTCTCTGCTGACATGAAGCCAGATCCTCTGTTACGGGACCTCTCTCCTCTGCCTGGGTGCTGGGCCTAAATTTATGAAAATGGACTCTTACAGTGGTGGGTGACGTGAAGCCTGATTCTCTGCTATGACATGAAGACTGATTCTCTGCTGACATGAAGCCAGATTGTCTGTTACGGGACCTCTCTCCTCTGCCTGGGTGCTGGGCCTAAATGTATGCCAATGGACTGTTGCAGTGGTGGCTGACGTGAAGCCTCATTCTCTGCTATGACATGCAGACTAATTCTCTGCTGACATGAAGCCAGATTCTCTGTTACGGGACCTCTCTCCTCTGCCTGGGTTCCGGGGCCTAAATATCTGAGAATGGACTGTTCCAGTGGTGGGTGACGGGAAGCCAGATTCTCTGCTATGGGACCTCTCTCCAATTGATTTTGGTTAATTTTTATTTATTTAATTTTTATTTTAATTAATTTCCCTATCCACATTTGTTTGCAGGGGATTTACCTACATGTTGCTGCCTTTTGCAGCCCTCTAGCCCTTTCCTGGGCTGTTTTACAGCCTTTTTAGTGCCGAAAAGTTCGGGTCCCCATTGACTTCAATGGGGTTCGGGTTCGGGACGAAGTTCGGATCGGGTTCGGATCCCGAACCCGAACATTTTCGGGAAGTTCGGCCGAACTTCTCGAACCCGAACATCCAGGTGTTCGCTCAACTCTAGATTTGAGCCATTATTGAACTGACAGGAGTGGTGCCGGCCGATCTGCTTTGGGTTTGGGACTACTAGAGGATCGAGTTTAGGCCATAGGAGTTGATTGGGGCAAGGTTTTGTCTGGGAAAAGTCATTTTAGGTAGCTTGATAAGCCTGCCTGAAAATATGTGTTTTTAAGGCACGTTTGAAGGTGGAGAAGTTGTGAATTCACCTACTATTCCAGGGCAGAGTATTCCAGAGAGTAGGTGCAGCTCGAGAAAAGTCTTGAAGACAGGAGTGAGAGGTACGAATTATGGACGTTATTAATCTTAGGTCACTAACAGAACAGAGAGCACGAGTAGGGTGGTAGATGGAGATGAGGGAGGCGATGTATGGAGGTGCAGCACTGTGGAGAGCTTTGTGGGTGAGGGTGAGAAGTTTGAACTGTATTCTGTGGTGGATGGGCAACCAGTGAAGTGACTGGCACAGACTAGTAGCATCAGTGTAGCGATTGGATGGATAGATGAGCCTGGCTGCAGCATTTAGGACAGACTGAAGGGGGGAGAGTTTAGTGAGAGGGAGACCGATTAGTAATGCGTTGCAGTAGTCAAGACGAGAATGAAGCAAGGCAACAACAATCGTTTTTTCAGTTTCCACCATAAGAAAAGGGCGGATTCTGGCAACATTCTTGAAGTGCAGATGCAAAGAGCATGTAAAAGATTGAATATGGGGAACAAAGGAAAGATCAGAGTCAAATGTGGCCCCAAAACAGCGGGCATGTTGCACAGGAGTTAAGATAGTGCTGCAGACTGAAATTAAAATATCACGTTTAGGTGAGTTAGTAGATGGGGGTAAAGACAAGAAGTTAGAAAAAGTGCTACGGAGAACAACAAAGCTTATGAAGGACCTGGAAGATTTTAGCTATGAGCAAAGATTAAACAAACTGAATTTGTTAAGCCTTGAAAAAAAGACGTCTAAGGGGAGACATGATTAACCTGTACAAATAGAAAAAACGACCATACAAAAAATATCAAGGGAAGCTATTCTATGTTAAAGCCCTTCAAAAAACAAGAGGTCATTCCCTACGTCTGAAGAAAAAAAAAAAGATTCAGTCATAAGAGGTGACAAGTATTCTTTACAGTAAGGGCTGTGAATCTCTGAAATAGCCTGCCACAGGAGCTGGTCACAGCAAATATAGTACATGGCTTCAAAAAGGCTTAGATTACTTTTTAATTCAAAATAACATTGAGGTTTATGACACTGTATAGAAATCTTGCTCTACCCACACTTTCCCTTTGGCCCAACCCCTTTTTAAAAGGAAGATGGACATTGATTCAGGGATTTGATTCCATGTATCGATATAGCAGGATTACTGTTTGGACTTGATGGACTTTTTTCCAACCTTAACAACTATGCAAATATATAAGAAAAAAACTTCATATCTGCAATTAAGCTGCTGGGAACTTCTAGAGCCTCCACCACACCCTCTATAGATGAAGCTTTTCAGGAATACTATATAAAGCTATATAATTTACTGGTACAAACTGCTTGTGAGAATGTACCTTTTGATTTTCCCACATCACTTAATCTCTTCTTTTCTCCATTCAATCAGATTTCCTAGCTTGATCTCAGAAGAGCAGGAAGCTCTCCTGACTCCTTTTATGCTCACTGAATTGGAGAAAGGGCTGAACTCTTTCCCTTCTGGTAAAAGTCCTTGCCTTCATGGGTTACCAATAATATATTATAAGAAGCTCAGAAAGCATTTTATCATTTTCGTCCCACTTCTTGGAGGTATGCAATTCCCTCCTTTGGGGCACGCCCCAAACACCCCATGCCTTAAGAGCTAATAAAAAGAATCATTTCTAAAGAAGGTAAGGATCCAAAAGCCTGGAGTTAAAGACCTATATCGCTATTTAATTGCGACCTTAAATGGTGGTCTAAGCTCCTAGCACACCGGATAGCCCCTTTATTATTCAAACTCATTGATCCAGAACAAGTGGGGGTTGTTCCCATAAGAGAGGGAAACAGGGGTGTAGCTAGAAATGACTGGGCCACATAGCAAAAAAAAATTATGGGCCCCCTCCCGGATCTCCCACCCCCACATACCTCTCAGACCTCGCCGCCACATCCGCAGCTCCTCATGCACTTGCGACACTTACGAGTAGGACTGAGCACAGACAGTTGGTCACTGGCAACGCATTTGTGCCAGTGTAGGAAATGTATGAATCTAAATGTCTGTGTATTAAAGTAGGACTAGTCAGAACTGCCACCCAGACTGCGAGACCACTCCAGGGGTCAAGTCCTAGGGAAAAAAAAAGCGTGGGAGCTCACCCAAGATCCACTGCCACCCTGACCCCCCCCCCCAAAAAAAAATAATATATAAATATATATTTCACAGAAAATTCAGTGCAACATAAAACTGGAATTTGCGCTATATGTCTGTTCAGACATAATTCGTCTCTTTCATATTATAAGCTCCCCTTGTATATAATTTACTTACAGTTCTGAAGACTCAGGCTTGGCCTCAGGGGTGCTGGCAGGCTTAGGGTACTTTCACACTTGCGTTTTTCTTTTCCGGCATAGAGTTCCGTCACAGGGGCTCTATACCGGAAAATAACTGATCAGGCATATCCCCATGCATTCTGAATGGAGAGTAATCCGTTCAGTTTGCATCAGGATGTCTTCAGTTCAGTCGTTTTGACTGATCAGGCAAAAGAGAAAACCGTAGCATGCTACGGTTTTATCTCCGGCGAAAAAAACTGAAGACTTGCCTGAATGCCGGATCTGGCATTTTTCTCCATAGGAATGTATTAGTGCCGGATCCGGCATTCAAAATACCGGAATGCCGGATCCGTCCTTCCGGTCTGCGCATGCGCAGACCTTTAAAAATGAAAAAAAAAAAAAAAAAAACGGATCCGTTTTGCCTGATGACACTGAAAAATCCTGATCAGTCTGAAAAATGCCTGATCAGTCAGAAAAAATGACATCCGTTTGCATACAATTTGCCTGATCAGGCAGGCAGTTCAGGCAACGGAACTGCCTGCCGGAATCAAGCAACGCAAGTGTGAAAGTACCCTTAGCCTCAGAGGTGCTGGCAGGCTTGGCCTCAGGGCTGCTGGCTGGCTTAGCCTTAAGGGGTGCTGACAGGCTTGGCCTCAGGGGTGCTGGCAGGTTGGCCTCAGGGGTGCTGGCAGGCTTGGCCTCAGGGGTGCTGGCTGGCTTGGCCTCATGGGTGCTGGCTGGCTTGGCCAGGCAGAAGGAGTGTAGGAGACTGTGAGGCCTTTTTTCTCCAAGCTGCTCAGGAAAAAAAATATTTTTCATTATACCTCAGGTCAGACCACCAATCAGACCCCCAATGTTAATCAGACCTCAGCTAACAGCCCCAATAAGATCCCCAATGTTAATGAGACCTCAGATAACACCTCAGATCAGACCCCAATATGAATGACCCCCAATCAGACCTCAGATATGAGCCCCATGCCTCATAGCAGCCCCCAGTAGCATCATAGCAGCCCCCAGTAGCATCATAGCAGCCCCCAGAAGCCTCTCCATCAGCCCATAGTAGCCTCTCAATCAGCCCCCAGTGCCTCTCCACCAGCCCCCAATGCCTCTCCACCAGCCCCCAATGCCTCTCCACCAGTCCCCAGTGCCTCTCCATCAGCCCCCCCAGTGCACCCACCCTGGTATTAAAATCATTGGTTTAGTGCACCCCCCAGTATTAAAATCATTGGTGGGCAGTGCACCCTCCCCCCTCCCCTGTATTAAAATGATTGTTGGGCAGTGCACCCTCCCCCCTCCCCTGTATTATAATCATTGGTGGGCAGTGCAAGACCTCCCCCCAGTGTTATAATCATTGGTGGGCAGTGCAAGCCCTCCCCCTAGTATTATAATCATTGGTGGGCAGTGCAAGACCCCCCAGTATTATAATCATTGGTGGGCAATGAAAGACCTCCCCCCAGTGTTATCATCATTGGTGGGCAGTGAAAACCCTCCCCCCTAGTATTATAATCATTGGTGGGCAGTGTAAGACCCCCCCAGTATTATAATCATCGGTGGGCAGTGCGCCCTCCCCCAACCCCCAACATTGGTGGCAGCGGCAGTTCCAATCAGAGTCCCAGCAGTGTAATGCTGGGGCTACGATCGGTTACCATGGAAGCCAGGACGCTACTGAAGTCCTGGCTGTCATGGTCAGTTAGTCAGCACAGCATACTTACATGCGCTGTGGCCGTCGGGCGTTCCTCCTTCTTGTAACTCATCACAGGTCTATCGGAACTGCCGTTGCCACCAATAATGGGGGGGGGGATCGGGGAGGGGGGAAGGCTGCCCCCAATCATACACAGGTGAGGTTTTTTTTTTTATCCTCAGCCAGCGGCCCGGGCTCCCAGTGGGTTAGGAGCCCCATAGCCATTGCTATGGCTGCTATAGCGATCCTTACATCACTGGAGGGAAAGCATAAAGTCTTGAGAGTGGCTCATGCCATGTATGCAGCAAAACAGATGAAATTACCTTTTCTCCTTCTCGACACAGATAGCGAGAAGGCTTTTGATAGAGTGAATTGGGAATTTATGACAGCAGCCTTGATGTAACAGCAAATATGTGGCCAGAGGATGAGAAAGGCGCTCATAGGGTAAATAGGTTTTTCAATTTAAGGTGAATATGTACTGTTCACCTGTTTAGGTTGCACCGATTGGGTGCAACCATGATGAAGGTCCGCTGGATTAACTAGCTATCAGGTTGGAGCTGCCGTGTCCAAAAGAACCAAGGGCGAGGGCCAAGTCATCACTTCGTTAATTGCTAGAAATATTGACGGTGCTCCCTGTGTCCTTACAGCATGCACCTCGTGCAGTAGCCGGGCCAGAATACCCCAGCTACATCAGCCTCACCACCGCAACAGCATTGCCTGACTAAGTATAATAGCAAAGCCACAGCGCTTCAGTCATATCTAATTCATCTCTGGCTAAGCATTGTACTACATTGTCAGTAAAAGTGACCGGAGAGCATTAATCGAACAGCAAACATCCAGCTGCACCTGCAGCACACCACACTTGTTAAAGGGGACGCGTTGTCTCTCAATAAACCCGTACTTGTCAAAACCGGTTGTGATTTGCGCCTCGCGTCCACCAGCTCACCAGACCACAAAAGTCGTGGTAGGCATCGTCAGTATTTCTTGATGTAACAGCGGCTGCTGTGCGCTGCTGTTCCCCTGCTTACTGCTGTGATCCGGGGCGCCGTGTTCAGCTTTGATCTGCAGCCGGTTCTTCCCATTCACTGCTGCAGCCCTGGGCTCTGTCTGCGTGAGTGCTGTTGTTCTGGCATCCGCTCCACAGTTTGCATTCAGCCCTGGCCACAGCATACTTGCTGCTTGTTTCCTGTAGCACTTCCTTATGGGCCGGTACGCGTCACTATGGGTTAGGTCATGTGACCTTGCTGACCAATCATAGCCCTCCTGCGCATATATAAGTGAGTCAGCACCATACCCAGATGCCTCAGTGTCAAGGTTCTTGTGTTCTGCTAAGGTTACTGGTTTCCGCTAGTGTTCCTGTCTTCCTGACAGGGTCAATAAACCAGCAAGAGGCGGCGACAGAAGTAGAAAGCTCCTTAATAGAGAATCCTTTTGGATCTTTAGATTAGAAAGCCGCCAACCCCTGGGTTTAAACATAAGGTTGGATTTGATCCTCCAATACTAAACATCTGTTTCCCTGTATTCTCCATATTAAGTATGAGATTATTTTAAGTTTAACAAGTGTTTTATGGTTATATATTCGTATGGGAGGGAGTGGTAGCATGACCCCTTGATTGGTGCAGGTGCAGCTTCCCCCTCCTATAAATGTGAAGATGTAATGTTTGTTCAATGGCCATGAGTAAGGGCTGTAATTGTTTTGTTGCCTGAAAAGCGTAGACCAACACTGTCTGTACCTGGATGTTTTTAAACTTTGATAAGAAGTGCTACTGGAACTTCCTAAAGAAAGGCTGGACAACCTCTCGTTTTTCCTTACACAAATTCTGCTCCGGGTGAGGAAGCGGTCCGTGCCTCCATGAATGAAGTTTCCAGACAGGTGAGAGCTGCTCTGACCCTTTAAAAGATCTGGCCTTTTTAGTTTAAATTACAAACCACTCATACCAAAAATTAAATCATACTTGGGCAGCCTAAGAATTCCATATATATCATCCCATAGATATTATTTGTACTTTAGGCACTCCCAATCAATATTCCCTCCATTTATTTTGCCTAATTTAGAAGCTTCTTCATATCCTTTCTATGGAGGAATAAAAGGCCTGAATTAGCATACTATTTGCTCTCACAGAAGAAAAGAGATGGAGGTATCTCTCTCACAGACCTTGCCTTATACTATAATTGAATACAGTTATGGAGATGGAGTTAGATGGTTGATGTTAACTAACACCAACCTTATTGCTCCTTATTTAAATATAGAGCGCTGCTTAATGGGTCCCTATTTACAAACTTGTCTTTGGTTGAATTCCCCACTGCCTAGATCTCAGATTATCGCCAATGGCATGACTAGGGGAATGATTAAGGTCAATCATCTCACCCCTTCCCTGCCTCAATTTCAAAATTGGCCCCTTTGTATATCGTCCCCGATTACCTAGACCATAGATTGATGATGGCGGTGGGTTGGTGGCACAGGGTTATGAAAAATGAGAATAGCAAAGGGGCTTAAAACTGATACATCATTATTAGTGATTATTGAGCACCTTAGTGCTCGGGTGCTCTGGCCAAACACATCAGGATGCTCCGGTGCTCTACCGAGCACCTGAGTATAATGAAAGTCAATGGGAGGACGCGAGCATTAAACCAGGCACCCCCTGCTCTGAAGAGGGGAGGGTGTCTGGTTCATATGAAAAGTTCAGAAATTGGTGCAAACACCACCAAAACGGTTCAGGAACAGCATGGGAAGGATGTCTGCATGCATCTTGGAATCCCATGTTACTCCTGGGAGCGATGTTGTCTGAGTAGTACACCACTTTTACAGACTGACAATAAAACACACAAAACCAAAGATAAAATCGATTGTAGAGTAAAAATTGTTAGTAAACATTCTTTCCTGTATATTTAATTGTATATAAAGTGCAAGTTCAGCCAAAAATTTTGTTGATTTTCGAAACTGGGGCCATGATAAAGAGGGACGGCCCGTGGCATCCGTACTGTACCGCTAGAGGTGAAATCAGGGCCGATGTCAGCACCCGGCACACCCAGGCAAGTGCCGAGGCCCAACTGTCCCGGGCGGCCATGCAGGCAGTGTCTTGCCTCTCACTGTGCCAGTCTGCAATGCTGTGTCCTTGGCCCCACCTCCTCACACAGCCAGGGAAGAGAGCTCGGGAGCCTTGAGAGAGAGAGAGACTTGCAGAAGTAGGGGCTGGGTCCCAGGAAAATAACCTGATCATTGCCTCCTCCTTCTGCAGTCCTCCGTGCCCCAAGTCCTGACATGCCCCAAGTTCTTCTGTGGTCACCAGAGGGTGACCACTCAGTGTGGCTACTCCTGCCTTTCTCCCATCACTGCAGAGTTGGTTCCTGTTCAGCTTGCTGCTGGCCTGTCTTCAAACTAGTAAGGTCCTTTTTTCTTTTTCTTTTGTCCAGTTGTTTAATTTTAACCCCTTCAGGCTCAGCCATGTCACAGTGACTGAGCTTTTTCCATTAGCCAAATAGTGAGTCTCAGCCAGCACCACTTTCCTCCCATGATTTCCCATTTACTTATTAGGACACACTGTAAGATTTAGCATGGACAAGTAGTAGTTGTCCATGCTAAATCTTTAGAGCGTGTACTTAGTAGGTGTTGTCAGTAGTTACTGTCACTCAGTGCTGCTGTCACCACCAAGTGTCGCTGATGACCCACCTTTAGGGTCTAGTCACACGACCGCAATTCTGGGTCCGAATCCTTGCCGCAATTTTGCAGAATGTGTGCAGACCCATTCAGTTGAATCGGGTTACAAAAGATGCGGACCGCAACAGTTGTCAGTGTTCCCTGTACAGAGAGAGAAGAAGGGGGCCTGTATAGAAAGGATCAATATGAGGTTTCGTTCACATCACCGTTCAGCCTTTCCATTCTCCTGCTCCGTTTAGGACGGATTCGAATGGATTAGGACGGATTCGGCACATAACTGAGCCGAACAGAACCTATGGGTCCGTTAGGTTTCCGCTCAGAAGATGATTTTGGAGCGGAGACAAAAGTTGTGCATGGGTCCCTAGGCTCCGTTCGGCTCAGTTATGTGCTGTATCAGTCCTTTACATTCTCCTGCTCCTGCAGGAGAACAGAAAGGCTGAACGGTGATGTGAAAGAAGCCTGAGCTGTCACTGGGTTTTCACCGCTGTCCCAGACGGCTGCCTGCATGGCCCAGCTTATGATAAGCCAGGCCATGCAGGCAGTGTTGTGCCCCACTCACTATGCGGTGCTGAGACAATGGATGGAGCGGACTGCCGCAGTGAGCCTGTCCGATACACAGCAGGTGCTGTGTCTGTCCATATATACAGTCATGTGAAAAAATTAGGACACCCTTTGAAAGCATGTGGTTTTTTGTAACATTTTTAATAAAAGGTTATTTCATCTCCGTTTCAACAATACAGAGAGATTAAAGTAATCCAACTAAACAAAGAAAACTGAAGAAAAGTCTTTTCAAGATCTTCTGTAAATGTCATTCTACAAAAATGCCTATTCTAACTGAGGAAAAAGATAGGACACCCTTGCCCCTAATAGCGAGTGTTACCTCCTTTGGCTGAAATAACTGCAGTGAGACGGTTCTTGTAGCCATCTACCAGTCTTCGACATCGGTCTGAGGAAATTTTACCCCACTCCTCAATGCAGAACTTTTTCAGCTGTGAGATGTTTGAGGGGTTTCTTGCACGTACAGCCCTTTTCAAGTCACCCCACAGCATCTCAATGGGATTCAAATCTGGACTTTGACTTGGCCATTCCAGGACTCTCCATTTCTTCTTTTTCAGCCAATCTTTGGTTGATTTACTAGTATGTTTTGGGTCATTGTCATGTTGCATGGTCCAGTTCCGCTTCAGCTTTAATTTTCTAACTGATGGTCTCACATGTTCTTCAAGCACCTTCTGATACACAGTAGAATTCATCGTGGATTCTATGATGGTGAGCTGACCAGGTCCTGCTGCAGCAAAGCAGCCCCAAACCATGACACTTCCACCTCCATGCTTCACAGTTGGTATGAGGTTCTTTTCTTGGAATGCTGTGTTTGGTTTACGCCAAACATGTCCTCTGCTGTTGTGTCCAAATAATTCAATTTTGGACTCATCTGTCCAAAGAACATTATTCCAGAAGTCCTGGTCTTTGTCAACTTTATCTCTGGCAAATGTCAGTCTGGCCTCGATGTTTCTCTTGGAAAGCAAAGGTTTCCTCCTTGCACACCTCCCATGCAAGTTAAACTTGTACAGTCTCTTTCTGATTGTAGAGGCATGTACTTCTACATCAACAGTAGCCAGAGCCTGCTGTAGTTCTCGAGATGACACTTTAGGGTTTTTGGAGACCTCTTTTAGCATCTTGCGGTCTGCTCTTGGGGTGAACTTGCTGGGGCGACCAGTCCTGGGCATGTTGGCAGTTGTTTTGAAAGCCCTCCACTTGTAGACTATCTTCCGGACAGTGGAATGGCTGATTTCAAAATCTTTTGAGATCTTTTTAAATCCCTTCCCAGACTCATAGGCTGCTACAATCTTTTTTCTGAAGTCCTCTGACAGCTCTTTTGCTCTCACCATGGTGCTCACTCTCACTTCAACAGTCAGGAGCACACCAAACTAAATGTCTGAGGTTTAAATAGGGCAAGCCTCATTCAACATGCAGAGTAACGATCTACTAATTATGTGCACCTGGTGTGATATACCTGTGTGAGATCTGAGCCAATTTAAGAGGGAATACATGTGAGGGTGTCCTATCTTTTTCCTCAGTTAGAATAGGCATTTTTGTAGAATGACATTTACAGAAGATCTTGAAAAGACTTTTCTTCAGTTTTCTTTGTTTAGTTGGATTACTTTAATCTCTCTGTATTGTTGAAACGGAGATGAAATAACCTTTTATTAAAAATGTTACAAAAAACCACATGCTTTCAAAGGGTGTCCTAATTTTTTCACATGACTGTATGTGTCTGTCCCTGTGTTTGTGTCTGTCCCTGTGTGTGTGTCTGTCCCTGTGTGTGTGTGTCTGTCCCTGTGTGTGTCTCTCCCTGTGTGTGTATATCTGTCCCTATGTGTATCTCTCCCTGTGTGTCACCATCACCATGCCCACAGTGTTCCTATGTCTTGAAGCGGCTGCATCAGGACATTCTGTGCGGGGCAAGAAGAACAAGGAAGAGGAGGCAGCACCACCAGCATGGAGTCCCATGGGAGAGGCATAGGGATGCACACTAAGGACTTAGGTAACACTACCACATGATCTACACCAGTGTTATCTGTGGTTTTACATAGGACTGTAGGTAACACTACTGCATTTTTTGTACAGAGATAGCCCTCACTGTGTTATCTGTGTTGTTACATAGGACTGCAGATGATATCTACTACATTATCTGTACTCAGAGAGTTATCACTATGTAAGGGGGCCCACTGACCCACCTTTAGGGTCTAGTCACACGACCGCAATTCTGGGTCCGAATCCTTGCCGCAATTTTGCAGAATGTGTGCAGACCCATTCAGTTGAATCGGGTTACAAAAGATGCGGACCGCAACAGTTGTCAGTGTTCCCTGTACAGAGAGAGAAGAAGGGGGTGAAATTCTTGGACCGGCGCAGGACGAACCACAGCCAAAGCATTTGCTGCCACAAATATTTTCCTTAATCAACAATGAAAGTCGGAGGTTCAAAGATGATCCCACAGGCGATCCAGCGGCATTATTCCCATTACCCGCCAAGCATTTTCCACCAGGAGTGGAGCCTGCGGCTTAATTTTACTGCGCACGGGAAACCTCACCCAGCCTGGACACGGAAAGGATTGACAGATTGATACCTCTTTCTTGATTTTGTGAGCGGGTGGATAGAGAGACGATTTGTGTGGTTCATTCCGATAACCAACGATACTCCTCCATGCTAAGTAGTTACAGTGACCCCCGGTGGTGAGGATTGTGTTGACCAGACTCTTGGATAGTGAGACTGGACTTGTAGGTGAGGGCCTGCTGGTTAGCTGACCCTATAAAAGATTGTAGGTGAGGGCCTGCTGGTGAGCTGACCCTCTCAAACATTATGTGCAAGTGCCTGCTGATGCTTTGTTGACTCTAGATAACTTCTGGGTGATCGCACGTCCCCATGATGTTGACAATCCATTTGGATGTCTGCCCTATCAACTTTTGATGTTCTTTTATCCGCCTACCATGGTGACCATGAGTAACGGGGAATAAGGGTTCGCTTCCGGAGAGGGAGCCTGAGTAACGGCTACTGCTACCACTTCCAAGAAAGGCAGGCAGTGGCGTGCAAATTACCCACTCCTGACTCAGGAAGGTAATGATGATAAATAATAATACAGGACTCTTAAGAAGCTCTGTCATTGGAATGAGTACAAAAAAATTGCAGGGAATGTCATAGGTATTTAGGATGAGGAAATGTAATACAGGAGAGGTACCACAGGTAATGACATGATTTGAAGCGTATAAGGCAAAGGTACACTGTATCTCACAGATATACGAGGGCCTGCAGGTGAGCTGACCCTCTAAAAGATTTCCACTGAGGGCCTGCTGGAGAGATGACATTCGAAAAGATTTCTGCTGAGGGCCGGCAGGTAAGCTGACCTTCAAAAAGATTTCCGTGAGGGCCTGCAGGTGAGCTGACACTCTAAAAGATTTCTGCTGAGGGCCTGCTAGTGAGCTCAACCTCTAAAAGATTACATTTTTTATATCCACACACTTTACGCAGCATATGTGGTGTGAATAATTTAACTGTCCGCAGTGAACACCGTCTACAAAAAAAGTATGATTGATGGCCTGCTGGTGACCCTCAAAAACATTAGGGGTGAGGGTCTGCTGCTGAGCTGACCATCTAAAACATTAGGGGTGAGGGCATGCTGGTGAGCTGACCCTCTCAAACATTATGTGCAAGTGCCTGCTGATGCTTTGTTGACTCTAGATAACTTCTGGGTGATCGCATGTCCCCATGATGTTGACAATCCATTTGGATGTCTGCCCTATCAACTTTTGATGTTCTTTTATCCGCCTACCATGGTGACCATGGGTAACGGGGAATAAGGGTTCGCTTCCGGAGAGGGAGCCTGAGTAACGGCTACTGCTACCACTTCCAAGAAAGGCAGGCAGTGGCGTGCAAATTACCCACTCCCGACTCAGGAAGGTAATGATGATAAATAATAATACAGGACTCTTAAGAAGCTCTGTCATTGGAATGAGTACAAAAAAATTGCAGGGAATGTCATAGGTATTTAGGATGAGGAAATGTAATACAGGAGAGGTACCACAGGTAATGACATGATTTGAAGTGTATAAGGCAAAGGTACACTGTGTCTCACAGATATACGAGGGCCTGCAGGTGAGCTGACCCTCTAAAAGATTTCCACTGAGGGCCTGCTGGAGAGATGACATTCGAAAAGATTTCTGCTGAGGGCCGGCAGGTAAGCTGACCTTCAAAAAGATTTCCGCGAGGGCCTGCAGGTGAGCTCAACCTCTAAAAGATTACATTTTTTATATCCACACACTTTACGCAGCATATGTGGTGTGAATAATTTAACTGTCCGCAGTGAACACCGTCTACAAAAAAAGTATGATTGATGGCCTGCTGGTGACCCTCAAAAACATTAGGGGTGAGGGTCTTCTGCTGAGCTGACCATCTAAAACATTAGGGGTGAGGGCATGCTGGTGATCTGACCCTGTAAAAAATTATATGAGAGGGCCTGCGGGTGAGCTGACCCGGAAAAAAATTATATGAGAGGGCCTACGGGTGAGCTGACTGGCCCTGTAAAAAATTAAATGAGAGGGCTTGTGGGTGAGCTGACCCTCTAAAAATATTTATGAGAGGGCCTGCGGGTGAGCTGACTCTGAAAAAATTATATACGAGGCATATCTACAAGGGCATTCTATGCGACAAATAAGCATGTTGATATGATGGAAGAGGAGGAGGAGGAGAAAAGGAAGATTCAACCATATACCCTTTTTTTGTGGTGGAAGGGGTGCATGGGAATACAGAATATTCAGTACAATTTAAACAACACATTTAAAGCGCCTTTATGTTCAGCCACTTCTCAGTTGAGAAGTAAGGGGCAACCCAGGCCTTGTTTATTTTTATAAGAGTCAACCTGTCAGCATTTACAGTTGACAGCCGGATACGCTTATCTATTATAATGCCACCAGCAGAACAAAATACGCACTTAGATAAAACGCTGGCAGCAGGGAAGGCCAGCACCTCCAAGGCGTAGAGCGCAAGTTCATGCAACGTGTCCACCTTGGACATGCATCAGTTGTAAGGCACTGATGGATCACTGAGGATGCTGACACAGTCTGCTATGTACTCCTTCACCATCTTCCAAAACTTTTCCTTTTTCACTATAAGCGAAGATTTATGTACTTTTTTCATAATTTTCAATACTTTTTCTATAGAGAGTGTCTGAAGTAACTAGTGAACTCTGTCCAATACCTTCTGTGTGTCAGGGACAGAAATTGGAGAAATGTAAGTGAAAATGTATATATTTTTTCCATCATGTTCAATACTTTTTATATAGATGGTGTCAGCAGTGAATTGTTACATCTGCCCAATACCTTCTGTGTTTCATGGGCAGAGATTTGAGAAATATAACTAAAAATTAATATATTTTTTCCATCATATTCAATAGTTTTTATATAGCGGGTGTCAGCAGTGACTTGTGACATCTGTCATATACCTTCTGTGTGTCAGGGCCAAAAATTGGAGAAATGTAAGTGAAAATGAATATACATGTTTTTCAACATTTTCAAAACTTTTTATATAGAGGGTGTCAGCAATGACTTGTGACATCTGTCCAATACCTTCTGTGTGTCAAGGCCACATATTTGAGAAATATACAGTACAGACCAAAAGTTTGGACACACCTTCTCATTCCAAGAGTTTTCTTTATTTTCATGACTATGAAAATTGTAGATTCACACTGAAGGCATCACAACTATGAATTAACACATGTGGAATCATTATCAATACTTTTTCTATAGATGTTAGCAGTGACTAAGGACATCTGTCCAATTCCTTCTGTGTGTCAGGGCCAGAAATTGGAGAAATATAAGCGACAATTAATATATATTTTCCAGCATTTTCAATACTTTATATATAGAGGGTCTCAGCAGTGACTTGTTACATCTGTCCAATACCTTCTGTGTGTCAAGGCCACATATTTGAGAAATATACATTACAGACCAAAAGTTTGGACACACCTTCTCATTCAAAGAGTTTTCTTTATTTTCAAGACTATGAAAATTGTAGATTCACACTGAAGGCATCAAAACTATGAATTAACACATGTGGAATTATATACATAACAAAAAAGTGTGAAACAACTGAAAATATGTCATATTCTAGCTTCTTCAAAGTAGCCTCCTTTTGCTTTGATTACTGCTTTGCACACTCTTGGCATTCTCTTGATGATCTTCAAGAGGTAGTCACCTGAAATGGTTTTCACTTCACAGGTGTGCCCTGTCAGGTTTAATAAGTGGGATTTTGTGCCTTATAAATGGGGTTGGGACAATCAGTTGCATTGTGGAGAAGTCAGGTGGATACACAGCTGATAGTCCTACTGAATAGACTAGAATTTGTATTATGGCAAGAAAAAAGCAGCTAAGTAAAGAAAAACGAGTGGCCATCATTACTTTAAGAAATGAAGGTCAGTCAGTCCGAAAAATTGGGAAAACTTTGAAAGTGTCCCCAAGTGCAGTCACAAAAACCATCAAGCGCTACAAAGAAACTGGCTCACATGCGGACCGCCCCAGGAAAGGAAGACCAAGAGTCACCTCTGCTGCGGAGGATAAGTTCATCAGAGTCACCAGCCTCAGAAATCGCAGGTTAACAGCAGCTCAGATTAGAGACCAGGTAAATGCCACACAGAGTTCTAACAGCAGACACATCTCTAGAACAACTGTTAAGAGGAGACTGTGTGAATCAGGCCTTCATGGTAGAATATCTGCTAGGAAACCACTGCTAAGGACAGGCAACAAGCAGAAGAGACTTGTTTGGGCTAAAGAACACAAGAAATGGACATTAGACCAGTGGAAATCTGTGCTTTGGTCTGATGAGCCCAAATTTGAGATCTTTGGTTCCAACCACCGTGTCTTTGTGCAACGCAGAAAAGGTGAACGGATGGACTCTACATGCCTGGTTCCCAACGTGAAGCATGGAGGAGGAGGTGTGATGATGTGGGGGTGCTTTGCTGGTGACACTGTTGGGGATTTATTCAAAATTGAAGGCATACTGAACCAGCATGGCTACCACAGCATCTTGCAGCGGCATGCTATTCCATCCGGTTTGCGTTTAGTTGAACCATAATTTATTTTTCGACAGAACAATGACCCCAAACACACCTCCAGGCTGTGTAAGGGCTATTTGACCATGAAGGAGAGTGATGGGGTGCAGTCACCGGACCTGAACCCAATTAAGATGGTTTGGGGTGAGCTGGACCGCAGAGTGAAGGCAAAAGGGCCAACAAGTGCTAAGCATCTCTGGGAACTCCTTCAAGACTGTTGGAAGACCATTTCAGGTGACTACCTCTTGAAGCTCATCAAGAGAATGCCAAGAGTGTGCAAAGCAGTAATCAAAGCAAAAGGTGGCTACTTTGAAGAACCTAGAATATTTTCAGTTGTTTCACACTTTTTGTTATGTATATAATTCCACAAGTGTTAATTCATAGTTTTGATGCCTTCAGTGTGAATCTACAATTTTCATAGTCATGAAAATAAAGAAAACTCTTTGAATGAGAAGGTGTGTCCAAACATTTGGTCTGTACTGTAAGTGAAAATAAAATATTTTTTCCATCAATTTCAAAACTTTTTCTAGATACGGTGTCTGCAGTGACTAGTGACATCTGTCCAATACCTTATGTGTGTCTGGGCCAGAAATTAGAGAAATATAAGTAAAAATTAATATATTCTTTCCATCAATTTCAATACTTTTTATATAGAGGGTGTCAGAAGTGACTTATGACATCTGTCCAATACCTTCTGTGTGTCAGGGCCAGAAATTGGAGAAATTTAAGTGAAAATTAATATATTTTTTCCATCATTATCAATACTTTTTCTATAGATGTCAGCAGTGACTAAGGACATCTGTCCAATTCCTTCTGTGTGTCAGGGCCAGAAATTGGAAAAATATAAGTGAAAATTAATATACATTTTTTCCTTCATTTTCAATACTTTTTATTGTCACGGCTGGAGGTGGGGGAAACCCCCAGCCGTGCGGTGCCAGGAGATGGTAGGGTTACCACTTGGCCAAACAACACAGAATTAGGGAGCAGGTCACCTCCTGTTGCGTCCCTAACTCTGACCCTGTCTCCTACCTGCATGGGCCGACCTTGATGGTAGGAGGGCCCATACTCAGGAACCTCGGATCCCTGCTGACCCTCCGCAGATCCCTGACCTAGGAGCTGGGTGAGACGACCTACTCCTCCTTGGCACGGAGGAGCAGGAGTCTCAATGGCCAAGCTACAAAGGGAAACAGAAACAGCTATGGCAGTGACAGGCAAAAGTAATCCACACAACACTCACCTGCCACAGACAACACAACCAGGAACCCATGTGCAGGTGCTGTTAGTTCAAGACACCAAGGAACACAGCACACACCAGACATCACACAGGAACCCTGGACCATAAGCTGCAATAACACAAAACCCCACACACACCTAGATAACACTGTGTAACAAAGATTTATGACCAGAAGGGAGGCCCCCACTGGTAGATGGTAATATACAGGAGGCTGCTCCAGCTATGCCTGGCTGAAAGCAACCTACTGAGCCCAGCCAGAGAACGAGGCTTTATAGGCCTAAGTGGCCACACCCACCGGTCAGAACACACCCAGTGACATCACACACACTGAGAAGAGAATTAACCCTTCCAGCATCACAGGAAAGCGAAAACACTAACTTAAAGGGGAAGTACACACAATACATAACACACACCAACACACTCACCTGTTACCGCCAGCAACGGCATGCGTGGCAACCATGTTCTGGGGAACAGCCAGCAGGCCGAGACCCTGCCACCACATGCACACAGCAACAGACGTTGCCGCGGACAACCGCAGGTGAAGGAAGGTGTCTCCGTGCATACAACACATGACCTAGTGCACCACAAACAGACAAAGGGAGTGCACATAAAACACGTTGCCAAGGGCAACCACATGCATGCCTGTTATCCGCGGCAACCGCACCTGAGGCAAACCACTAAGTGCCCCCAGCTGCGGTTGACACAACACCAAAACCGCGGGTAACTGCATGCGGCTCCCAAGGAGTCACGACCATGACCAAGGGTCGTGACATTTATATAGAGGGTGTCAGCAGGGACTTGTAACATCTGTCCAATACTTTCTGTGTGTCAGGGCTAAACAATGGAGAAATTTAATTGAAAATTATTATATTTTTTTCCATCATTTTCAATACTTTTTTCTATATATCGTTTTTGCAGTGACTATTGACATCATAACTTCTGTGTGTCAGGGCAAGAATTGAAGAAATTTAAGTGAAAATTAATATATTTTTTCCATAATTTTCAATATTTTTTCTAAAGAGGATGTCAGCAATGACTTGGGACATCTCTCCAATTCCTTTTGTGCGTCAGTGCCTGAAATTAGAGAAATATAAGTGAAAATTAATATATTTTTTTCCATCATTTTTAATACTTTTTATGTAGAGGGTGTAAGCAGTGACTTGTGACATCACTCCAATACCTTCTGTGTGTGAGGGACAGAAATTGGAGAAATAGAAGTGAAAATCAATATACAGTATGTTTTCCATCATTTTCAATACTTTTTATATAGAGGGTGTCAGCAGTGAGTTATGACATCTGTCCGATACCTTCTGTGTGTCAGGGCCAGACATAGGAGAAATTTAAGTGAAAATTAATATATATTTTCCATCATTTTCAATACTTTTTCTATAGAGGATGTCGGCAGTGATTTGTGACATCCGTCAGGGCCAGAAATTGGAGAAAAATAAGTGAAATTTAATATTTTTTTTCCATTTTTTAAAATACTTTTTTATAGAGGGTGTCAGCAGTGACTTGTCACAACTGTCCAATACCTTCTGTATGTCAGGGCCAGTGATTTAAGAAATATAAGTGAAAATTAAAATATTTTTTACATCATATTCAAAAAATTTTATATAGAAGGTGTCAGGAGTGACTTGTGACATCTGTGTCCAATACCTTCTGTGTGTCAGGCCAGAAATTGGAGAAATTTAAGTGAAAATTTTTATATTTTTTCCATCATTTTCAATACTTTTTATAGAGAGTCTGTCAGCAGTGACTTGTGACATCTGTCCAATACCTTCGGTGTGTCACGGCCAGCAATTGGAGAAATATAATTGAAATGTAATATTTTCTTCCGTCATTTTCAATACTTTTGTGACATCTATCCAATACCTTCTGTGTGTCAGAGCCAGAAATTGGAGAAATATAAGAGAGAATTAATATACTTTTTTTTTTATTATTTTGAATACTTTTTCTATAGAGGGTGTCTGCAGTGACTATTGACATCTGTCCAATACCTTATGTGTGTCAGGGCCAGATATTGGAGAAATAGAAGTGAAAATCAATATATGTTTTCTACCATTTTCAATACTTTTTATATAGAGGGTGTCAGCAGTGAGTTATGACATCTGTCCGATACCTTCTATGTGTCAGTGTCTTGTAAAATGTAGAACAGATAACCAGTGGCACTACACCAAACCTAAAATTGTCAGGATGCGACTGCCGAGGAGTGGTGCCTCACGGAGGTGCTCAGCTTGTAGCTGCAGTGAGCATATATGATAAAAGGAAAAAGAGAACAAAACAAGCGGCACTCACCGTTGATAGGCAGGTAACTTTATTCCATGGCAGGAGGGGGGTGCAAGGGTTGCAGATACAGCAGCAAGTAAGCGACAGCCGTTTCACGCGTGTATGCGCTTCTTCTGGCTTTCTATGTGTCAGGGCCAGAAAATAGAAAAATATAAGTGAAAATGAAAATATATTTTCCATCATTTTCAATACTTTTCATATAGAGGGTCTCAGCAGTTACTTTTTACATCTGTCCAATACCTTCTGTGTGTCAGGGCCTGAAATTGGAGAAATATAAGTTAAAATTAATATATTTTTCTATCATTTACAATACTTTTTGTATAGAAAGTGTGAGCAGTGACTAGGGACAGCTGTCCAATACCTTCTGTGTTTCTGGGCCAGAAATTTGAGAAATCGAAGTGAAATTTAATATATTTTTTCTATCATTTTCAATAGATTTTAAACTGCAGTGATTAGTGACATCTGTTGTTCAATACCTTCTGTGTGTCAGGGGCAGAAATTGGAGAAATATAAGTGAAAATGTTTTCAAAAGTATTGAAACTTTTTTTTATACTTTTTATATAGAGGGTGTCAGCAGTGACTAGTGACTAGGATTGAGCGAACCTGAACTGTAAAATTCGGGTTCTTACAGAACTTTAGGATTTTTGGACCCCTGACCTGAACTCGAACATTTCTGTAAAAGTTCAGGTTTGGTGTTCAGCGATTTCTTGGCGCTTTTTGAAAGGCTGCAGAGCAGCCAATCAACAAGTGTTTAACTGTGTGCCCTGAGAAGCCATCACAGCCATGCCTACTAATGGCATGGCAGTGATTGGCCAGTGCAGCATGTGACCCAGCCTCTATATAAGCTGGAGTCACTTAGCGCTGCATGTCACTCTGCTAGCTATTCCTAGTGTAGGGATAGGATGCTGAAGCTGTGAGGGAGAGAATAGGACAGAATATTTAATCAGAACTCCAATTTAACTCAGCTATCTACATAGATTTTGTTGTGTGGGTGCAGTGCACAATCTTTTTACCTTGCCCTGAGCCAGTGACAGAGAAAAATAACTTTTATCCGTCTGTTAGTTAAGTAGGCGGCGGCCATTTTATGCAAGCTCAATGCACCAGTAGAGATGTCACAAACAGAAAATTTTCCGTTCGCGAACGGCGAACGCGAATTTCTGCAGATGTTCGCGAACGGGCGAACCGCCATTGACTTCAATAGGCAGGCGAATTTTAAAACCCACAGGGACTCTTTCTAGCCACATTTGTGATGGAAAAGTTGTTTAAAGGGGACTAACACCTGGACTGTGGCATGCCGGAGGGGGATCCATGGCAAAACTCCCATGTAAAATTACATAGTTGACGCAGAGTTGGATTTTAATCCATAAAGGGCATAAATCACCTAACAATCCTAATTTTTTTTCAACAATGTAGTTTAAAACATCCAGTGTGTGTATACGATCAGGTAGTGTAAGGGTTCCGCCCGCTTCACAGACATTGACAGACCAAACTCCCCTTTTAATGCACCGCAAACAACCGCAAACAGTCCATTTGCCCAACAGCAAACTTCCCATTTGCACAAGGTTGGATACCAAGTTAGCCATGTCCCGTTGATGTCATTGAAGGTTTCTTCCTCCACCCAGCCACGTACAACACCAAGGGTCCCCGAAAGGTGAATTGAATTGATTTTTCGAATGGGGAGATGGTTCAAAAACGCTGGCTCCCTCCCCTTTGTTTGAATCCACGTCACTGTCACTGTGTCTGCGCCGTTCAATTTACTGTCACACCCGATATGAGTGGTATTTTCTGTAGTAATATTCTCATCAGTTTAATCCCTGTTACGTGACATCCCCAATCTGGGGTCCATTTATTAAATTGATTTTTCGAATGGGGAGATTGTTAAAAAAAACGCTGGCTCCCTCCCCTTTGTTTGAATCCATGCCATGGTCACTGCGTCTGCGCCGTGCAATTTACTGTCACACCCGATATGAGTGGTATTTTCTGTAGTACTATTCTCATCAGTTTAATCCCTGTTACGTAGCGTCCCCAATCTGGGGTCCATTTATTAAATTGATTTTTCGAAAGTCTAGATGGTAAAAAAAACGCTGGCTCCCTCCCCTTTGTTTGAATCCACGCCACGGTCACTGCGTCTACGCCGTGCAATTTACTGTCACACTCGATATGAGTGGTATTTTCTGTAGTACTATTCTCATCAGTCTAATCCCTGTTATGTCCCCTATTCGGGGACATGTGTCGAATTGATTAATCATTGTCGAATTAACGACATCCTGAAATAATTTTGTTATGAGCTCTGTACTTGCTTTGTATTGGAATTGATGGGGATTTTTTAAATTGTCTGCATTATTTCTGATAAACTATTAAGAGACTTTATTATGATTGTTTTTATTTTATGTATTAAAAACCTATACAACTTAAAAAAAAAGAAAAATTATGTTTTTTCCATGAAAAATTATCCAGCCGATCGCTTTTAGTCTGATCATAATGAAGCAACGGTCTTATCTCGGGTGTGGCAACATTGCCAACACACTCATAGAGGTGATGATCGCTTCATTGTGATACACAAGCCCCTTCACCACAACAAGGTAACGATCACAGGGGGAATTGACACATGTATGTGCCTTTTTTTTGTTTTGTTTTTGCAGCCACAGTGCAGCACTAGAGGCCAGAAAAATTAGGCATGTACACATGCCTGAAAAATTAGGTATTGTTGCAGCCGCTTCTGTAGCAGCAGCCGGAAAAATGTATGTTTTCCAGGCAGAAAGGTGACTAAAACATTGCGGCTTGAACCCTAGTTGGTGGCAGAGAATTCACGAAAGTCATCCGGTATGCAGACATTAAATACAGCAGCGTGGGGACCATTTTGAGGCCAAGGCATGTCATCAGGCCTTTTGTTAGTCAAACGAATCCCCCCACTGTCAGTCCCTTCGGGATCCATGCCTCATTCATCTTAATGAAGGTGAGGTAATCAACACTTTTCTGACCGGCGACTTCTTTTGTCAGTGACAATGCCTCCTGCTGCACTGAAGGTCCTTTCTGACAGGACACTTGAAGCAGGGCAGGCCAGAAGTTCTATCACAAACTGGGATAGTTCAGGCCACAGGTCAAGCCTGCACACCCAATAGTCAAGGGGTTCATCGCTCCTCAGAGTGTCAATATCTGCAGTTAAGGCAAGGTAGTCTGCTACCTGTCGGTCGAATCGTTCTCTAAGGCTGGATCCCGAAGGGCTGTGGCGATGTGTAGGACTGAAAAAGGTCTGCATGTCCATCAACAACACATCTGTAAAGCATCCTGTCCTTGCCGCCGTGGTCGTGGTAGGAGGAGGATTACTTTGACCTCTTCCCCAGTTAGATTCCCGTTGTGCTGTGACATCCCCCTTATAAGCTGTGTAAAGCATATTTTTTAGTTTGGTTTTGAACTGCTGCATCCTTTCTAACTTTCGGTAATAATTGGTAACATTTCCACCACTTTCTGCTTATACCGGGGGTCTGGTAGTGTGGCCACCCAGTACAGGTCATTCTCCTTCATCCTTTTTATATGAGGGTCCCTCAACAGACATGACAGCATGAAAGACCCCATTTGCACAAGGTTGGATGCCGAGCTACTCATTTCCCGTTCCTCGTCCTCACTGATGTCATTGACGGTCTGTTCTTCCTCCCAGCCACGTACAAGACCACGGGTCCCAGATAGGTGACAACAACGAGCACCCTGGGATGCCTGCTGTGGTTGGTCTTCCTCCTCCTCAAAGCCACATTCCTCCTCTGACTCCTCTTCATCATACTCCTCTTGCAGCGTTGCCGCAGGTCTGGCAAGCGATGATGACAAGGCTGTTTCTGGTGGTGATGGTGACCACAACTCTTCCTCTTCACGCTCATCTACAGCCTGATCCAGCACTCTTCGCAGGGCACGATCCAGGAAGAAAACAAATGGGATGAGGTCGCTGATGGTGCCTTCGGTGCAACTGACTAGGTTTGTCACCTCCTCAAAAGGACGCATGAGCCTACAGGCATTGTGCATGAGCGTCCAGTAACGTGGCAAAAAAATTCCCAGCTCCGCAGAGGCTGTCCTAGCACCCCGGTCATACAAATACTCGTTGATGGCTTTTTCTTGTTGGAGCAGGCGGTCGAACATTAGGAGTGTTGAATTCCAACATGTCGGGCTGTTGTAAATCAACCGCCTCACTGGCATGTTGTTTCGGCGCTGAATGTCTGAAAAGTGCGCCATGGCCGTGAAGGAACGCCTGAAATGGCCACACACCTTCCTGGCCTGCTTGAGGGCCTGTAAGTCTGGGTACTTAGACACAAAGCGTTGTACGATGAGCTTCAACCCATGTACCATGCACGGCACATGTGACAACTTGCCCAACTTCAATGCCGCCAACAAATTGCTTACATTGTCACACACCACTTTGCCGATCTCAAGTTGGTGAGGGGTCAGCCACTGATCCACCTGTGCGTTCAGGGTGGACAGGAGTGCTGGTCCGGTGTGGCTCTCTGCTTTCAGGCAAGTCAACCCCAGGACAGCGTGACACTGTCGTATCCGGGATGTGGAATAGCCCCTGGGGAGCTGGGGGGATTCAGTTGATGTGCAGCCAGACGCCGCAGCAGAAGAGGACTCAGCCGTGGAGGTTATGGAAGAGGATAGAGTAGGAGGAGTAGAGGAGGTGGCAGCAGGCCTGCCTGCAAGTCGTGGCGGTGTCACCAACTCCGCTGAAGAGCCACGCATTCCATGCTTGGGAGCCGACAGCAGGTTGATCCAATGCGCAGTGTAGGTGATATATCTGCTCTTATCATGCTTTGCAGACCAGGTATCAGTGGTCAGATGGACCCTTGCCCCAACACTGTATGCCAGAGATGCCATTACTTCCTTTTCAATCACTGAGTAGAGGTTTGGGATTGCCTTATTTGAAAAAAAAAATCGCCTGGGTACCTTCCACTCTGGTGTCCCAATAGCGACAAAGTTTTTGAAGGCCTCAGACTCCACCAGCTGGGGGTGACTCTGTGACATTGGCTTCTTACGCGCAAACATTTCCTTTACAGACACCTGACTGTGGGCAGATGAGATGGAACTGCTGAAGGTGAGAGGCGGAGTGGTGGGTGGTTAAGAGGGGGCAAGGAGGACAGCAGTGGTTGACATGGCTGAAGATGCTGGACAGGGAGGAGGATGGTGGCTTTGAGCTTGTGTGCTGCTTCTACTCGTTATCATGTGTTGATCCCATAGGCGTTTGTGCTGTGCAATCATGTGCCTTCACAAAGCAGTGGTACCTAGGAGGGTGTTGGATTTCCCACGACTCAGTTTCTTTTGGCACAGGTTGCAAATGGCATCGCTGTTGTCAGAGGCAGACACACACAAAAAAGCCACACTGCTGAGCTTTGCAATGACGGCATTCTGGTGGTGGCAACAGCATGCGTTGATTGGCATGCTGTCTGGCTGACCCCGGGTGCCGATACATGCTGTCTGACTGTGCCACTAGCTGCTTGCGATGACCTCCCCCTGCTTCCAACTCGTCTCCTCCTTCTCTCTGTCTCCCCTTCTGAACTTTCCCCCTCTTCTTCTTCTCTTCGAGCAGACACCCATGTGGCATCCACGGACACATCGTCATCATCAACCACTTCACTTGTATCTGATACCTCAGCAAAGGAAGCAGCAGCGGGTACAACATCATCATCATCACACTGTACGTCCATGTGTGTAATGCTGCCTGACTGAGACATATCACTGTTATCTACATCCCCTGACAATAATGGTTGTGCATCACTAATTTCATACAACTGATGTGTAAATAGCTCCTCTAAGGGATCAAGTGAAGTGGCTGTGGTGCCTGTGGTGGTAGTGGTGGTGATGACAGTGGGCGGGAGAGTGGTAACTTGAGAGCAGGTGACCAAAGCTGAGCTGGAGGAGGATGGTGCGTCAAGGTTCTTAGCGGAAGCTGTTGAAGATTGGGTGTCCTGTGTAAGCCAGTCAACTATTGTCTCCATATTTTTGGGGTTCAGGGTACGTGGCCTCTGAACACTGGGTATTATTCCAGGGCCAATGGAAATCACAGCACCACGACCACGACGGCCCCTGCGGGATGGCCTGCATCTGCCTGTCATTTTTTTTTTTTTATGTGAAGTGGTACTATGCGTGCAAGGTACTGTGCCAACCTATATAAGTGGTGGGCAGTGGGCACAGTACAGTCTGTGTGGGCCTGACACACACGGGCTTGCAAATGTCATTATATCACAGAAATATTTTAATTTTTTTTATCTGCAAGGTATTTGAGTGAATGACACCCTGTAACGGTATGAGTGGAGGCCTAGCCACTAGCCAGTGGCCACAATACAGTATGTGTGGGCCTGACACACGGGATTGCAAATGTGATTATATCACAGAAATATTTTAATTTTTTTTATCTGCAAGGTATTTGAGTGAATGATACCCTGTAATGGTATGAGTGGAGGCCTAGCCGCTAGCCAGTGGCCACAATACAGTATGTGTGGGCCTGACACACAGGGGATTGCAAATGTGATTATATCACAGAAAATTTTTAAATATAATTTTTTTATCTGCGAGGTATTTGAGTGAATGACACCCTGTAACGGTATGAGTGGAGGCCTATCCACTAGCCATTGGCCACAATACAGTATGTGTGGGCCTGACACACACGGGCTTGCAAATGTGATTATATCATTATATCATAGAAAATTTTTAAATATATTTTTTTTTATCTGCGAGGATTTTGAGTGAATGACACCCTGTAATGGTATGAGTGGAGGCCTAGCCACTAGCCAGTGGCCACAATACAGTATGTGTGGGCCTGACACACACGGGCTTGCAAATGGGATTATATCACAGAACATTTTTAACTAGAATTTTTTTTTATCTGCAAGGTATTTGAGTGAATGACACCCTGTAACGGTATGAGTGGAGGCCTATCCACTAGCCAGTGGCCACAATACAATATGTGTGGGCCTGGCACACACGGGCTTGCAAATGTGATTATATCACAGAAAATGTTTAAATATAATTTTTTTTTATCTGCAAGGTATATGACACCCTGTAACGGTATGAGTGGAGGCCTAGCCACTAGCCAGTGGCCACAATACAGTATGTGTGGGCCTGACACACATGGGCTTGCAAATGTGATTATATCACAGAAACATTTTTAATATAATTTTTTTTTATCTGTGAGGTATTTTCTGTCACACCCTGTATGAATGGTGTGCACGTGCTGTCTGTGACTGAGCCTGCAGCCTCTCACACACGGGCAGCCAGGCAACTGCTATATATATATATATATATATATATATAAAATAATGAAAACGCACACTGATGTACCAGCCCTGAAAAGGGCTTTTTGGGGTGCTTTCAGGACGCTGAGATGAGTCTGTGGACACAGAACAATGCCCAAGCTAACGCTTTCCCTATTGAATCAGCAGCAGCAGCACTCTCTCTCCTCTCACTGTGAATGCAGCTTCCGAATGAATCTAAAATGGATGCTGTCCAGGAGGTGGGAGGGTCTGGGAGGGAGGGTCTGCTGCTAATTGGCTGGAATGTGTCTGCTGACTGTGAGGTACAGGGTCAAAGTTTGCTCAATGATGATGTATAGGAGCGGACCGAACATCGCATATGTTCGCCTGTAGCGGCGAACGCGAACAAGCAATGTTCGCTGGGAACTATTCGCCGGCAAACTATTCGGGACATCACTATGCACCAGCACTTTATATGTGCTTTTGTGACATTCAAATCTAAGCTTGAAATAAACACCCTTTTTTGGCAATATCGTACATCTGGTGCCTTTGCAGCATTTGTCAGTGTACAATTTAATCTAGAAATACAGCTATAATTTTCTGGGGTTTAAAAAAAAGACCCTTTTTGGCAAAATATACAATTTTACAGGCCTTGCTGCATCTGCACGTGTGAAATTCAAGCGTTATATACTGCTGTCATATTCTGTTAGTAAAAAAAACACCTATTTTGTGCGAAATACTTAATATTGCAGCCACTATTGTTCCGCTATTGTTCCGCTATTGTTCCACTCCCTATTGCTGGTAAAGTGGAAACAAAGTTGATTGGATTGGGTGTTACTCAATATCAAGCAACCATAGACAAGTTGGATTATATATCAGATATTTTTATATCACTTTTAAAATAATTCCCAACATGTTGCATAAAACTTACAACTAAAACAATAATGTTAATACTTAGAACATAGTTTTAAACGCTATGCACTGGAAATCCTTAGGGGGGGGGGGGGGGGGGTTAGGCCAAAAAGTCCAAAGGCACTTGTGACTATAAATTGTACTCGTGACTATGGATTTGCTTCAGTTGTAGAAACGCACCGTTTATGAAAGAGTCATTAACATCCACAAGTTAGCAACAGTTGAATACTGTACTATGTACAGAGTACTTTACCTCTCTTGAATTTGGCCCACTTGTACACCAACTTTTCAGGTGCAATGCTCTAGTTGTGAGCTTCAAGGATCTGTCCGTAGAGTGTTATGTATCTTCCCCTCTCTCCTGGATAGCGATGTAGTTTCCTTTCACTGCTCTGACCTTCCAGGACCTATGTGGCGTCCCACGTGGTTTGCTGGGCGGTCAGGTGACTTGTGATTCCAGACGGGGTTTTCAAATAGATGATGGTAGCGATAATCTGTAGATGTTTGCAGTCCAAGTGTAGATATGCAATTCCAATGTGTTGCTTCTTGATATTCCCTCACTGTCTTTACCATACACGTTTCGGGGTAACAGAGCCCCTTCCTCAGTGGTGTAGACAGTGACGGCTAAATGTTCTTTTTATATTATCCATAATTAGCGTATTGCGTGTTGGGACAGCGAGGGCATCAGAAGTCCTGGATATAAATTCAATTTCGTTGTTTCTTGGATCACAGTTCTTCATTGCCTTATAGAAATTATATCAACTTATGGAAAAACGCATATGCGATTTGTTGTTGCTGTCTATAGTGCCATATATAAAAGAAACTTAAGATCAAATATATCAGCCCTTTGCTATATTAGTTCAGTAAGACCATGCATATAAATATAAATAATCCTAAAATCACATGTGTTTAAACATTCATAGAAATATGTGTCCAAATCCAATTATAAAAACATAGACTGAAGAAACACATCCTAAAATTGAAAGGTACATAAATGCAATTAAAAACAATAAAAAATGCATGTGGGGTTAAAAAACTCATATGCGGTTTCAATGCGTTTTTGATGCGTTTTTTATAAAAATGTTAAAAATTATAAAATTGGAGACTGTATATGTTATGCTGGGATATCTTTGGTGTCTTCATTCTCATATAGTGGTATATTGGTATGAAATGATCATCTTTTGTATCTTCATTCTCATATGATAGTATATGCGGTATAAAATGGATGTATGGTCTTTAGAGGGCGCGGGCCTACCTAGAAGGGGAGATCTGGGTGCTGGTGTTCCATTCAATGATAGGCCAACGCCCCATTCAGAGGAACGCAAAGAGTTCCATGTCGGCATTTAGGCCTTTTGGGATGAGGGAATCAAATTCAAATATTCTCTTTGATTCTTTTCTCTACATTTGGAGAATATGGTTCCCCCTCTCTATGGGTATCCAACTCTCTCAATTGCCATATAGGTAAGGGTGGATGGGTCACTTTTATGGTAGTCTCTATCATGCTTAGATAATGAATGCAATTCATATCCTTTCTTTATATTGGGAACATGTTCTGGTATTCTCTTTTTTAGTGTCCGTTTGGTACGTCCTATATATTGCTTGCGACATGGACATTCTATCAGATATATTACATTAGTTGAATTGCATGTGAGGCCTTCTTTGATGTCTAAGCTGAATGTATTTTGAGTTGAGACTGCTTTTAAGTTTTTTTGCGGAAATGTGGTGATCCTACAATTAGAGCACCGCCCACATCTATGGAAACCGTTAAAGGATGATTTTGCCATTCCATGTACAATATAAAAACATGGAAAGAATTATTGGAAAGCATTGGAACTATCTACTTGGTGTACAAAATGGTTGGCCCAATGCTCACCAATACACCACAAATCACTTACACCAGGGTCTCTAATTTAGGCCTAAAAGTGGCACCCTCGATAAAAGATAAAAACCAAGGTATACAAAACAAACAGAATTGGTTAACCTTTAACGGTTTCCATAGATGTGGGCGGTGCTCTAATTGTAGGATCACCACATTTCGGAAAAAATACCTTAAAAGCAGTCTCAACTCAAAATACATTCAGCTTAGACATCAAAGAAGGCCTCACATGCAATTCAACTAACGTAATATATCTGATAGAATGTCCATGTCGCAAGCAATATATAGGACGTACCAAACGGACACTAAAAAGAGAATATCAGAACATGTTGCCAATATAAAGAAAGGATATGAATTGCATTCATTATCTAAGCATTATAGAGACTACCATAAAAGTGACCAATCCACCCTTGCCTATATGGCAATTGAGAGAGTTGGATACCCATGGAGGATACCCAAAGAGAATATATGAATTTGATTCCCTCATCCCAAAAGGCCTAAATGCCGACATGGAACTCTTTGTGTTCCTCTGAATTGAATGGGACATCAGGCTGTTTTCCAGCACCCAGATCTCCCCTTCTAGGTAGGCCCGCGCCCTCTACACACCATACATCCGTTTTATACCACATATACTATCATATGAGAATGAAGATACAAAAGATGATCATTTCATACCAATATACCACCATATGAGAATGAAGACACCAAAGATATCCCAGTATAACAAATACAGTCTCCAATTTTATAATTTTTAACATTTTTATAAAAAACGCATTGAAACCGCATATGCGTTTTTTAACCCCACATGCGTTTTTTATTGTTTTTAATTGCATTTATGTACCTTTCAATTTTAGGATGTGTTTCTTCAGTCTATGTTTTTACATTAGGATTTGGACACATATTTCTATGAATGTTTAAACACATGTGATTTTAGGATTATTTATATTTATATGCATGGTCTTACTGAACTAATATAGTGAAGGGCTGATATATTTGATCTTAAGTTTCTTTTATATATGGCACTATAGACAGCAACAACAAATCGCATATGCGTTTTTCCATAAGTTGATATAATTTCTATAAGGCACTGAAGAACTATGATCCAAGAAACAACAAACTGGAATTTATATCCAGGACTTCTGATGCCCTCGCTGTCCCAACATGCAATGCGCTAATTATGGATATTATAAAAAGAACATTCAGCCGTCACTGTCTACACCACTGAGGAAGGGGCTCTGTTACCCTGAAACGCGTATGGTAATGACAGTGAGGGAATATCAAGAAGCAACACGTTGGAATCACATATCTACACTTGGACTGCAAACATTTACAGATTATCGCTACCATCATCTATTTGAAAACCCCGCCTGGAATCACAAGTCACCTGACCGCCCAGCAAACCACGTGGGACGCCACATAGGTCCTGGAAGGTCAGAGCAGTGAAAGGAAACTACATCGCTATCCAGGAGAGAGGGGAAGATACATAACGCTCTACAGGTCTCGACAGGTCCTTGAAGCTCACAACTAGAGCATTGCACCTGAATAGTTGGTGTACAAGTGGGCCGAATTCAAGAGCGGTAAAGTACTCTGTACATAGTACAATATTCAACTGTTGCTAACTTGTGGATGTTAATGACTCTTTCATAAACGGTGCGTTTCTACAACTGACGCAAATCCATAGTCACGAGTACAATTTATAGTCACAAGTGCCTTTGGACTTTTTGGCCTAACAGCCCCCCCCCAAGGATTTCCAGTGCATAGAGTTTTAATCTAAGTATTAACATTATTGTTTTAGTTGTAAGTTTTATGCAACATGTTGTGAATTATTTTAAAACTGATATAAAAATATCTGATATATAATCCAACTTGTCTATGGTTGCTTGATATTGAGTGACGCCCAATCCAATCAACTTTATTTAAAAAACAACCTTTTGGGGCAAAATATTTAATTGTGCAGCCTTTGCTGCTTCTGTGATTGTTAAAAACAAGTTTGAAATACTTCATTAATTTTCTGGCTTTGACAAAACACCCATTTTTGGCAATAAACGTCATATTGGGCCTCTGACGCATAAGTCAGTGTGCAATTTAGGCTAGAAATACAGCTAAATATTTCTGGGTTTTAAAAAACACAATTTTGGGCAAGATACACCTTTTACATACTGTTGTTCTATTCTGCTATTAGAAACACACCCATTTTGGGCAAAAATGTTAAATTGCGGACTTGTCTGCATTAGTACGTGTGAGATACACCATTTAGATACTGTGGTTCAATTCTGCTATTAGAAAAACACAAATTTTGGCCCAAAAACTTAATTTTGCAGCCTTTGCTTCATCTGCACGTGTGAAATTCAAGCGTTATATACTGCTGTCATATTCTGCTGGTAAAAATACACCCTTTTTGGGCAAAATTCTTAATATTGCAGCCTTCACGGCATATGTCATTGTGGGATACACCATTTAGATACTGTGGTTCTATTCTGCTATTAAATAAACACCCATTTTGGGCAAAAGTCTTAAATTGCAGCCCAGTCGCATTTGTACGTGTGAGATATACCATTTACATACTGTGGTTCTATTCTGCTATTAGAAAAACACCCATTTTGTGCAAAAAAAGTTATTTTGCAGCCTTTGCTGCATCTGCACGTGTGAAATTCAAGCGTTATATACTGCTGTCATATTCTGTTAGTAAAAATGCACCCTTTTTGAGCAAAATTCTTAATATTGCAGCCTTCCCGGCATATGACATTTTGGGATACACCCTTTAGACACCCATTTTGGGCAAAATTTTTAATTTGCGACCTAGTCTGCATCTGTACGTGTGAGATACACCCTTTAGATACCGTGGTTCTAGTCTGTTATTAAGAAAACGCCCATTATAGGCAAAAATCTTAAATTGCGGCCTAGACTACATCTGTACGTGTGAGATACACCCTTCAGATACTGTGGTTCTCTTCTACTATCAGAAAAACACAAATTTTGGGCAAAAATCTTAATTTGCTGCCTAGTCTGCATCTGTACGCGGGAGATACACCCTTTAGATACTGTGGTTCCATTCTGCTATAAAAAAAACACCCATTATGGGCAAAAATCTTAAATTGCGGCCTAGTATACATCTGTATGTGTGAGATACACCCTTTAGATACTGTGGTTCTATTCTGCTATTAGAATAACACCCATTTTGAGCAAAAAAATAAATTTTGCAGCCTTTGCTGCATATGTCATTTTGAAATACACCCTTTAGATATTGTGGTTCTATTCTGCGATTAGAAAAACACAAATTTTGGGCAAAAATCGTAAAATTGCGGCCTAGTCTACATCTATACGTGTGAGATATACCCTTTAGATACTGTGGTTCTATTCACACCCATTTTGGGCAAAAATTTTGGGCAAAAATTTGAAAAACACCCATTTTGTGCAAAAATATTAAATTGCGGCCTAGTCTGCATCTGTATGTGTGAGATACACCCTTTAGATACTGTGGTTCTATTCTACTATTAGAAAAACACCCATTTTCCGCAAAAATCATAAATTGTGGCCTAGTCTGCAACTGTACGTGTGAGATACACCCTTCAGATACTGTGGTTCTATTCTACTATTAGAAAAACACCCATTTTGGGCAAAAATATTAAATTGCGGCCTAGTCTACATCTGTACGTGTGAGATGCACTCTTTAGATAATGTGGTTCTATTCTACTATTAGAAAAACGTATTGACAGTAGCTCCATTTCCCCTGAAAACGCCAAATTAGTGGTGAAACATGTTGGGGGAGCGACAATCCGTTTTTTAGTTTAGGTGCGGCTGAAACTCAGTGTCCGAACTTGGTGTAACTGCAGACACACCTCGTGTAAGACACACAAGCGGCAGGGAGTCGCAACAGAGTATATATGTAAAAAGTAAAACTAGGGACTGAGAATCAATGCGACTAGATATCTGACCTCCATGAATGCGATCTATTTAGATACAAATTCAAGAATCCAGCTAATAGAATAAAGAGCTGGAAAGTGTAAATTAGAAATCCGTTGAAATACCAATCATGGTAAAGGATAGACGCATTCTGATAGGCAGAATATATAGGAGAAGTAACCTATATTCCTAACCGCCTGAGTTCACCAGCACCTATAATTTTTAATTTCTTTTCTTTTTCCCAATCTATTTTAGTCTTAATAAAAGGAAATAAACGTTTTGTTTTAAATGACCAGAAACGGGAATCCACTAGCCTTAGGCTATTTGAACCTTATCATTTATTATCCCGGGTCCAAAGGGTCCTTGAAGGAAACTCTGAACCCTATACAGTGAAGGAGGTAGTCCTCTGGCTCACTGCTAGGTGTCTCTCCAGCCACAAATGCCAAAAGATTAAATAGACCCAATAGCTTTGAAAGCGAGGGAAATACAGGATTTTAGTCAACATCAAGATTTTCCTGACCTTGAACAAAAAATAAAGAAAAATATAGGGTGAAAATAGATAAAACGACAAATATAAAAATAATTAAAAACATCCTAGATGTCCTGGTATGGCAGGTTTCCTTAAACAAAAACTGATTTTGGAGAACCTCACCATAGAAGCAAGCCAAGTTTTTCCCAGTGCCCATATACCCTTCGGCCAAACAGACATCAATGTTGCCTTTAGGAATCTGAACAAAACATACAGTCAACACATACGTTCCTGGTGGGAAATAGCCAGCCTTGAGACATATACAGTCATGTGAAAAAATTAGGACACCCTTTGAAAGCATGTGGTTTTTTGTAACATTTTTAATAAAAGGTTATTTCATCTCCGTTTCAACAATACAGAGAGATTAAAGTAATCCAACTAAACAAAGAAAACTGAAGAAAAGTCTTTTCAAGATCTTCTGTAAATGTCATTCTACAAAAATGCCTATTCTAACTGAGGAAAAAGATAGGACACCCTCACATGTATTCCCTCTTAAATTGGCTCAGATCTCACACAGGTATATCACACCAGGTGCACATAATTAGTAGATCGTTACTCTGCATGTTGAATGAGGCTTGCCCTATTTAAACCTCAGACATTTAGTTTGGTGTGCTCCTGACTGTTGAAGTGAGAGTGAGCACCATGGTGAGAGCAAAAGAGCTGTCAGAGGGCTTCAGAAAAAAGATTGTAGCAGCCTATGAGTCTGGGAAGGGATTTAAAAAGATCTCAAAAGATTTTGAAATCAGCCATTCCACTGTCCGGAAGATAGTCTACAAGTGGAGGGCTTTCAAAACAACTGCCAACATGCCCAGGACTGGTCGCCCCAGCAAGTTCACCCCAAGAGCAGACCGCAAGATGCTAAAAGAGGTCTCCAAAAACCCTAAAGTGTCATCTCGAGAACTACAGCAGGCTCTGGCTACTGTTGATGTAGAAGTACATGCCTCTACAATCAGAAAGAGACTGTACAAGTTTAACTTGCATGGGAGGTGTGCAAGGAGGAAACCTTTGCTTTCCAAGAGAAACATCGAGGCCAGACTGACATTTGCCAGAGATAAAGTTGACAAAGACCAGGACTTCTGGAATAATGTTCTTTGGACAGATGAGTCCAAAATTGAATTATTTGGACACAACAGCAGAGGACATGTTTGGCGTAAACCAAACACAGCATTCCAAGAAAAGAACCTCATACCAACTGTGAAGCATGGAGGTGGAAGTGTCATGGTTTGGGGCTGCTTTGCTGCAGCAGGACCTGGTCAGCTCACCATCATAGAATCCACGATGAATTCTACTGTGTATCAGAAGGTGCTTGAAGAACATGTGAGACCATCAGTTAGAAAATTAAAGCTGAAGCGGAACTGGACCATGCAACATGACAATGACCCAAAACATACTAGTAAATCAACCAAAGATTGGCTGAAAAAGAAGAAATGGAGAGTCCTGGAATGGCCAAGTCAAAGTCCAGATTTGAATCCCATTGAGATGCTGTGGGGTGACTTGAAAAGGGCTGTACGTGCAAGAAACCCCTCAAACATCTCACAGCTGAAAAAGTTCTGCATTGAGGAGTGGGGTAAAATTTCCTCAGACCGATGTCGAAGACTGGTAGATGGCTACAAGAACCGTCTCACTGCAGTTATTTCAGCCAAAGGAGGTAACACTCGCTATTAGGTTCAAGGGTGTCCTATCTTTTTCCTCAGTTAGAATAGGCATTTTTGTAGAATGACATTTACAGAAGATCTTGAAAAGACTTTTCTTCAGTTTTCTTTGTTTAGTTGGATTACTTTAATCTCTCTGTATTGTTGAAACGGAGATGAAATAACCTTTTATTAAAAATGTTACAAAAAACCACATGCTTTCAAAGGGTGTCCTAATTTTTTCACATGACTGTATACAGCAGGGTATGGTATATAGAGGGCTGCGCATTCCACTGAGACCGAATGTGTATCTAGAAGACTACTTGACAAAGTGCTCATTGAGACTATTGAAGTACTAGGTGAGCCGAATATGAGAAAGAGTTCTTCAAAAAAAGTGGACCAACAGTTATAAAAAGAGATTAGGGAAATACAGGATTTTAGTCAACATCCAGATTTTCCTGACCTTGAACAAAAAATAAAGAAAATTATAGACACATTACAAAACGATTAAAGGGCATAAAACGTAAAACCAAGAAGAGACAGTACCCCCCAAATAAATTCTCCCTAGAGAGACGTGAATCCCTCCAAGTATGCCCGAGAGGAATACCAGGAAGGCAAGCCACATCAGATATAAATACCATGGTAACGAATACAAGTGCGAATTCCATTCAACTCTATATATTCTCATGTACACAACCCTTCTCATTTGGCCCATCCCAAGGGGGAACACAGGCCAAGGTCTCACAATGTTTCAACCATCTACAACACAACCCCCAATCCAGACATACCCGACCCAGATAAACACAGGTTCAGGAGAAAAGACCCCCCCTTTTGCACCTCCCCCCCCCTTTTTTTTATGACAAGTAGGGGTCCAACTGAGGCTACTTTCACACTAGCGTTTGACGGATCCGCTTGAACGGCATTTCAAACGGATCCGTCAATAAACTGACTAAACGGAGCCAAACGGAAGCAATTCAGACGGATCCGTTTGTACGGATCCGTCTGTATTACGGATCCGTTTGTCACGTTGGTTTCCGTTTTGTCATCCGTTTAGCGGATCCGTTTTGAAAGGAAAAGCATCTCTAGGTTCCATCTTCATGTATTGAGATCTATAGGGTTGTAATGCTCCTATATTTCTCCATGGCTATCTTGTTGAAGTTCCAAAGCTGGTCCGACTTTGATAATGGACCACACCTTTCGGACTCTTGTACACGACTACATGCACTTATAAAGATGTATAGTGTTCGTTAGCGGGCCATATGTCCCTGATCGTCATTGATAATACGTACAGGAGTACAGAGCATCATGATGCTGACCATGTTGTGCCGCAAACTGGGCTATTGTCATGCACTCATATGATCTATTAGTGCAAGACTATATCCCCGCGGGCAGCTCAACTTGCACAGGATGATTGTATACTATGATGCTGTGTACTCTCGTGTGCACGATCAATGCCACTATGGGACATATGGCCCGCTCACGGACCATATGTCTCTTGTGGCATACAGTCGTGTGCAAGAGGCCTTAAAGGGGTTTTCTCATCTCATACAATGAGGGCATACCACTTTAATGATATACCTACATTGTCTTATAGGCGCGGGTCCCACGGCTGGTACCCTCACATATATTGAGAACGAAGCTAAGAAAGTAGATGAGATCGCACTGCGCTGCCGCCCTCCATCCATTTCTATAGTTGAGGCGGGGATTAGCGTTTGGCGGTGGACATACCATGGGAAATGTGTCCTACAGCAACTGTGCTCCCCGCTCCGTTCTCAATATAGGTGCGGGTCCTACCAATGTTACCCACACCTATCAGACAATGGGGGCATATTCAAGTGAAATCCCCCCATTGTCTATGTGAATACCCCTTTAAAAACTCTATGTCCCTTGCGTGTCCCTTGTGGTAATCACACTAGTTATTTTAGCGTCATCGGGAAATCATTAAACGTTAAAATCACAATTAATGAATTCCTGATGATGCTGACAGACCGTGACTCCCACAAGGGCTCATATGAAAGGGCACAAGATTGAACAATGAACAAGCATTTGCTTGCTCATGTGCCAATCATAGGGTCTACGATCAATAAAGAGCCAAAATTTAGCTCATTATTGATGGTCAGGTTTTAATGGATCTTATGACATTGGCACTAATGCTGTTTTGATATAAAAACTACCAAGGGTGTTGTAATAAATGCACAGTAGTGAGACTAGGGTAGTTTTTATTTCAACACAGCTAGAGTGCCAATGTTCCCTGTACAGGACAATAAAAAGACACAGTGCAGTAAAGTATAATTTTTTTTATTTTTTTTTCTGTCAATAAATAAATAAATAAAATATAAACTTTTTTTTTTTTTACAACTGTTCATAATAACTTTGCGGGGAGGTGGACTCTCGTGGACTCGATGCGCTGGGGCTGGCAATGGTAGCCCCCCTGTCCTGGCGAGCCACTGAGGTTAAACTACGGGCCATAGGAAAGGATGCAGGGCGTAATTGAGGGGTGTGGAGAAAGGAAGGGTCTGAGGAGGAGGAGGGGACCCGAGCATGTGTAGAGGTGGAGGGAGTTTGAAAAGAAGTAGGAGGAAAAGGGGCAGGAGAAGAAAAAGAAGAAGAAGGAAACACATGCTCGGGGGGGTGGGAAGGGAAAGGTTGGCGGTACTGGCCACTGCTGTGGGAT
The DNA here is from genome assembly GCF_014858855.1 of Bufo gargarizans. Taxonomy (NCBI): domain Eukaryota; kingdom Metazoa; phylum Chordata; class Amphibia; order Anura; family Bufonidae; genus Bufo; species Bufo gargarizans. The sequence goes on along the minus strand of NC_058083.1, from coordinate 357,479,733 downwards.
GGGGGGTAGGTGTGGTATGGGGGGTAGGTGTGGTATGGGGGGTAGGTGTGGTATGGGGGGTAGGTGTGGGATGGGGGTGGGGGTGGGGGTTGGGGGCGGTGCATGATTTCCCATGACCCGTTCTCTACCATGATTTTAAACTGATGTAACTGCTCGGGCGTCATTGAGTCCATCAAACCGATCATGTTTAGCCCATAATGGTAGTTTGGGCTGCGTTGATGTGCCGACTCCGCCCCTTCCCAGCGGCGAATCAAGTCAGCACCAAACTCCATTTGATGTCGGGCAAAACCTTCTAGAGCGTCGGAAACGACCTCTACAAGGTTTGCATAATCGGCTCGACTTGGCCTACCAGATCTCTGCCCGCTCACCAGGGCTCTTAAATTTTGATGGAAACCTAAGAGGCTCTGTTGAGCGGAGGGACCCGGTAGGGGACCCAGATTATCCTGAGCCGATGCATCAGGGACAGGAGGGTTGGCGCTGGCGATCTGTACTGGTTCCGCCTCAGGAGGTTGGTCAGGCTCCCAAGTGCTGCTGGCACTTCTGTAGAAAAAAAAAAGGAAAGTTAGGAATTGTTCTTTAAATAAAACATCCATGTTCTATGCTATGTCTACCGTATAGCATAGGGGGCTGTCCAAAACAGGGGAGCCAAACGCTCTGCTGTCTCAGACAGCCCCTTACACTCAGACGGAGAGAACAGTGGTCCATCTGACTGTGGGGGGCTGTCCAAAACAGGGGAGCCAAACGCTCTGCTGTCTCAGACAGCCCCTTACACTCAGACGGAGAGAACAGTGGTCCATCTGACTGTGGGGGGCTGTCCAAAACAGGGGAGCCAAACGCTACCCTGTCTCAGACAGCCCCTTACACTCAGACGGAGAGAACAGTTGTCCATCTGACTGTGGGGGGCTGTCTAAAACAGGGGAGCCAAACGCTACACTGTCTCAGACAGCCCCTTACACTCAGACAGAGAGAACAGTTGTCCATCTGACTGTGGGGGGCTGTCTAAAACAGGGGAGCCAAACGCTACCCAGTCTCGGACAGCCCCTTTACAATTTATTTTTTAAACAGTTGTTATAAATATTTACCTTTTTGGTGCCATAGCCTTTCGTAGGAACCCCAGGGCCGCCGTATGGATGTATGTGGCCCCTGAGGTTCCTCCGGAGCCACCCGGGGCCTAACCCTCCTTGTTATAATCCCTTCTGAAGCGGTCCTGGATAGATCGCCAACGCGTTATAACCAGTTTGACTATGTAAAAAAACAATAAAAACTAAAATCAGCATGATGAAAGGAAAACAAGAATATTTTAATTTATTAAAATGCATATTGTTTTACTTACCATATTTCTCCTGAGCCGCCGCATCTAGATCCCCCCAGGTCTCTAAAACTTCTGCAGAGATGTCCCTCCAGAGCCGCTGGGTATGGCGATAATCAACGTGGTGGCGGTCGGCGTGGTCCCATAACGCTGGACGCGCCTCCACCAGTCGGATGAGGAGCAGGTTATCGATGCTCGGAACCCCGAACTCCTCATCCTCCCTGGTGGAGCCTAGGGAACCCTGAAAAAAAAGGAAATACAAAATTTAATGTAAATCCTAATACAAAATGCTAATTAAAACTACTAAATTCAATACTTACACGTCTACGACCGCCACGATCATTCCCGCGGACTCTGGAGGCGACTGGGGGATCCTCGCTGGCGGCTCTAGGTGCAGATTGCTAATACAAATAAAAAAAATTTTAGAAGACCGTACTTAAACCAATTTTTAAGAAATCTATATATATATATACTTACTTCTTGACAGCCCCGGTCCGGGCTTGGTCCACCTCCCCTGGACGCTGGTGAGCTGGCCCCGGCAGCCACTTCCGGAGAGCCCTCCGCTGAAGATGATGAAGAAATCTATAATAAGAGCACATACTGATTAATGCAACGAATCAAACTGTAAAAAGTCCAAGTGTTGATTTTATACTTACGGGCCACTGGATACGGCGGCGCCTTCTGGGTGGGTTATGCCAGTCGATGGCTGATGTCTTCTTAGATGACATCTGTACGCAACAGAATACCAGACAAAATGCAGATAACGTTAAAGGAACTTGTAGAGCACTATTTCCTCATATATCAACATTTTTTTAGTTTTTTTTAATACTTACTTTTTAAAATATGGATATGGGCTTCCCCACCGCAGATGTCTTTCTTTTTTTCTTTCTTTTTTGGAACGACCCTAATAATAAGATAATTAAAAAAATTAATCCGACAGAAGCCATAATCCCCCCAAGTTACATAAACACCCCGAGAGACAGCAGCCCCGCATAGTGCCAGCAGCCCCCCACAATGACATCAGGCCCCCAGTTCCAAACAACTCTCCCACGGTGCCCTCAGCCCCCCCAATGTAAGCAGCCCCCACAGTTCCAGTCACAAACACCCCTGCAGTGCCAGCAGCAGACACAGTTCCAGCCACAAACACCCCCGCACTGCCAGAAGCACCGCACAGTTCCAGCCACAAAAAAACCCTGCAGTTCCATCCAGAAGCACCGCACAGTTCCAGCCACAAAAAACCCTGCAGTTCCATCCAGAAGCACCGCACAGTTCCAGCCACAAACACCCCTGCAATGCCAGCAAACCGCACAGTTCCAGCCACAAACACCCCCGCAGTGCCAGCAGCAAACAAAGTTCTAGCCACAAACACCCCCGCAGTGCCAGCAAACCGCACAGTTCCAGCCACCAACACCCCCGCAGTTCCAGCAAACCGCACAGTTCCAGCCACAAACACCCCCGCAGTGCCAGCAAACCGCACTGTTCCAGCCACAAACACCCCCGCAGTGCCAGCAGCAACCACAGTTCCAGCCACACGCGCCCTCCCCCCCCCTAGTGCCAGAAGCCCCCCATAAAGGCAGCCCACACCACCAGTGCCAGCGGCTCCCATTGTTCCAGACACACACACCCCTTCCCAAGTGCCAGCAGCCCCCCCAACCTAGAAATAGAGAGAGAGAGATAGATAGATAGATGGATAGATAGTAAAAAAAGAGAGATAGACAAACAGACAAAACTTCATACACTTACCAGTCTCACCAAGTCGATTATCCAAAATGGCCGACGATGAGGGGAGGGACAGATGAGGGGGAGGGATAGGAAGTTACTGGGCATGCGCAGAAACATGAACGTTTTCGAACGGATCCGTGTCAAAGCGGAGCCATGACAGACGGATCCGTCCCCATTGACTTCCATTATAACTATGAACGGATCCGTACGCCTCCGCACGGCCAGGCGGACACCAAAACGCTGCAAGCTGCGTTCGGGTGTCCGCCTGCTGAGCGGAACGGAGGCCAAACGCTGCCAGACTGATGCATTCTGAGCGGATCCTTATCCATTCAGAATGCATTGGGGCAGTACGGATCCGTTCGGGGCCGCTTGTGAGAGCCTTTGAACGGAACTCACAAGCGGAGCCCCGAACGCAAGTGTGAAAGCAGCCTGAGGGACCGGGATAGCTGTAACAACATCTAGCAAAGATTCAGATGATAAACAAATTATAAATCTGTCCACACATGTAATAACACCATCACAAAAAAACCTTCTAAGTAAGGGCCTTACCTTCTCACCAGTTCCACAGTGTGATAAGTTCCTGTGGATCAAGGACATCAACCTCTTCGCACGAAAACTGGCCCTGCACAAAATACACAAACAAGAAGAACATGATGCACAAAGATTATATGAGAACGAAAGAAAATGTGTAGAGATGCTGGAAGAATTACAGAAAGAGAGTAAGGGCTATCAGATAATCCCTGACCCCCCTTCCTCAACATTAAAACCTAAATCGAGAATCACTCCATCATTCACACAGTTTCAAGAAATAGAGACTTTTGTCCAGTTGGTCACACAGGATATAAAATCACTAAGAATGAGGAAGGACCATATAGAATCTAATCTGAATATCCAAGAACTGGAGACTCTGGAGACACTGAAAAATAATGATAACATCATAATAAAACCTAGTAACAAAGGGGGTAACATAGTCATCCAAGACAAAGAGGACTATGTGGATATGGTGTTGAGACTATTGAGAGACAAGAAAACATATAGGGTCCTTCCAAATGATCCTACAAAGGAATATTTGAATGAACTTAAAAATCTTCTATATGAAGTACTTCAAGAAAATATAATAACAAAAGATGAATACCAATATCTATATAATAAAAACTCCACAATCTTCACCTTTTATGCCCTGCCAAAGGTGCATAAGGACAAGAAACCAATTCCAGGGAGACTGATTGTCTCGGGCGATGACAACCTAACAGAAGCCATCAGTGAATATGTGGACAATTTGTGACCACTCTGCCCTCATATATCAGGGACACAAAAGACCTTCTTCTTAAAATATACAGTCATGTGAAAAAATTAGGACACCCTTTGAAAGCATGTGGTTTTTTGTAACATTTTTAATAAAAGGTTATTTCATCTCCGTTTCAACAATACAGAGAGATTAAAGTAATCCAACTAAACAAAGAAAACTGAAGAAAAGTCTTTTCAAGATCTTCTGTAAATGTCATTCTACAAAAATGCCTATTCTAACTGAGGAAAAAGATAGGACACCCTCACATGTATTCCCTCTTAAATTGGCTCAGATCTCACACAGGTATATCACACCAGGTGCACATAATTAGTAGATCGTTACTCTGCATGTTGAATGAGGCTTGCCCTATTTAAACCTCAGACATTTAGTTTGGTGTGCTCCTGACTGTTGAAGTGAGAGTGAGCACCATGGTGAGAGCAAAAGAGCTGTCAGAGGACTTCAGAAAAAAGATTGTAGCAGCCTATGAGTCTGGGAAGGGATTTAAAAAGATCTCAAAAGATTTTGAAATCAGCCATTCCACTGTCCGGAAGATAGTCTACAAGTGGAGGGCTTTCAAAACAACTGCCAACATGCCCAGGACTGGTCGCCCCAGCAAGTTCACCCCAAGAGCAGACCGCAAGATGCTAAAAGAGGTCTCCAAAAACCCTAAAGTGTCATCTCGAGAACTACAGCAGGCTCTGGCTACTGTTGATGTAGAAGTACATGCCTCTACAATCAGAAAGAGACTGTACAAGTTTAACTTGCATGGGAGGTGTGCAAGGAGGAAACCTTTGCTTTCCAAGAGAAACATCGAGGCCAGACTGACATTTGCCAGAGATAAAGTTGACAAAGACCAGGACTTCTGGAATAATGTTCTTTGGACAGATGAGTCCAAAATTGAATTATTTGGACACAACAGCAGAGGACATGTTTGGCGTAAACCAAACACAGCATTCCAAGAAAAGAACCTCATACCAACTGTGAAGCATGGAGGTGGAAGTGTCATGGTTTGGGGCTGCTTTGCTGCAGCAGGACCTGGTCAGCTCACCATCATAGAATCCACGATGAATTCTACTGTGTATCAGAAGGTGCTTGAAGAACATGTGAGACCATCAGTTAGAAAATTAAAGCTGAAGCGGAACTGGACCATGCAACATGACAATGACCCAAAACATACTAGTAAATCAACCAAAGATTGGCTGAAAAAGAAGAAATGGAGAGTCCTGGAATGGCCAAGTCAAAGTCCAGATTTGAATCCCATTGAGATGCTGTGGGGTGACTTGAAAAGGGCTGTACGTGCAAGAAACCCCTCAAACATCTCACAGCTGAAAAAGTTCTGCATTGAGGAGTGGGGTAAAATTTCCTCAGACCGATGTCGAAGACTGGTAGATGGCTACAAGAACCGTCTCACTGCAGTTATTTCAGCCAAAGGAGGTAACACTCGCTATTAGGGGCAAGGGTGTCCTATCTTTTTCCTCAGTTAGAATAGGCATTTTTGTAGAATGACATTTACAGAAGATCTTGAAAAGACTTTTCTTCAGTTTTCTTTGTTTAGTTGGATTACTTTAATCTCTCTGTATTGTTGAAACGGAGATGAAATAACCTTTTATTAAAAATGTTACAAAAAACCACATGCTTTCAAAGGGTGTCCTAATTTTTTCACATGACTGTATGATATCACTTTGCCACCAAACACCATTCTAGCAAGTCTAGATGTAGAATTGCTTTACAGCAATATCCAGCACCTACTAGGAATACACGCGGTTGAATATTATCTGAACACTAGGAGCGAAAACTTTAAAAGAAATTTGTCTTATCATCACTTATGTTTATTTTAGAACACCATTTTTGGGTATTTCAGGGACAATTTTATAAACAAATCAATGGGACTGCGATGGGGACGTCATGTGCCCCAACTTATGCAAATTAGTTTTTAGGGTGGTGGGAAAATAATCACGTTTTCACGGAGGCAATGTCATTGTATATCTGCCACATCATATTCTGGGGCAGATATATTAACGACATTCTCATCCTATGGGATGGGGGGTCACTCACTATTCCATGAATTCACTCAGACACTTAATAATAATAGTATAGGAATGAAATATACATACAAAATACAGGATAGAGAGATTGTGTTCCTGGATCTAAAAATAAAGAAAACAGAGGACGGACAGTTGATAACAGAGGTCCATCGAAAACCTACTGCAACAAATCTACATTGGAACAGCTGGCATCCTCCCCCCCCTGAAAAGGGGAATCCCTGTAGGCCAGTACCTGAGGGCACGCCGTAATTGCTCGGATGAGACCTCTTTTGGCAGAGAAAGTGAACAACTCCTCCAAAGGTTCAGGAAGAGAGGATATCCAAACAGATCCCTAAAAAATGCATATAATAGAGCCAAAAGGAGAGATAGGGAAGATCTACTAAAGGTAACAGCACCAAAAAAGAGCGAAGTTATTAGATGCATAGGGACATACGATGGATATAACAGGGAGATATATGGGATACTCAGAAAATATTGGCACATAATACAATCTGACAGAGATCTAAGTAAGATACTTACTCCAAATGCATCCGTGACATATAGGAGAGGCCCAAACCTAAAAGACCAACTGGTCCATAGCCACCTAGCAGAGGAGGGAGCCAATACTGGAAAGATGAGGGATAGATATCAAGGCTCATCACCATGCAGAGATTGTTCATTCTGCAAGTATATCCCCCGTATAAAGAAGTTCATCAATCCTGGGGATAAAAAAGAATATGAAATAAGACAACTGATAACTTGCAAAACGCAGGGAGGGATATACCTAGCCTCCTGTCCATGCCCTAAATTATATGTAGGTAAAACTATACAAGAACTACGACGCCGTATCTCAGGTCATCTGAGTACAATTGAAACTGAAAAAGACACCCCTATAGCTAGACATATTAAATACTTTCATGGTAATAAGAGCTCTGTCTTACGGTTCTGGGGTATTAAAAAAATATCCCTAGGACCAAGAGCGGGAAATCCGGATAAAAAACTTCTACAAAGTGAGGCTCATTGGATATACAGATTGGGCACTATGAGTACACAGGGACTGAATGAAGGATTTTCCCTCACAGCATTTATTTAATGAGATATTTCAACTCTGGAGGTAACCTAGAATACAGTATTGTAATGCTGAAATAATATAGAAATAATATTGCAGAAGGAAGAGGAGTAATCCATAACCACAGTCACATGTAGTTAAAAAACAGATGAGAGATGAAAAATATATACATGTGGATAGTATGTAACAAAGCCAGTGAAGGCCAATAGTAGGAACGAAACCATACCAGCAAATCAATGTGAACATCCTGTGTGATAGTAGTCCATATCACTGAATATGTGTATATCTATGTGCACTGAGCAAATACTATAGATCATTGTATATCAATAGCAAGATTAAAACAATAAGACTGAGCATTAATTATGCCAACATATACATGCATATTATCGCATGATAACAATGTTCTGAAATATGAGCCAAAAAGATATATATACACATATATTAAGGATAATATGAAAATAATAAGAAGGATGTACACTACCTAATCCCTTATATAAAGGTGACAGCTGGAGACTAAGTGGTAATACATGCGCAGTAGAATCAACATTGTGAATTGGTCTACTAAAATTGAGCGCATTCACATCCACTTAGAGTCGGAAGGGTAGTGGAAAAAGCAATTGATTCGTAATACATACGCAGAAGAATCTTACAATCAAAAATAAATACAAAGTCCTTGCGCATGCGTGTGGACTTAGACGAAAACTAACCTCGATCTATAGTACATGCGCAAATCAAAACCACGATCATAAATAAAAAGTTCCTGCGCACGCGTACAGACTTAGTAGAAAATGCACCAGACACCCAGCGCATGCGCAGAATATAAAAAACATGAGCACCAATAAAAAGACCCTACGCATGCGCCTGGACTTAGAAGAAAGTACACCTAATCCTCGGGACATGCGCAAAATAAATACACAATTACAAACAAAATCAAAAGTTTGCTACGCATGCGCGTCGATTCAAAATCCATTGGTGAAGTGTAAGCATGACGATTCAGTACCGACGGTGGTAAGCGGTTAGATTGTTTCACTGTGACACGAGCGCCTAGTATCGATTGGATGTATGACAAGGCAAGACCCACTCATAGTAGTTAAAAACACTGGCTCACCTGACGCTCGTGTTGACAGTAGCTCCATTTCCCCTGAAGATGCCACGTTCATGGTGAAACGTGTTGGGGGAGCTGCAATCCAGTTTTTAGTTTAGGTGCGGCTGAAACTCAGTGTCCGAACTTGGTGTAACTGCAGACACCTCGTGGGCCGCCACAAACTTGGTGTAACTGCAGACACAAGCGCAGGGCCGCCATCAGGGGGGTACAGCCAATACCCTAGTAAGGGGCCCAGACCCTGGGGGGGGCCCAGCCAGTTCCCCCCCAAATTTTTTATTTATTTTTTAATAAATTTTTTTCCCCCTCCCATTTGTCAGTGACTTGAATTGAACTTTATTGCATCGCTAGAGGGGGGCAATTGATTATTCCTTGCTAGTGATGTCTGGTTCATGAACGAATCATTCATTTGAATCGATTCAGTTCACTGAACCGGAGGACTCGAGTCGATTCACCTGACTGAGCCGATCCGAGTGAAACAGCTCAGTCTGACCTAGCACACAATAGCAGAGCCGCCAGCAGCAGGGAGGGGAGGGGCTCGGGAGGAGTGTAATCTGATCCTAGAGTGGAAGCTGCTTCTGCCAGCCCCGCCCCTCCCCACCCACCAACCAATCAGAGCTGAGTCAGTGAGTCACAGCACACAATAGCAGAGCCGCCAGCAGCAGGGAGGGGAGGGGCTCAGGAGGAGTGTAATCTGATCCTAGAGTGGAAGCTGCTTTTGCCAGCCCCGCCCCTCCCCGCCCACCAACCAATCAGAGCTGAGTCAGTGAGTCACAGCATACAATAGCAGAGCTGCCAGCAGCAGGGAGGGGAGGGGCTCGGGAGGAGTCTAATCTGATCCTAGGGTGGAAGCTGCTTCTGCCAGCCCCTCCCCTCCCCGCCCACCAACCAATCAGAGCTGAGGAAAGGTAAGCACTAGCAGCTCTGAGTCTGAGTCACTGACACAAGTACAGGGAGTCTGAGAATCGAATGAGTCACAGGTTAAAATATTTTAAAGATCCGACTGCAAGCAGCGTTTTGGTGTCCGCCTCCAGAGCGGAATGGAGGCGGAACGGTGCCAAACGGATGCATTCTGAATGGATCCTTATCCATTCTGAATGCATTGGGGCAAAACTGGTCTGTTTGGGGCCGCTTGTGAGAGCCCTGAAACAGATGTCACAGGCGGACCCAGAAACGGCAGTGTGACAGTAGCCTGTGCCGCATACTGAGCTGAGTGATTTCAAAGGCTCCAAATTATTTATTTTCATATTGATCCTTATGTTGTCTACTTGGCTCGGCAGCTCCATGTTGTGTGGTCTTTGCTCGGGGGTAAAATGCAAAGCTGTTTTCTGGATTATCCCACAGGGCCAGGATCCTCCATCATTTATTGTTATTAACCCCTCCCTTGCCAGCCCACCCAGCTCTATTTAGCTTTGTGTTCTGCTTTGAAAAAAAAAATGTTTAGGCCATGAAGGGGTTAATTAAGTGTTGGAGGGGGTGGGGTGTGTTATTGTGCATATTGTGTTTGGGATCCATTTAACAAGTTTGACCAGTTGGGTTTGAGAGTGGTTGAGTGTCATCCACAGATCCCCCATAAAGGTGTCATCCACAGATCCCCCATAACAGTGTCATCCACAGATCCCCCATAACAGTGTGTCATCCACAGATCCCCCATAACAGTGTGTCATCCACAGATCCCCCATAACAGTGTTTCATCCACAGATCCCCCATAACAGTGTGTCATCCACAGATCCCCCATAACAGTGTGTCATCCACAGATCCCCCATAACAGTGTGTCATCCACAGATCCCCCATAACAGTGTGTCATCCACAGATCCCCCATAACAGTGTGTCATCCACAGATCCCCCATAACAGTGTGTCATCCACAGATGCCTCATAACAGTGTCATCCACAGATCCCCATAACAGTGTTCGTTATCCACAGATTCCCCCCATAACAGTGTGTCATCCACAGATCCCTCATAACAGTGTGTCACCCACAGATCCCCAATAACAGTGTGTCATCCACAGATCCCTCATAACAGTGTGTCATCCACAGATCCCCCCATAACAGTGTGTCATCCACAGATCCCCCCATAACAGTGTCATCCACAGATCCCCCCATAACAGTGTCATCCACAGATCCCCCCATAACAGTGTCATCCACAGATCCCCCATAACAGTGTTTTACAACAAAATTGGCCACAGCACTCTGTTCATAGAATGGCAGGGGTGGGTGCACGTCCGGGTAGCGTTCTAAGGCTCCACCTCCAGAACTTGTAAGTGTCACAAATATTTAGACAGCACTCCTTTTTTTTTGTGATAATTAAATGATTTTATTTCATGTTATTTCAGCCGGAATAGGTGTTTTTTTTTTGTCAGTTGCAACTGACAAAAAACCCCACCTATTCCGGCTGAAATAACATGAAATAAAATCATTTAATTATCACTAAAAAAAAGGAGTGCTGTCTAAATATTTGTGACACCCCCATAACAGTGTGTCATCCACAGATTCCCCATAACAGTGTGTCATCCACAGATCTCCCATAACAGTGTGTCGTCCACAGATCCCCCATAACAGTGCGTCATCCACAGATTCCCCCCATAACAGTGCGTCATCCACAGATTCCTCCCATAACAGTGTGTCATCCACAGATCCCCCATAACAGTGTGTCATCCACAGATCTCCCATAACAGTGTGTCGTCCACAGATCCCCCATAACAGTGCGTCATCCACAGATTCCCCCCATAACAGTGTGTCATCCACAGATTCCCCCCATAACAGTGTGTCATCCACAGATTCCTCCCATAACAGTGTGTCATCCACAGATCCCCCCCATACCAGTGCGTCATCCACAGATTCCCCCATAACAGTGTGTCATCCACAGATCCCCCATAACAGTGTGTCATCCACAGATCCCCCATAACAGTGTGTCATCCACAGATGCCTCATAACAGTGTCATCCACAGATCCCCATAACAGTGTTCGTTATCCACAGATTCCCCCCATAACAGTGTGTCATCCACAGATCCCTCATAACAGTGTGTCACCCACAGATCCCCCATAACAGTGTGTCATCCACAGATCCCTCATAACAGTGTGTCATCCACAGATCCCCCCATAACAGTGTGTCATCCACAGATCCCCCCATAACAGTGTCATCCACAGATCCCCCATAACAGTGTGTCATCCACAGATCCCCCATAACAGTGTGTCATCCACAGATCTCCCATAACAGTGTGTCGTCCACAGATCCCCCATAACAGTGCGTCATCCACAGATTCCCCCCATAACAGTGCGTCATCCACAGATTCCTCCCATAACAGTGTGTCATCCACAGATCCCCCATAACAGTGTGTCATCCACAGATCTCCCATAACAGTGTGTCGTCCACAGATCCCCCATAACAGTGCGTCATCCACAGATTCCCCCCATAACAGTGCGTCATCCACAGATTCCCCCCATAACAGTGTGTCATCCACAGATTCCCCCCATAACAGTGTGTCATCCACAGATTCCTCCCATAACAGTGTGTCATCCACAGATCCCCCCCATACCAGTGCGTCATCCACAGATTCCCCCATAACAGTAAGTCATCCACAGATTCCCCCATAACAGTAAGTCATCCACAGATCCCCATAACAGTGTGTCATCCACAGATCTCCATAACAGTGTGTCATCCACAGATTCCCTATAACAGTAAGTCCTCCACAGATTCCCCCCATAACAGTAGGTCATCCACAGACTCCCCCCATAACAGTAGGTCATCCACAGATCCCCCCATAACAGTGTTACAGTAAACCTTGTGCTTTTAAGGTGTTTTTTCTTAAATGTGCCAGGGGAAGATTGCTGGGCAGATTAGAACAGGTAGTGTAGTTAGTGTTGGTGTAGGGTCCTGCTTAAAAGAGTCTACCTTGTCGTGGTAGCAGGCTTCATACTATTTGGTCAAAAATTAATTCCTTACTGAAATCGCTGATTATCACTTTTTACTGTCTTTGTAGTTGTAAAAAAATAATGAAATTGGGGGTAGGTCCTTGGGGGTGGAGGGGAGGTGGAGTCAGGACGAATTCTGAAGGGTAGGAGGGGGGGCCCAGGCCTGGAGCTGTGTAAGGGGCCCCAAAATTTCTGATGGCAGCCCTGCACAAGTGGCAGGGAGTCGCAACAGAGTATATATGTAAAAAGGAAACCTAGGGAATGAGAATCAATGCGACTAGATATGTGACCTCCATGAATGCGATCTATTTAGATACAAATTCAAGAATCCAGCTTATAGAATAAAGAGCTGGAAAGTGTAAATTAGAAATCCGTTGAAATACCAATCATGGTAAAGGATAGACGCATTCTGATAGGCAGAATATATAGGAGAAGTAACCTATATTCCTAACCGCCTGAGTTCACCAGCATCTATAATTTTAAATTTCTTTTCTTTTTCCCGATCTATTTTAGTCTTAATAAAAGGAAATAAGCGTTTTATTTTAAATGACCAGAAACGGGAATCCACTAGCCTTAGGCTATTTGAACCTTATCATTTATTATCCCGGATCCAAAGTGTCCTTGAAGGAAACTGTACGTGTGAGATACACCTTTTAGGTACTGTGGTTCTATTCTGCTATTAAAAAAACAACCATTTTGGCCAAAAATCTTAAATTGCAGCCTAGTTTGCATCTGTACGTGTGAGATACACCATTTAGATACTGTGGTTCTATTCTGCTATTAGAAAAACACCCATTTTGGGAAAAAATCTTAAATTGCGGCCTAGTCCACATCTGTACGTGTGAGATACACCCTTTAGATACTGTGGTTCTATTCTACTATTAGAAAAACACCCATTTTGGGCACAAATCTTAAATTGCGGTCTAGTCTACATCTATACGTGTGAGATACACCCTTCAAATACTGTTGTTCTATTCTACTATTAGAAAAACACCCATTTTGGGAAAAAATCTTAAATTGCGGCCTAGTCTACATCTGTACGTGTGAGATACACCATTTAAATACTGTGGTTCTATTCTACTATTAGAAAAACACCCATTTTGGGCAAAAATCTTAAATTGCGGACTAGTCTACATCTGTACGTCTGAGATACACCCTTTAGATACTGTGGTTCTATTCTGCTATTAGAAAAACACCCATTTTGGGCAAAAATTTAAAATTGCGGCCTAGTCTACATCTATACATATGAGATACACCCTTTAGATACTGTGTTTCTATTCTGCTATTTAACCACCTCAGCCCCCTTAGCTTAAACACCCTTAATGACTAGACCACTTTTTACAATTCTGCACTACACTAATTTCACAGTTTATTGCTCGGTCATGCAACTTACCACCCAAATGAATTTTTCCTCCTTTTCTTCTCACTAATAGAGCTTTAATTTGGTGGTATTTCATTGCTGCTGACATTTTTACTTTTTTGTTATTAATCGAAATTTAATGAAATTTTTGCAAAAAAATGAAATTTTTCACTTAAAAAACAACATCTATATATAATTTTTTCTCTTAATTCATTGTTCTACATATCTTTGATAAAAAAAATGTTTGGGTTAAAAAAATGGTTTGGGTAAAAGTTGTAGCGTTTACAAACTATGGTACAAAAATGTGAATTTCCACTTTTTGAAGCAGCTCTGACTTTCTGAGCACCTGTCATGTTTCCTGAGGTTCTACAATGCCCAGACAGTAGAAAAACCCCACAAATGACCCTATTTCGGAAAGTAGACACCCTAAGGTATTCGCTGATGGGCATAGTGAGTTTATGGAACTTTTTATTTTTTGTCACAAGTTAGCGGAAAATTATGATTTTTTTTCTTACAAAGTCTTATATTCCACTAAATTGTGACAAAATATAAAAACTTCCATGAACTCATTATGCCCATCATGAAATACCTTGGGGTGTCTACTTTCCAAAATGGGGTCACTTGTGGGATAGTTATACTGCCCTGGCATTTTAGGGGCCCTAATGTGTGGGAAGTAGTTTTGAAATCAAAATGTGTAAAAAATGGCCTGTGAAATCCTAAAGGTGCTCTTTGGAATGTGGGCCCCTTTGCCCACCTAGGCTGCAAAAAAGTGTCACACATGTGGTATCGCTGTACTCAGGAGAAGTTGGGCAATGAGTTTTGGGGTGTTATTTTACATATACCCATGCTGGGTGAGATAAATATCTTGGTCAAATGCCAACTTTGTATAAAAAAAATGGGAAGAGTAGTTTTTTTCCAAGATATTTATCTCACCCAGCATGGGTATATGTAAAATGACACCCCAAAACACATTCCCCAACTTCTCCTGAGTACGGCGATAGTGAGTTCATGGAAGTTTTTATTTTTTTGTCACAAGTTAGTGGAATATGAGACTTTGTAAGAAAAAAAAAAATCATCTTTTTACGCTACCTTGTGACAAAAAATTAAAAATTCTAGGAACTCGCCATGACCCTCACAGAATACCTTGGGGTGTCTTCTTTCCAAAATGGGGTCAGTAGTAAGATGCGGGATGTTTCGTCAAAGTGACAGGTACCACGCCCCTTTTACACGCCCCCTTTTTATATAGCTTGATATCAATTTGATATTAAAATATTAAAATTTATAGGGGCTCGCTATTAAAATTTATAGGGTTCGCTATTATTTATAGGGCTAGCAATTAAAATATTAAAATTTATAGGACTCGCTATTAAAATTTATAGGGCTCGCTATTATTTATAGGTCTAGCTATTAAAATATTAAAATTTATAGGGCTCGCTATTAAAATTCGCTATTAAAATTTATAGGGATCGCTATTAAAATTTATAGGGCTCGCTATTATTTATAGGTCAAGCCATTAAAATATTAAAAAATTATAGGACTCGCTATTAAAATTTATAGGTCTCGCTATCGCTATTAAAATTTATAGGACTCGCTATTAAAATTTATCGTGTTTGATATTAAAATGTATAATGCATGATATTTTAATATAATAGTATTAAAAATCAAAACGATGACAAATATAATTTGGTTAAAAAGCTTTATTCATTTTCCTTATTTACAACAGCCCCGTAGGGACAGACACGTTTGACTGTAATTATAGCATCGTATACATAACCGTTTCATGCGTTTTGCTACAAATGATCGCACAATACGGTCATTTTTTCTAAAATCGTTAGTGAACATTTTTAACACATTTTCAAAAGAGCTCCCTTTAGCGAGGCATTGCAAGATATAGATACAGTAATGGCCGCAGACCGTACTAACGGCGTCTTGTATTTGTCTGTTTTGGTACCTTATAGTCTTAGAATTTTTATATAAAAACTGCATAAACTCGCCCGGAAATATTTCATTTTCGGGGGATAAACCATAACTATCAAAAAAAATAGATATATCATTCGGGTATAATATAATTAAAATCCAATGCTTCCCCCGCTGATACGAATTATCCGTATTTACAATGTAGGCCGCGGGCCTGTCGATGATCTTACCCCCCGGTAATAAATCACACGGGAATACACCTTTAAATATGCGCCTGGCGTTAATATCAGCTTTAATAACACATGCAATTTCATAATTATTCATGTCTATTGAAAATTATATAATACCTCACGACGATTATTTATTTCAATAATATTTTCATGAACTGAATATACAATCATATTAATTGTGTTCGCAATCGGCTCGGCAAATCTAATTTCAGCTCTCAGATTGCCAGTTTTTACTAGAGAGAAATGACCGCCGGGCTCCTGATCCGGCGATAAATCAAAAGCGAACAAAGTGTAACCGTTCAAAAACTCGTGTCGATCGACTGATAAAGCGTTGTCGGCCTTGTGTTTCCCCGAAATATGTACTAGTGACATATATTCACGAACAGCTGACTCGTCTTGGAAGTTAGGTTGAAAAGGTTTTGCAGGTATCTGTTGACCATCCAAATATAAGGCTGCATAATTCACATTATAGTGGTTGAAGCACAAAGGGTTTCTTTGATAACTCCCGGAAAATGATTCGTTATCCACAAACGCTAGTATTACTGTTTTTGGTAGGTTGCCGAGGAAAAGATTCTCGTGGTTACATATGCGAGTACCGGCGGGGACGCTATACACTTTAAGCGACGCCCGATCGATCGAGTACTTTGCGTTAGCGGTTAACAGAGCACGACTGTGACCGATTCTTACAGCGGGCGATACTTGTACTCTTTTGACAAACAGGGAAGCGTGCTGTATCTGTACTTTAAAATGTGCCGCCT
Source organism: Bufo gargarizans (assembly GCF_014858855.1). NCBI lineage: Eukaryota > Metazoa > Chordata > Amphibia > Anura > Bufonidae > Bufo > Bufo gargarizans. The sequence goes on along the minus strand of NC_058083.1, from coordinate 357,463,041 downwards.
CGGCCGACATAAGGCAGAAAGTATCTTTGTTTCTTGTCAATTTTATCTTTAGATCTAAACCGTTCAGTATTAACTTTGGTTGATTAAATATATCGGCGTAAATGGGGCCCATTAATTCAAAACTCCTAGAGCGGGCTGAATACTTTGCTCTCTTGCTGAAGCCGTCATTACGCCCGTCGAGAACCCGGTCATCATGATGTCCCGCTGTGTCTTTATAGAATAAACCGGCTGTAAACTGGGACGCTAAAGTTTGTGAATTATAATTTATTAGGGACTCTATATACGCTCTATACGTATAAAGGTTGTCGCTTCTTGAAATCAACGTGTCGCCGAGCGTTATATCCAGCTGATTAAAAAGACTCGCTATAGGGTAGTTAATAAGTGCAACGCGGGATCCTTCCGGTATGGGGGTGTTGTCAGGACTAACAATTTTGCAAACGACGTGTAACAATGTGTTATTAAGGTCGTAATAATATTCACCGCTGCCCGTGATGTAGAATTCCAAAGGTGCATTGTCAGTTATTGCAGCGATTGGCTGCACCTCTACATAAAGCGATTTTTCAATGCTTGTTTGGGTAGGTGGTATTTGAAAGATATCCAACTCTGATTTGGCGTACTCGGCGGAGGCGTCATGCACGAAAGCCATAGCGTCTAACTAGAAGATGTCACTCGGTGAGCGACTTCTTGTTTTCTGGCGGCGACGTCTCTTAGGTTGTGCTACTTTATTCATAAAAGATGGTAAGACAAAGGCCGCTCGCTCACGTTTTCTTTTACACGTTTTTTTACGTATTTGAACGACACCAGAGCCCTCCTGGTTCTGCGCCGACCTATTTACACGATCCATAAAGGCGGTCGAAGCCGTAGTAACAACGTCTTTAGCGATGTTACGGGCGGCTGTTTTCACATGTGGTTTTGCAAGCTCCAAACCTCTCTTAAATAGGGGAACGACACGGCGGAACAGACCCCGAAATAACCCGGCGAGTCCAGAACCATGCATGAATTCAGTACCGTGGAAGCCGTCCAAGCCATGACCGGCTTGCGTTATGTAATAATGCGTATAAGCGTCCGGGTCACCGTACACTCTCTGGGACAACATTTTAGTGCGTCGTCACCGCGCGCGGTCTAAAGTGTAATCGCACAATAGTCTTACCGTATTTGAATTTAACAGGTTTAGCCTGATCCGTCAGTATCGATATTGTAACCGTGTCAAAATGATGTTTACAAACAGGTATATAGTCCGGCCGGTGATACTTTTGCGTGACGATATCACCATTCTTGCCGCCTAACTCGACAGTTCTTAAAAGTTGTACGTAACTATCCCCAACAAGTTGATGTTGGACGATATCGGTACATACAAACAATGTATAAAAACCGGCTTTAATATCGGCATTAATTTTTTTCTCTTTTGATGAAACTAGAGCAAGCCCCTTTATACCACCAACATGATGTTCTAAAACAGGTAATCCGGGTCCTTTGTAGCGGAGAGTGATGTGCTCGGTGTCGACATTCTTGAGCGGCGGAGCTTTCGAATACCCCGTAAGCCCCAAAATATTCCCCAACTTCACACAAGGCATGAACTTGTATGCTGGTGAATTCAGTACATAAACGGTTCTGTCAATATCATCGTATCTTAGACGCAATTGATCGGGAGGTATTTTTATAGATTCAAGCTTGCTATTAATGGCTTTGATGAGATCTTGCATATTGGAGTAATAACCCGATTTAACAAAAAGTTCGCTGATCGTCTCGTCGCGCTGGGCGACGTAGAATACACCATCTCCGGGGCCAAAGGTTTCCCACGTATGTGGATACTGTATCTCCACTAAAGCTACTTCGTAAGGGCCGCGAAGATGCACCGCTTTTGCTAACTTAGTGGTGTACTCGGCGATGCTGTTTTCGGGATAAAGTTTGGCGGAGGCGTTGCAAGGCAGCGTGATAAAAAACGATCCGTCCTCCATAGTTTACAGGCGCATCAACTGTTTTTCAGGCACCCAAGAGTTAAACTTGTCAGGGTAACCTATCCACTTTACAAAACACAACGTTTTACCCCGAACTTTCTTCTTTTTCAGTATTTTTTCTATCCTGTAAACGCGTCGCTTGTCGAGAGTTACTTTTTGGACTTCTTCCGGGTAGAACGAGCCTTCAATGAGCTCATCGGACAGGTCTTTCAGCTTATAAAGGGGTCTGAGGCCCCTAGTGTTTACAGCATGAATTTTAAATATCTCGTCCGTATAGGTTTGTTCATATCCCTTTGTAAAAACACCCTTATAACGAACAATTCTGACATGGTCACCTATTTTTAATACCTGTTTAACTTTTTTAATAGTATCGTAACACCCGTAGATATTTTTCCAAACGGTTAAAGAGTTCTCTTTGGACACATCGACGGGGCGCCGCCTTATAGTTCTGTGGTATGTGTGGTTATAACTATACACCAAGTCTTGCAACTTGTCGATGTACCTGTACGTGTTTTGTTCTCTAAGATAGCGCCACATTTTAGTTTTCAGCGTTCTATTAAAACGCTCGACCAACGCTGCCTTAACAGCGTTTGTAGTTAAAAAATGATGTATTTTATAGGTTTCACAAAGATGCCGCATAGGTTTGTTTATAAACTCACGGCCCCGATCAGTCTGTAGCTTTTGGGGGGTTCGGCCGCTTAACTTAAATATCTGCTCAAAAGCGGTAGCCACGGTCGCCCCGGACTTATTTGAAAGGCCCGACACCCAGGCATATTTAGATAGAATATCAACGACCGTCAGCAGGTATTTTACACCATTATTTTCTTTAGAAAAATCCATCATCGACACAAGATCTGCCTGCCATTGCGCATCTATGTCAGACACCATAACCTTGTTTCTTGTAAAGGTTTTTTTAACAGGTTTGTATAATGTGTAAGTATCCTCGTTACACAACCAGTTTTTGACAGAGTCTTTTCTTATTCCAAATTTCTGTACTTCTCTGAATAAGGCGTCAACGCCCCCATAAGAGCCGACAGCTTTTGGCGTGTAGTACTGTTTTCACAATATTTTGCTTTTTGCAGGCATTTTAGCGGTGTTTTAAACAGCGTCTACTCAACAACACGTCCTAACTGTTTATACAATTTTAAATAATCAAGCTATTATATTTATTGTAAAAAGAAAAAACTGAAGACATTTTTATTTTAAACAGTTTATGTATAGTAAATAAACATTATAAGACATTACACACAAATACATTTTATACAGGCACAGTAAAAATTTCTATAAAACAAATAAAAGTATTATAACATGTTTAATACAAACAAAATTTATATACAATCGCCAAAGTAAGAAAATTTACAACGTTAACCAAGCAGCTTGCAACAAGGGCGGTGGCCTCTTTTTAGGTAGTAATGACCCACGCGGCGATACAGTAGGAGCACTTAATAACCCCGGGGGTGTAAAAGGGCTTCGAGCCACGTCAAAGGGCTCACTCAGCGACCGCTTTTTCAAATTATCGAAAAGTTCTCTTGTTCTTGTGTTACCGATGACCGTTGACGGGGCGTTCAGCTGTGCGATAGTCTCCATAAAATAGTCCCAACCGTGAGGTTTTATATTAGGCATGCCGTGACTCTGGGTAGCCGTTCGAAGCAGGTCAATAATGTTGGATCCGGGTACCGTTTGTTCTTTGTAAATGAACTCACCCATAGCGTTCCAGCACGGCTTATTACCAGAGCGGTACAGTTTACTTAACAATAGTTCGGCATTTTTTCTATAACGTGTGTTAATACTGTCAAGTATCTCGTTAGTATCGGTGCTGCTTGAGGCTGCATTTGACAATTGTTGTTGATCGGTTTGCGGCTGTGTAATCAGGGTTATACCAGACATTTCTTTACCGGACTGTTTGTTGAGCATTATGTACCTCGTTCAAAACGTTTTTTGTCAGGGTAAGAAAAGCCGAACCATAAATTTAAACACTAAATACATGGTCCTTTTTAAGAACCCCCGTGATAAATTACAGGTTATTACGTTGGCTCGGCAGATGTACCCCGGTAAAACACGTTTCTTTTTAGAAGCTTTTGAAGATGCTACACACAAGCCTTACGGCTATTTACTTGTAGATTTAAGATCTGACACGCCTGAGGACCTGCGACTCAGAACCGGTCTGTTCCCGCCAGATCTGCCGGTAGCTTATGTGTGCAAACAGAAGCTCTAAAATGAGGTAGCGCACATCTTTACGGTTATTTTTGTTAGATGCGCTGGTGCTGTAAGGATGTCGAGCAGGATCCGGCGTAATTGGGACCTTTTAAAAGCATTAGTCAAAACAAATATGAAGGCCCGAAAATCAATATTACGTAACGCCAGTAATGATTTGATATCGGCTATTGGCGAGATAGCTCTCAACATTCTTAAAGGAAAGATCCCCCTTAAAGAGCGCCAAAAAAATATATTGAAAAAATGGCGTAGGGCTATAAAGAAATTAAGCGATAAAAAGTACTCCATTAAAGGAAAGAAACGCATTGTGAGCCAGAGCGGCGGTTTTATAGGAGCTTTGCTCGGCTTTGCCATACCTTTAATCACTAGCCTGATAGCTAATACCGCCGGTGGTTCATAATGCAGTATGCAGAGAAAATGTTCCTGGTTTCCAAAAATGAAATGGACCGGCTTAAAAATACCTCCGTAGATGCAACAGATATACGCCAAACAGCCATACGGCGCTTAGATGCTGAGATTAGCGAAATACTACACAGAAATGACCTTTCAGATGATGAAAAAATTAAGAGCTACACAGTTGTGTTACAGAGGTACTTAATGCTCAACAAACAGTCCGGTAAAGAAATGTCTGGTATAACCCTGATTACACAGCCGCAAACCGATCAACAACAATTGTCAAATGCAGCCTCAAGCAGCACCGATACTAACGAGATACTTGACAGTATTAACACACGTTATAGAAAAAATGCCGAACTATTGTTAAGTAAACTGTACCGCTCTGGTAATAAGCCGTGCTGGAACGCTATGGGTGAGTTCATTTACAAAGAACAAACGGTACCCGGATCCAACATTATTGACCTGCTTCGAACGGCTACCCAGAGTCACGGCATGCCTAATATAAAACCTCACGGTTGGGACTATTTTATGGAGACTATCGCACAGCTGAACGCCCCGTCAACGGTCATCGGTAACACAAGAACAAGAGAACTTTTCGATAATTTGAAAAAGCGGTCGCTGAGTGAGCCCTTTGACGTGGCTCGAAGCCCTTTTACACCCCCGGGGTTATTAAGTGCTCCTACTGTATCGCCGCGTGGGTCATTACTACCTAAAAAGAGGCCACCGCCCTTGTTGCAAGCTGCTTGGTTAACGTTGTAAATTTTCTTACTTTGGCGATTGTATATAAATTTTGTTTGTATTAAACATGTTATAATACTTTTATTTGTTTTACAGAAATTTTTACTGTGCCTGTATAAAATACATTTGTGTGTAATGTCTTATAATGTTTATTTACTATACATAAACTGTTTAAAATAAAAATGTCTTCAGTTTTTTCTTTTTACAATAAATATAATAGCTTGATTATTTAAAATTGTATAAACAGTTAGGACGTGTTGTTGAGTAGACGCTGTTTAAAACACCGCTAAAATGCCTGCAAAAAGCAAAATATTGCGAAAACAGTACTACACGCCAAAAGCTGTCGGCTCTTATGGGGGCGTTGACGCCTTATTCAGAGAAGTACAGAAATTTGGAATAAGAAAAGACTCTGTCAAAAACTGGTTGTGTAACGAGGATACTTACACATTATACAAACCTGTTAAAAAAACCTTTACAAGAAACAAGGTTATGGTGTCTGACATAGATGCGCAATGGCAGGCAGATCTTGTGTCGATGATGGATTTTTCTAAAGAAAATAATGGTGTAAAATACCTGCTGACGGTCGTTGATATTCTATCTAAATATGCCTGGGTGTCGGGCCTTTTCAAATAAGTCCGGGGCGACCGTGGCTACCGCTTTTGAGCAGATATTTAAGTTAAGCGGCCGAACCCCCCAAAAGCTACAGACTGATCGGGGCCGTGAGTTTATAAACAAACCTATGCGGCATCTTTGTGAAACCTATAAAATACATCATTTTTTAACTACAAACGCTGTTAAGGCAGCGTTGGTCGAGCGTTTTAATAGAACGCTGAAAACTAAAATGTGGCGCTATCTTAGAGAACAAAACACGTACAGGTACATCGACAAGTTGCAAGACTTGGTGTATAGTTATAACCACACATACCACAGAACTATAAGGCGGCGCCCCGTCGATGTGTCCAAAGAGAACTCTTTAACCGTTTGGAAAAATATCTACGGGTGTTACGATACTATTAAAAAAGTTAAACAGGTATTAAAAATAGGTGACCATGTCAGAATTGTTCGTTATAAGGGTGTTTTTACAAAGGGATATGAACAAACCTATACGGACGAGATATTTAAAATTCATGCTGTAAACACTAGGGGCCTCAGACCCCTTTATAAGCTGAAAGACCTGTCCGATGAGCTCATTGAAGGCTCGTTCTACCCGGAAGAAGTCCAAAAAGTAACTCTCGACAAGCGACGCGTTTACAGGATAGAAAAAATACTGAAAAAGAAGAAAGTTCGGGGTAAAACGTTGTGTTTTGTAAAGTGGATAGGTTACCCTGACAAGTTTAACTCTTGGGTGCCTGAAAAACAGTTGATGCGCCTGTAAACTATGGAGGACGGATCGTTTTTTATCACGCTGCCTTGCAACGCCTCCGCCAAACTTTATCCCGAAAACAGCATCGCCGAGTACACCACTAAGTTAGCAAAAGCGGTGCATCTTCGCGGCCCTTACGAAGTAGCTTTAGTGGAGATACAGTATCCACATACGTGGGAAACCTTTGGCCCCGGAGATGGTGTATTCTACGTCGCCCAGCGCGACGAGACGATCAGCGAACTTTTTGTTAAATCGGGTTATTACTCCAATATGCAAGATCTCATCAAAGCCATTAATAGCAAGCTTGAATCTATAAAAATACCTCCCGATCAATTGCGTCTAAGATACGATGATATTGACAGAACCGTTTATGTACTGAATTCACCAGCATACAAGTTCATGCCTTGTGTGAAGTTGGGGAATATTTTGGGGCTTACGGGGTATTCGAAAGCTCCGCCGCTCAAGAATGTCGACACCGAGCACATCACTCTCCGCTACAAAGGACCCGGATTACCTGTTTTAGAACATCATGTTGGTGGTATAAAGGGGCTTGCTCTAGTTTCATCAAAAGAGAAAAAAATTAATGCCGATATTAAAGCCGGTTTTTATACATTGTTTGTATGTACCGATATCGTCCAACATCAACTTGTTGGGGATAGTTACGTACAACTTTTAAGAACTGTCGAGTTAGGCGGCAAGAATGGTGATATCGTCACGCAAAAGTATCACCGGCCGGACTATATACCTGTTTGTAAACATCATTTTGACACGGTTACAATATCGATACTGACGGATCAGGCTAAACCTGTTAAATTCAAATACGGTAAGACTATTGTGCGATTACACTTTAGACCGCGCGCGGTGACGACGCACTAAAATGTTGTCCCAGAGAGTGTACGGTGACCCGGACGCTTATACGCATTATTACATAACGCAAGCTGGTCATGGCTTGGACGGCTTCCACGGTACTGAATTCATGCATGGTTCTGGACTCGCCGGGTTATTTCGGGGTCTGTTCCGCCGTGTCGTTCCCCTATTTAAGAGAGGTTTGGAGCTTGCAAAACCACATGTGAAAACAGCCGCCCGTAACATCGCTAAAGACGTTGTTACTACGGCTTCGACCGCCTTTATGGATCGTGTAAATAGGTCGGCGCAGAACCAGGAGGGCTCTGGTGTCGTTCAAATACGTAAAAAAACGCGTAAAAGAAAACGTGAGCGAGCGGCCTTTGTCTTACCATCTTTTATGAATAAAGTAGCACAACCTAAGAGACGTCGCCGCCAGAAAACAAGAAGTCGCTCACCGAGTGACATCTTCTAGTTAGACGCTATGGCTTTCGTGCATGACGCCTCCGCCGAGTACGCCAAATCAGAGTTGGATATCTTTCAAATACCACCTACCCAAACAAGCATTGAAAAATCGCTTTATGTAGAGGTGCAGCCAATCGCTGCAATAACTGACAATGCACCTTTGGAATTCTACATCACGGGCAGCGGTGAATATTATTACGACCTTAATAACACATTGTTACACGTCGTTTGCAAAATCGTTAGTCCTGACAACACCCCCATACCGGAAGGATCCCGCGTTGCACTTATTAACTACCCTATAGCGAGTCTTTTTAATCAGCTGGATATAACGCTCGGCGACACGTTGATTTCAAGAAGCGACAACCTTTATACGTATAGAGCGTATATAGAGTCCCTAATAAATTATAATTCACAAACTTTAGCGTCCCAGTTTACAGCCGGTTTATTCTATAAAGACACAGCGGGACATCATGATGACCGGGTTCTCGACGGGCGTAATGACGGCTTCAGCAAGAGAGCAAAGTATTCAGCCCGCTCTAGGAGTGTTGAATTAATGGGCCCCATTTACGCCGATATATTTAATCAACCAAAGTTAATACTGAACGGTTTAGATCTAAAGATAAAATTGACAAGAAACAAAGATACTTTCTGCCTTATGTCGGCCGAGGCGGCACATTTTAAAGTACAGATACAGCACGCTTCCCTGTTTGTCAAAAGAGTACAAGTATCGCCCGCTGTAAGAATCGGTCACAGTCGTGCTCTGTTAACCGCTAACGCAAAGTACTCGATCGATCGGGCGTCGCTTAAAGTGTATAGCGTCCCCGCCGGTACTCGCATATGTAACCACGAGAATCTTTTCCTCGGCAACCTACCAAAAACAGTAATACTAGCGTTTGTGGATAACGAATCATTTTCCGGGAGTTATCAAAGAAACCCTTTGTGCTTCAACCACTATAATGTGAATTATGCAGCCTTATATTTGGATGGTCAACAGATACCTGCAAAACCTTTTCAACCTAACTTCCAAGACGAGTCAGCTGTTCGTGAATATATGTCACTAGTACATATTTCGGGGAAACACAAGGCCGACAACGCTTTATCAGTCGATCGACACGAGTTTTTGAACGGTTACACTTTGTTCGCTTTTGATTTATCGCCGGATCAGGAGCCCGGCGGTCATTTCTCTCTAGTAAAAACTGGCAATCTGAGAGCTGAAATTAGATTTGCCGAGCCGATTGCGAACACAATTAATATGATTGTATATTCAGTTCATGAAAATATTATTGAAATAAATAATCGTCGTGAGGTATTATATGATTTTCAATAGACATGAATAATTATGAAATTGCATGTGTTATTAAAGCTGATATTAACGCCAGGCGCATATTTAAAGGTGTATTCCTGTGTGATTTATTACCGGGGGGTAAGATCATCGACAGGCCCGCGGCCTACATTGTAAATACGGATAATTCGTATCAGCGGGGGAAGCATTGGATTTTAATTATATTATACCCGAATGATATATCTATTTTTTTTGATAGTTATGGTTTATCCCCCGAAAATGAAATATTTCCGGGCGAGTTTATGCAGTTTTTATATAAAAATTCTAAGACTATAAGGTACCAAAACAGACAAATACAAGACGCCGTTAGTACGGTCTGCGGCCATTACTGTATCTATATCTTGCAATGCCTCGCTAAAGGGAGCTCTTTTGAAAATGTGTTAAAAATGTTCACTAACGATTTTAGAAAAAATGACCGTATTGTGCGATCATTTGTAGCAAAACGCATGAAACGGTTATGTATACGATGCTATAATTACAGTCAAACGTGTCTGTCCCTACGGGGCTGTTGTAAATAAGGAAAATGAATAAAGCTTTTTAACCAAATTATATTTGTCATCGTTTTGATTTTTAATACTATTATATTAAAATATCATGCATTATACATTTTAATATCAAACACGATAAATTTTAATAGCGAGTCCTATAAATTTTAATAGCGATAGCGAGACCTATAAATTTTAATAGCGAGTCCTATAATTTTTTAATATTTTAATGGCTTGACCTATAAATAATAGCGAGCCCTATAAATTTTAATAGCGATCCCTATAAATTTTAATAGCGAATTTTAATAGCGAGCCCTATAAATTTTAATATTTTAATAGCTAGACCTATAAATAATAGCGAGCCCTATAAATTTTAATAGCGAGTCCTATAAATTTTAATATTTTAATTGCTAGCCCTATAAATAATAGCGAACCCTATAAATTTTAATAGCGAGCCCCTATAAATTTTAATATTTTAATATCAAATTGATATCAAGCTATATAAAAAGGGGGCGTGTAAAAGGGGCGTGGTACCTGTCACTTTGACGAAACATCCCGCATCTTACTACTGGGGTCACTTGTGGGGTAGTTATACTGCCCTGGCATTTTAGGGGCCTTAATGCCTCAGAAGTAGTTTGAAATCAAAATCTGTAAAAAAATGCCCTGTGAAATCCGAAAGGTGCTCTTTGGAATGTGGGCCCATTTGCCCACCTAGGCTGCAAAAAAGTGTCACACATCTGGTATCGCCATACTCAGAAGAAGTAGGGCAATGTGTTTTGGGGTGTCTTTTTACATATACCCATGCTGGGTGAGAGAAATATCTCGGCAACGACAACTTTTCCCATTTTTTCATACAAAGTTGGCATTTGACCAAGATATTTCTCTCACTCAGCATTGGAATATGTAAAATAACACCCCAAAACACAAGTGTGACACTTTTTTGCAGCCTAGATGCGCAAAGGGGCCCAAATTCCTTTTAGGAGGGCATTTTTAGACATTTGGATCCCAGACTTCTTCTCATGCTTTAGGACCCCTAAAATGCCATGGCAGTATAAATGTAACCCCACATGTGACCCCCATTTTGGAAAGAAGACATCCCCAGGTATTCAATGAGGGGCATGGCGAGTTCATAGAATTTTTAATTTTTCTGGCACAAGTTAGCGGAATTTTATTTATTTCTTTCTCTCACAAAGTCTCCTTTTCCGCTAACTTGGGACAAAAATTTCAATCTTTCATGGACTCAATATGCCCCTCAGCGAATACCTTGGGGTGTCTTCTTTCCAAAATGGGGTCATTTGTGGGGTGTTTGTACTGCCCTGGCATTTAAGGGGCTCCGCAATCATTACATGTATGGCCAGCATTAGGAGTTTCTGCTTATTCTCCGTATATATAGCATACAGGTAATGAGGTTTTTTTTTTCCGTTCAGCCTCTGGGCTGAAAGAAAAAATGAACGGCACAGATTTCTTCATTCGCATCGATCAATGTGGATGAAAAAATCTCTGCCCCAAAAAAAAGGAGGGGAAAGGCGTCTGCCAGGACATAGGAACTCTGCCCAACATCCATACCCACTTAGCTCGTATGCCCTGGCAAACACGATTTCTCCATTCACATCAATCGATGTGGATGAATAAATCATTGCCGGGATTTTTTATATACAAAGTGTTTGCCAAAGCATATGAACACCGCCGCCCCCTCAGCTCATATGCCTCGGCAAACGTATATTTTGCTGCAGAGGAGAAATCTCGTCTTGTAGCGCCGCATACACCGACTTTTGTGTAATCTGACAGCAGCGCAATGCTTCTGTCAGAATGCACATTAGTGCTGCAGCTAGTCGATTGGTTGGTCCACCAGGAAGGTAAAAAAAACAAAACAAAAAAGAAAAAAAACAGGCCGCATTGCAATAAATTTATTAACTTTATAATAACATTTGAACGGAACATATAAACTTTATTTACCTTTTTGAACAGAGCGTTAACTTTTTTGCTTACTGGTGATTTTTATTTTTTTTACCTTTATAGGACAAACCTCTCCTTCCTCATGGGACAATGTATAAAGCACAAATCGCAAAGAGATGTGGCGAAGTACATTATTCACTTTGTCCCAGGTGAAAGGAGAGGTTTGCAGCAGCTCTGTGTGAATAGGCCCTAATAGCCCTGTGTGCCTGTCCTGTGAGATGCAATCCCTATGCTAAGTGTACCTGTGTGTGGTACTTCCAGAAACACTCCCCAAAGCATAGGGCAGGGTGGTCAGAGCAGTCAGGACAGAAATAGCGGGTGTCACGCCTTATTCCACTCCTGCTACAGACACAACATCTTTTTCGGGGTGACGGTTGGGTTGAGGTACCAGCAACGACATTGGGGAAATGTCGCTCGTGTAGACGGCTCACTACACTGGTGGATGGGGCCACGGAACCTCCTGGATACAGGAGGTTCTCGATGATCTCTTCTTGAAATTTGAGGAAGGATCCTGTTCTCCCAGCCTTACTGTAGAGAACAAAACTATTATACAGAGCCAATTGAATTAGGTATACAGACACCTTCTTATACCAGCGTCTGGTGCGGCGGGACACTAAATACAGAGCCAACATCTGGTCATTGATGTCCACCCCTCCCATGTGAAAGTTATAGTCGTGGACTGAGAGGGGCCTTTCAATGACACGGGTTGCCCGTTCAATTTGGATTGTCGTGTCTGCGTGAATGGAGGAGAGCATGTAAACGTCACGCTTGTCTCTCTATTTCACCGCGAGCAGTTCTTCGTTACACAAGGCAGCCCTCTCCCCCCTTGCAAGACGGGTGGTAACGAGCCGTTGGGGGAAGCCCTGGCCACTAGGTCGCGCGGTGCCACAGCAGCCAATCTGTTCTAGGAACAAATGCCTGAAGAGGGGCACACTTGTGTAGAAATTGTCCACATAAAGATGGTACCCCTTGCCAAATAAGGGTGACACCAAGTCCCAGACTGTCTTCCCACTGCTCCCCAGGTAGTCAGGGCAACCGACCGGCTCCAGGGTCTGCTCTTTACCCTCATAGATCTGAAATTTGTGGGTATAGCCAGCGGCCCTTTCACAGAGCTTATACAATTTGACCCCATACTGGGCGCGCTTGCTTGGGATGTATTGTTTGAAGCCAAGGCGCCCAGTAAAATGTATTAGGGACTCGTCTACGCAGATATTTTGCTGAGGGGTATACAAATCTGCAAATTTGTTGTTGAAGTAGTCTATGAGGGGCCGAATTTTGTGGAGCCGGTCAAAAGCTGGATGGCTTCTGGGACGGGAGGTGGTGTTATCGCTAAAGTGCAGGAAACGCTGGGTGGCCTCAAATCGTGCCCTGGATATGGCAGCAGAGAACATGGGCATGTGATGAATTGGGTTCGTGGACCAATATGACCGCAATTCATGCTTTTTGGTTAGACCCATGTTGAGGAGAAGGCCCAGAAAAATGTTTAATTCGGAAACTTGGACGGGTTTACACTGGAAAGGCTAGGCATAATAGCTTCCCGGGTTGGCGGCTATAAATTGAGTGGCATACCGATTTGTTTCTTCCACGACTATGTCCAAGAGCTCCGCAGTCAAGAATAGCTCAAAAAATCCCAGGGCCGAACCGATCTGAGCTGTCTCAACCCGAACTCCAGACTGGGCGGTGAAAGGGGGAACTAATGGTGCGGCTGAAGTTGGGGACTGCCAATCAGGGTTTTCCAGCAACTCAGGGACTCTAGGGGGTCTACGGGCCTGTCTGTGCGGTGCCTGCGACGGGGTAACTATTGCACGTGCCACCGTACCAGCTTCAACTGCCCTTCTGGTGCTCGCCACTTCACCATGTTGTACGGCAGTGCTGGTACTAGGTCCAGGGTGGTTTGCGCTGCTGGTGTATGCCTCACCACGTAATCCGACAGCGCCAGCCCCACTCTGCTGCCCTTGAAGTGGATCCTGCGCAACCTGTGGTGTAGCAACACGGGGCCGGGTACGCCTGTTGGTATCAGGGACCTCAACCTCCTCGTCCGAACTTTGGGTCAGACTGCCACTGCTTTCTAAGTTCATATTCTGACCCGCTGAGAGTTCCCATTCCTCATCCGACTGGGTCAGAATCCTGTAGGCCTCTTCATAAGAATTCCCCTTCTTTGACATTTAGACTACTAAATTTAGGGGGTATTCCCTGAGACTAGCCAAGAAAAAAAGCAAGCCTGTCTTACAAATGGGAGGCTAGCAAAGTACCTGAGGCCGCAGCGCTTGGAAAGTGATTGATTGTGCCTGACGCATATATGCATGACTCTGCCTCACACTGCCGCCTCCGGACCGCGATCCTGCGTTAGGCGGTCCGGAGGCGGTTAAAAAAACACCTATTTTGGGCAAAAATCTTAAATTGCGACCTAGTCTACATCTGTATGTGTGAGATACACCATCTAGATACTGTGGTTCTATTCTGCTATAAAAAAACACTCATTTGGGGCAAAAATCTTAAATTGCGGCCTCGTCTATATCTGTACGTGTGAGATACACCATTTAGATACGGTGGTTCTATTCTGCTATTAGAATAACACCTATTTTGGGCAAAAAAACTAAATTTTGCAGCATTTGCTGCATATGTCATTTTGAAATACACCCTTTAGATACTGTGGTTCTATTCTGCTATTAGAAAAACACCCATTTTGTGCAAAAATATTAAATTGCGGCCTAGTCTACATCTGTACGTGCGAGATGCACTCTTTACATAGTGTGTTTCTATTCTGCTATTAGAAAAACACCCTTTTTGGGCAAACATCTTAAATTGTGGCCTAGTCTACATCTCTACGTGTGAAATACAACCTTTAGATACTGTAGTTCTATTCTGTTATTAAAAAAACACCCATTTAGGGCAAGTTCCTAAATTTGAGAAATATGAGGAGAGCGTCAAATAAGCTTTGTGGCCCCGATTATGGTGCTGCTGGTGGATCTCCTATTGTAGTGAAAGGACATGGTTCTCTCTGTGTCAGCTACACGCACAAGTGAAACACCTTCCTCAGGTGCGATTAGGTGACTGAACCTGCAGCGCTATTTGGTCGGGCCTATTGCAGCTCTACAAATGGTGAGGCCAAAACAAGTACAGGCGATAGTAGATTGGGTTGCTGACAGTGCCTCCAGTTCCTTTACATTGTCTCTCACCCAGTCTCCTGCTTAAAGATCAGAGTTGGCACCTGCAGCTGACGTCCATCAGTCTTTCTCCTCACCCTCTTGCAAATCAGCCAATCAGTCTGAGCCCCAAGTCATGCAGCAGTCTCTTCTGCTTTTTGATTACTCTGTTAGCAGGGTTTCCCAGGGACATCCACCTAGCGCTGACCATAATACCATGTGATTATGGTCCCATGTTGTATGCACCGGTTTTATGCAATAGCGGCATAGTTATATAAGTTCATGTATTTTTCTGTCTTTGGAATTGTATTGTATGTTATGTGAGGGTACCCAGATTTTAGTGTATTCGTGTAGTCTGGGTGCCATTCACCTAATAATATGCACTCAGACTTGAGCTATCTGGGGATATGTTAAATGTCTGTGTTTACTGTAAGAGTTGTGACATTGCATGTTTAAATGGTGATTTCTGTCCTGTTGTATCCACATGTGTATTGGCGATTTCCCTTTGTCCTGAGAGATAATTGAATTGCTCCTTGGGTGTCTCCAGGGCAGAGAGGAAGAAACCATGATGCATTGTGGGGATGTATTATGTCTGTGTATCCTGAATTGCTGCATATCTGTCCTGTGTCAGTCTCCTTCTGGTCCCCTATGGGCGTGTCCACCAGATGGGGACCTGCATAAATACGGGCGGGTAGCCCTCAATAAAGAGTTCCTATTTTACATTCAACAAAGAGCCTTGTCTCAAGTGTTTGGGGATTGCTATATGTGTATACGCCCCTTTCTATTACTACTAGCTCTTGTGAGAGCTGTTCCTGCTCTCTGGATGTAGGAGAGGTTCACCCACTGGAGCCTTGTCGTAGGTCCAGGGTGGGTAGGAGACGGTGAGACCTCAACCACGCTTCGGCGGTTCATGGGGTCTGCAGCGCTTACGGTGTCAAGTGGAGTGCTTGGAGTCCTCGGGAAGCACTAGGACCATCATTCGACGGAGGTACCCAGTCAGGGTGCCAGGATTTCAGTTACATTGACAATAATCGAATAATAAAAGAATTGAATAAAACATTTAATAAATTGATCGAATAAATTATCGCATAGAATTATTCAGATAAAATTTTCCAAGTAAAATTCGAATAAGATTTTAAGCATATATTTATCATCCAGAGTATATGTTAGCTCTATGTCCCTGTTGGGATTGCTAGTAAGTCTATACAAAGTTCCATACAAAAAAGTGCGTAGTTGCAATGATTATAATAATCCAAAAACCGTATAGTCATTTAACGTTGATGGCTTTGGTTTATACACTGAAATATCTATTATTTTCAATTGAAACAGTCTGGCTGTATAGTTATGATCAATGTGTCTTTCGAAATAACAGTGCAATTTTTCTTATATATGACTAAATAGTCGGTTGTTTGCACTTATATAAGATTTGATGGTGCTTACTGCAGAGGCATCCCTCTCTCAGTACAGCTACTCACCCAAACCAAGACCGTTAGTCTTTTCTTTTCGTGCAATGCTATTATGTTCTTCCCCCCAGCCACGTACAACACCACGGGTCTCAGATGACAATGATCACCCTGGGATGCCTGCTATGGTTGGTCTTCCTCCTCCTCAAAGCCACATTCCTCCTCTGACTCCTATTCCTCACACTCCTCTTCCAGTGTTGCCGCAGGTGCAGCAAGCAATGCTAATAAAGCTGTTTATGGTGGTGATCGTGACCACAACTCTTCCTCTTCACGCTCATCTACGGCCTGATCCAGCACTCTTCGCAGGGCACGCTCCAGGAAGAAAACAAATGGGATGAGGTCGCTGAAGGTGCCTTCAGTGCGACTGACTAGGTTTGTCACCTCCTCAAAAGGAGGCATGAGCCTACAGGCATTGAGCATGAGCGTCCAGTAACGTGGCTAAAAACTTCCCAGCTCCGCAGAGCCCAGCACCCCGGTCATACAAATACTCGTTGACGGCTTTTTCTTGTTGGAGTGTTGAATTCCAATGTGTCGGGCTGTCGCAAATCAAGCGCCTCACTGGCATGTTGTTTTGCCGCTTCCTGGCCTGCTTGAGGACATCCTGTAAGCCTGAATACTTATGCACAAAGCGTTGTACGATGAGATTCAACACATGTGCCATGCACGGCACATGTGTCAACTCCGTTGTCACACACCACTTTGCCGATCTCCAGTTGGTGCGGGGTCAGCCACTGATCCACCTGTGCATTCAGGGGGAACAGGAGTGCTGGTCCGGTGTGACTCTCTGCTTTCAAAGGCAAGTCAACCCCAAGACGGCGTGACACTGTCTTATCCGGGATGTGGAATAGCCCCTGGGGAGCTGGGGAGTGCAGTTGATGTGGAGCAAGACGCAGCAGCAGAAGATGACTCAGCCGAGGAGGTTAGAGAAGAGAATGGAGTAGGAGGAGTTGAGGAGGTGGCAGCAGGCCTGCCTGCAATGCGTGGCGGTGTCACCAACTCCTCTGCAGAGCAGAGTCAGCAGGTTTACCCAATGTGCAGTGTACGTGATATACCTACCCTGACCGTGCTTTGCAGACCAGGTATCAGTGGTCAGATGGACCCTTGCCCTAATACTGTGTGCCAGACATGCCATAACTACCTTTTCCACAATAGAGTACAGGTTGGGGATTGCCTTTTGTGAAAAAAAAATTTGGCCGGATAATTTCCACTGCGGTGTCCCAATAGCTACAAATTTTTTGAAGGCCTCAGACTCCACCAGCTTGTATGGTAAAAGCTGGTGGGCTAAGAGTTCCGACAAGCCAGCTGTCAGACACCGGGCAAGGGGGTGACTCTGTAACATTGGCTTCTTACGCTCAAACATTTCCTTGACAGACACCTGACTGTGGGCAGATGAGCAGGAACTGCTGAAGGTGAGAGGTGGAGTGGCGGGTGGTTGAGAGGGGGCAAGGAGGACAGCAGTGGTTGACGTGGCTGAAGATGCTGGACCAGAGGGAGAATGGTGGTTTTGAGTTTGTGCGCTGCTTGTACTCATCATGTTTTGATCCCCTAGGCGTTTGTGATGTGAGATCATGTGCCTTTGCAAAGCAGTTGTATCTAGGTGGGTGTTGGACTTCCCACGACTCAGTTTCTTTTGGCACAGGTTGCAAATGGCATCGCTGGTGCGGTGTGACTCTCTGCTTTCAGGCAGGCACACACAAAAAAAATGCCACACTGCTGAGCTTTGCAATGACGGCATCCTGGTGGTGGCAACAGCATGCGTTGATTGGCGTGCTGTCTGGCTGACCCCGGGTGCCGATACATGCTGTCTGACTGTGCCACTAGCTCCTTGCGACAACCTCCCCATGCTTCCAACTCGTCTCCTCCTCCTCTCTGTCTCCCCATCTGAACTTTCCCCCTGTTCTTCTTCTCTTCGAGTGGGCACCCACGTGACATCCACGGAGACATCGTCATCATCAACCGCTTCACTTGTATCTGACAACTCAGCAAAGTAAGCAGCAGCTGGTACAACATCATAATCATCAGACCGTACGTCCATGTGTGTAATGCTGCCTGACTGAGACATATCCCTGTTATCTACATCCTCTGGCAATAATGGTTGTGCATCACTCATTTCTTCCAACTGATGTGTAAATAACTCCTCTGACAGATCAGGTGAAGCGGCTGTGGTGATAGTGTTGGTGGTGGCGGCGGGCGGGCGAGTGGTAACTTGAGAGGTGCCCGAAGCTGAGCTGGAGGAGGATGGTGCATCAAGGTTCCGAACTGAAGCTGTAGAAGATTGGGTGTCCTGTTTAAGCCAGTCAACTACGTCCTCCGAATTTTTCGAGTTCAGGGTACAAGGCCTCTGAACACTGGGCATTATTCTAGGGACAAGGAAATCACAGCACCATGACCACGACGGCCCCTGCGCGGTGGCCTGCCTTTGCCTTTCATTTTTTCTTAGATTAGTGGTACTATGCGTGCAAGGTACTGAGCCACCCTATATGAGTGGTGGGCAGTGGGCACAGTACAGTCTGTGGGCCTGACACTTACTGGCAGGCAACTGCAAGTATATTACAGAGGAAAAAATAAATAATTTTTTTAACAGCAAATGCCACCCTATATGAGTGGTGGGCGGTGGGCACAGTACAGTCTGTGGGCCTGACACTCACTGGCAGGCAACTGCAAGTATATTACAGAGGAAAAATGAAATTACTTTTTTACAGCAAGGTCCTGTGCTACCCTATATGAGTGGTGGGCAGTGGGCACAGTACAGTCTGTGGGCCTTACACTCACTGGCAGGCAACTGCAATTATATTACAGAGGAAAAATTTAATGCATTTTCTAACAGCAAGTGCCACCCTATATGAGTGGTGGGCAGTGGGCACAGTACAGTCTGTGGGCCTGACACTCACTGGAAGGCAACTGCAATTATATTACAGTGGAAAAATTAAACAATTTTTTTAACAGCAAGGTGCTGTGCCACCCAATATGAGTGGTGTGCACACAGTACAGTCTGTGGGCCTGTGGCCTCTCACACACGGGCAGGCAACTACAATATATCTATAGAAAAAATAAATAAAAGCAGACTAATGTACCAGCCCTAAAAAGGGCTTTTTGGGGTGCTGTCAGGACGCTGTCCTTACAGCATATGAGTCTTTGAGGACTGGAGTGAAAACAGAACACTGGCCTAGTTAACGATTTCCCTATTAATTCAGAAGGAGCACTCTCCCTGCTCTAACTAACTCTGCAGCTTCAGAATGATTCTAAGAGGGCTGCCGTCCTTGCTTTTTAGGAGGTGGGAGGGTCTGGGAGGGAGGGTATGCTGATTGGCTGGAATGTGTCTGCTGACTGTGAGGTACATGGTCAAAGTTTGCTTAATAATGACACATAGGAGGCGGACCGAACATCGTATATGTTTGCCTGCCACGGCTAACGCAAAGGAGCTATGTTGGCCGGGAACTGTTCGCCGGCGAATAGTTCAGGACATCTCTACTGTTCAATACCTTCTCTTTGTCAATGCCAGATTTTTAAGAAATATAAGTGAAAACTAATATATTTTTTCCATCATTTTCAATACTTTTTATAAAGAAGTTGTCAAGAGTGACTAATAATATCTGTCCAATACCTTGCGTGTGTCAGGGCCAGTAATTTGAGAAATCTAAGTGAAAATCAATATTTTTTTTCATCATTTACAATACTTTTTCTATAGATTGTTTCTGCAGTGACTAGTGACATCTGTCCAATACCTTGTGTGTCTGGACCAGAAATTGGAGAAATATAAGTGAAAATTAATATATTTTTTCCATCATTTTCAATACTTTTTATATAGAAGATGGCAGCAGTGACTAGTGACATCTGTCCAATACCTTCTGTACATCAGTGCCAGAAATTAGAGAAATATAACTGAAAATTAATATATTTTTTCAATCAATTTCAATAATTTTTATTTAGAGGGTCTTAGCAGTGACGTGTGACATCTGTCCAATACCTTCTGTGTGTCAGGGCCAGAAATTGGAGAAATATAAGTGAGAATTAATAAAAAAAATTCCATCATTTTCAATACTTTAATATAGAGGGTGTCAGCAGTTACTTGTGACATCTGTCCAATATATCTGTGTGTCAGGGACAGAAATTGGAGAAATATAAGTGAAAATGAATATATTTTTTCCCATCATTTTCAATACTTTTTATATAGAGGGTGTCAGCAGTGATTTGTGACATCTGTCCAATACCTTCTGTGTGTCATGGCCAGAAATTGGAGAAATATAAGTGAGAATTAATATATTTTTTCAATCATTTTTAATACTTTTTTATAAAGTAGGCATCAGCAATGACTAGTGAAATCTGTCCAATGCCTTCTGTTTGTCAGGGCCAGAAAATTGAGAAATATAAGTGAAAATGAATATATTTTTTTCCATTATTTTAAATTGTTTTTATATAGAGGGTGTCAGCATTGACTTGTGACAGCTGTCCAATACCTTCTGTGTGTCAGGGCCAGAAATTGGAGAAAATTAAGTAAGAATTATTATATTTTTAAAATAATTTTCAATACTTTTTCTATAGAGGGTGTCTGCAGTGACTAGTGACATCTGTCCAATACCTTCTTTGTGTCAGGGCCAGAAATTTAAGAAATATAAGTTAAAATGAATATATTATTTCCAACAATTTCAATACTTTTTCTATAGAGGGTGTCTGCAGTGATTAGTTACATCTGTTCAATACCTAATGTGTGTCAGTGCTAGAAATTGGAGAAATATAAGTGAAAATGAATATATTTTTTCCATAATTTTCAATACTTTTTATATAGGGGGTGTCAGCAGTGACTTGTGACATCTGTCCACTACCTTCTGTAAGACAGGGCCAGAGATTTTAGAAATATAAGTGAAAATCAATATATGTTTTCCATCATTTACAATACTTTTTCTATAGAGGGTGTCAGCATTGATTTGTGATATCTGTCCAATACTTCTGTATGTTAGGTCCAAAAATTGAAGAAATATAAGTGAAAATAAATATATGTTTTCCATAATTTACAATACTTTTTCTATAGAGGGTTTCTGCAGTCACCAGTGGCACCTGTCCAATATCTTATGTTTGTTAGTGCCAGAAATTGGAGAAATATAAGTGAAAATTAATATATGTTTTCCATCATTCACAATACTTTTTCTATAGAGGGTTTCTGCAGTGACTAGTGACATCTGTCCAATACCTTCTGTATGTTAGGGCCAAAAGTTGGAGAAATATAAGTTAAAATTAATATATATATTTTCATAATTTTCAATAATGTTTATATAGAGGGTCTTAGCAGTGACTTGTGACATCTTTCCAATACCTTATGTGTGTCAGGGCCAGAATTTGGAGAAATATAAGAGAAAATTTATATTTCTTTTTTTCCATAATGTATAATGCTTTTTATATAGAGGGTAACAGCAGTGACTTGTGACATCTGTCCAATACCTTCTGTATGTTAGGGCCAAAAGTTGGAGAAATATAAGTTAAAATTAATATATTATTTTTTCATCATTTTCAATAATGTTTATATAGAGGGTCTTAGCAGTGACTTGTGACATCTGTCCAATACCTTATGTGTGTCAGGCCAGAAATTAGATAAATATAATTCAGAATAAATATTTTTTTCCCATCATTTTCAATACTTTTTCTTTCAAGGGTGTCTTCAGTGACTTATGACATCTGTCTAATACCTTCTGTGTGTCAGGGCTAGAAATTGGAGAAATATAAGAGAAGATGTATATACAGTACAGACCAAAAGTTTGGACACCTTCTCATTCAAAGAGTTTTCTTGATTTTCATGATTATGAAAATTGTAGATTCACACTGAAGGCATCAAAACTATGAATTAACACATGTGGAATGATATACATAATATCAAAAGTGGTCATCATTACTTTAAGAAATGAAGGTCAGTCAGTCTGAAAAATTGGGAAAACTTTGAAAGTGTCCCCAAGTGCAGTCACAAAAACCATCAAGCGCTACAAAGAAACTGGCTCACATGCGGACTGCCCCAGGAAAGGAATACCAAGAGTCACCTCTGCTGCGGAGGATAAGTTCATCTGAGTCACCAGCCTCAGAAATCGAAGGTTAACAGCAGTTCAGATTAGAGACCAGCTCAATGCCACACAGAGTTCTAACAGCAAACACATCTCTAGAACAACTGTTAAGAGGAGACTGTGTGAATCAGGCCTTCATGGTAGAATATCTGCTAGGAAACCACTGCTAAGGACAGGCAACAAGCAGAAGAGACTTGTTTGGGATAAAGAACACAAGGAATGGACATTAGACCAGTGGAAATCTGTGCTTTGGTCTGATGAGTCCAAATTTGAGAACTTTGGTTCCAACCACCGTGTCTTTGTGCGACGCAGAAAAGGTGAACGGATGGACTCTACATGCCTGGTTCCCACCGTGAAGCATGGAGGAGGAGGTGTGATGGTGTGGGGGTGCTATGCTGGTGACACTGTTGGGGATTTATTCAAAATTGAAGGCATACTGAACTAGCATGGCTACCACAGCATCTTGCAGCGGCATGCTATTTCATCCGGTTTGCGTTTAGTTGGACCATCATTTATTTTTCAACAGGACAATGACCCCAAACACACCTCCAGGCTGTGTAAGGGCTATTTGACCATGAAGGAGAGCGATGGGGTGCTGCGCCAGATGGCCTCCACAGTCACCGGACCTGAACCCAATCGAGATGGTTTGGGGTGAGCTGGACCGCAGAGTGAAGGCAAAAGGGCCAACAATTGCTAAGCATCTCTGGGAACTCCTTCAAGACTGTTGGAAGACCATTTCAGGTGACTACCTCTTGAAGCTCGTCATGAGAATGCCAAGAGTGTGCAAAGCAGTAATCAAAGCAAAAGGTGATTACTTTGAAGAACCTAGAATATGACATATTTTTAGTTGTTTCGCACTTTTTTGTTATGTATATAATTCCGCATGTATTAATTCATAGTTTTGATGCCTTCAGTGTGAATCTACAATTTTCATAGTCATGAAAATAAAGAAAACTATTTGAATGAGAAGGCGTGTCTAAACTTTTGGTCTGTATTGTATATTTATCATCATTTTCATTACTTTTTGTATAGAGGGTGTTAGCATTGACTTGTGACATCTGTCCAATGCCTTCTGTGTGTCAGGTCCAGAAATGAGAGAAATATAAGTGGAAATTAATATATTATTTCCATTATTTTCAATACTTTTTATATAGAGTGTGTCTGCAATGACTAGTGACATCTGCCCAATACCTTCTGTGTGTCAGGGCCAGAAATTGGAGAAATATAAGTGAGAATAAATGTATTTTTTTCCATAATTTTCAATACTTTTTATATAGAGGGTGTTAGCAGTGACTAGTGACATCTATGCAATACCTTTTGTGTGTCAATGTCAGAAATTGGAGAAATTTAAGTGAGAATTAATATATTTTTTGCATAATTTAAAATACTTTTTCTATAAAGGGTGTCTGCAGTGTCTAGTGACATATATACAATACCTTCTGTGTGTCAGGGCCAAAAATTAGAGAAATATAAGGGAAAATTAATATATTTGTATTATCATTATTTAATACTTTTTATATAAAAGGTGTCAGCAATGATTAGTGACATCTGTACAATTCCTTCTGTGTTTCAGGGCCAGAAATTGGAGAAATATAAGTGAGAATTAATATATTTTTTCCATAATTTTCAATACTTTTTATATAGAGGGTGGCAGCAGTGACTTGTGACATCTGTCTAATACCTTCTGTGTGTCAGGGCCAAAAATTGAATAAATATAAGTTAAAATGAATATATATTTTTCATCATTTTCAATAATTTTTATATAGAGGGTGTCAGCAATGATTTGTGACATTTGCCCAATACCTTCTGTGTGTCAGGGCCAAAAATTGCAGAAATAAAATGGAAAATTAATATATTTTTATCATCATTTTCAATACTTTTTATATAGATGATGTTAGCAATGACTAGTAACATCTGTCAAATACTTTCTGTGTGACAGGGCCAGAGAAATATAAGTGAAAATAAATATATTTTTTCCATAATTTTCAATACTTTTTATATAGAGGGTGTCAGCAATGACTAGTGACATCTGTCCAATACTTTCTGTGTGACAAGGCCAGAGAAATATAAGTGAAAATAAATATATTTTTTCCATAATTTTCAGAGGCTCTACTGTCAAAAATTCACGGATAGGTGCTCTCTCCGAATAGGCAGCACCTTTTGCCAAAGTGATAGATAAACAAATAAATATAAAATGGAGGGCACTAAAATGTCTAGATACACATAAATTATTTATTTGTTTAAAGGGTTTCTACCACTTCAGTTTGACCAAATTTGCTTTCAGACACTAGCGATCTGCTAGTGTCTGATCTCCATAACCATGCAATTCTTAGACCTTTGTGTGGAGCCGTTTCATTAAAAAACTAACTTTTATTCCTATGCAAATGAGCCATGTCTAGTGCGGAATCTCGGAAGATTTTCGAATTCGAAACAATTGTCCCTGCTGGCCTAAATGCAGAGCTAGAACTGTTCGGTTTTCTGTAGGGTGGGGTGCCCCTCGGGAGTCGGGGTGTCGGGGTCCGGCTGTTTATCAGCACCCCGACTCCCTCTCCCTGTCGGGCCCTCCTCCCCCTACCTTCCCCATACTACAATTAAATATACCCCAATTGAATATACTCCAGCGACCATCACCTCTATTGACATTTTCACATACATATATATACTCTTATTTCCTTAAGGGAAAAATATAATCCATCTGGACCCTATGTTGCCATGACTAAGATCGCACCTAAAGATGATATTGCATTAGAACTGCACCTAAAGATGATATATGCACCCTACTACGGCCACATAGATGGCATTAAAAACAACTATTACACTATTCTCTAGACTTGAATTGAGAATATATTTATACTATATATCCTAGTGAGTATTAACCTCACCTACCTTTTATACACACAGGCACTACAGCCTATTGCTATTTACACTGTGCCGCAATGGATCCCACTTTTGCTATCACTAGAATTGCATTGAACAACTTCACACTTCTTACACCAGAATTGAGAAAATATGTCTATACACATTCTAGTGAGTATTATCCTCACCTACCCCTATACACACAGGCACAACAGGCTTCGACTATTTATATTGGGCCTTAACGGTTTCCATCTCTTCATCGTTTCTATATTTCTCATTGTCCCCTTTAAACTCATTCAGGTCATATGTAACCCACCATGTCCATACATATGACAATGAATATAAACATATAACCACTAAATAAAGGAGACACATTCCGGGTACTGAACATCCATAGCCATTAAGCTAATCATATGTGAATCCTATATAGAAAGAAATGGATCCACTCCGGCCTTTACTAACATCCAAGACACCCTAAAGATCCCTCCCCTATAAATAGGATGGTGATTAGGAAAACTGTCTGCCACTGATGAAGGTGCAAGAGTGTACCGAAGAGCGTTTGGTTCCTATTCAGACAGTAGCTTGACCCATATATGGTTTTACAGCTATCATTTATTCTATGAAGAAAGTCTGCAAAAGCTACCAATAGAGCTGGTTACAATAGGTGACGTGTCCAGTCAGCTGACCGTAGTGATGGAGGCGCTATCTTTCGCACCATGTGGGACGCAACTAGAGACACCGTAGATTCTACTTGAGCAACGCGAGACACCATCCTATACACCACGTGGGACACTACCAGAGATACCGGAAGGAGGAGATACCATTACAGACAAGAGTAGCGGAGCAAGTCAACGTGCGCACCAACGCTACCCAGGACCGGACTACCGCCAGTATATACCTTCCACCCGGACATATCTCCGATGGGGTAAGACTGTTCCAGCTTTAATATATATCAGACTGTCTCCATCCACCCGGACACAACAAGGAACTGCAACACCACCTGATGCATTTTGTTTTCAGGTTGCGGTTACAGTGCATTTTATCTTTGATATCTGGATACCTAGGTCATACTTAGCAGGGCACACACCGGCCAACTCTAAGGTGGATGTCATACATATTTTTAATTACTAGACAGACTGATCACCTGTACTAGTACTAACTTTTTAACATATAAGAAATTGTGGTCTATATAGGACAACTGCGGATTGTGGTGCAAATAACTTTGACGCCACTCATCTGGGACCACCTATCTTACATCCCGTCGGTATATGTAATAACATTACGCATTGTGGCCCAAACAACCCTAATGCCACTGATTTAGAACCATTTTTTTTACACACCTGTGATTTACAATTTTATAAATTAAATTTTACCTTAAACAAATAAATAATTTATGTATATCTAGACATTTGAGTGCCCTCCATTTTATATTTATTTGTACATCTATACAATACATTCTGTGTGTCAGGGCCAAAAATTGGAGAAATATAATTTTAAATTTATATATTTTTTCCATAATTTCCAATACTTTTTATATAGAGGGTGTCAGCAATGACTTGTGACATCTGTCCAATACCTTCTGTGTGTCAGGGCCAAAAATTGCAGAAATATAAGGGAAAATTAATATATTTTTATCATCATTTTCAATACTTTTTATATAGAGGGTGTCAGCAATGACTTGTGACATCTGTTCAAAACCTTCTGTGTGTCAGGGCCAAAAATTGCAGAAATATAAGGGAAAATTTATATATTTTTATCATCATTTTCAATACTTTTTATATAGATGGTGTTAGCAATGACTAGTGACATCTGTCCAATACTTTCTGTGTGACAGGGACAGAGAAATGTAAGTGAAAATAAATACAGGTCCTTCTCAAAAAATGTGCATATTGTGATAAAGTTCATTATTTTCTGTAATATACTGATAAACATTACCAGAAGGAGTTGAAAAGGTTTTTAGGGAGTATTTCCAGGAACTCTATGAAACTAGGGTACGATATTCAAGAGTAGAGTTGGACTCATATTTAGATCAGGTTGTCTGGAGAAAGATATCCCAGGCCCAAAAGGAATATTTGGATAGAGAAATATCAATTGCCGAAATTAATGAAGTTTTGGGCAAAGTAAAACCCGCAAAAACACCAGGGTGTGACGGCCTTCCTTTTGAAATATATAAGACCTTTGCCCGGGTTTTAATACCGGAATTAATAACAACACTGAAGGAGGCGCAAAGGATAGGGGAACTACCAGACTCTATGAAAGAGGCAATTATTACATTGATCCCAAAAAAGGGTAAAGAAACACTAGACCCTGGATCTTACAGACCAATATCTTTGTTGAATACGGACATTAAAATCCTGGCAAAGGTACTGGCAGGGAGGCTCTCCAAAGTGATTAAAGGTATAATCCACGAAGATCAGACCGGTTTTATACCAGGTAGAACAATATATTCAAATATAAGAAGGTTGTACCTTAATATCGAGGCTAATAGAACAGAACCAGGTGACAAAGCAATACTTTCATTGGATGCCCAAAAGGCAGTCTTTATGGGCAGTCTTAAAAAGGGTTGGTATAGGCAGGAAGTTTATAAAATGGATTCAGCTTATATATTCCAACCCAAGGGCTAGAGTGATGGTGGATGGGAGCTTGTCCCTTCCTCTTGCCCTCCATTGGGGCACCAGGCAGGGATGCCCTCTCTCTCCATTATTATTTTCTATAGCAATTGAGCCTCTCGCAAATATAAGAAGAAATGATAGGGAGATAAAAGGTTTTCAATATTCGGGAGGAGACAAAAAATTATTAATGTATGCCGATGATATTTTGTTATTTATGCACAACACAGGGGATCAGTTTAGTAGAGTATTAGATAAAATAGATAAGTTTGGCTTTTTTTCTGGATTAAATATTAATTGGGCGAAATCCCATATGATGGTATTGGGGGATGGGCAGTTAGGGAGGGACTTAAGAGTTCAAGTACTTGAGAAATACGAGAGTTTTAAATATTTGGGTATACAAATCTCCGGTAATATAGAAGACTATAAAAAACTAAATGTACTCCCTGTAATAAAAGAACTTAGAACTAAAATACATATTTGGAAAAGACTCCCACTCTCTATTCAAGGTCGTGTAAATCTAATAAAAATGATTTTTCTACCAAAGGTACTTTATGTGTTACAAAATACCCCAATAAGACTCCCGCAGAAGATATTTAGGTTATTTGATCGCCTAATGGGGGAATTCATATGGAAGGGCTCTATCCCCAGGATAAAAAAATAAGTGCTTCAGCTCCCAGTGAGAGAGGGTGGGTTGGCGGTTCCTAATTGGTTTATGTATTATTTGATAACACAATATAGTCAGATAAGAGATAGTTTGAATAGTTTAGCGGGAAGACAGGAATTAAATAAAATGGGCTGGGGAGGGGAACTTAATCACTTAGAGATAATGGAATCGGGTACACTTGATAAAAACAATACAGGAAATAGAATTATGAATATAATGGATCACATTTGGGGGCAGATTAAAAAACTACTTGGGATAAAAGGTTTTCTTCAATATACACCTATTTGGAAAAATTTAAACTTGAAGGAACTACAAACGATTAGGAGTTATATTGACTGGGAAAAAAAGGGGATAAAATACTTAGCTCAAGTATTTGAAGATGATAAACTGAAGGATTTTAATACACTGGTTAGGGAGTTCGGGATCCCCCAAAAGGATACTTATAAATACTTCAGTTCAGGAACGCTTTAAGGACAGGGGTAAATTTAGATAAATATAGAAAGGAACAATCAGATCGAATATATAAATTTACTGATAGTGAAGAAAAAAGTGGTATAACAAAAAAAAGATACGGGGTATTGATGGAAGGAAAGAAAGAACGGATTACAATATTAGCCCAAAAAAAATGGGAAGAAGAACTCCAACCATTTTTTTCTGACAAGAAATGGAAAGATGCCCTTAGAAATTATCCAACGGTCTCGGATAGGGGTTCACACAAAATATCACAGTTCTTTATAGTACATAGATTACATCATTCTTCTAAGATGTTAAAGAAAATGGGGGTCAGAATGTTGAATAATTGTCCAAAATGTAGGGAAAGGGATGCAGATTTAATTCATTGTTTTTGGAGATGTCCCAGACTTTTCAGATACTGGAAGGAGATTGCAGAGATTGTATCGGTATCCCTGGATGTTCAGGTGATTGAAGATCCAGTAGTATGTATACTGGGAGCAACTGAACATTTGAAATTAAAGAAGGAAGTACGACTGGTTTTGGGTAAAGTACTATTTCAAGTCAGACTTCTTATACTCAGGAAATGGATAAAAGCAGACCCGCCTACAGTGGGACAGTGGCGTGTAGCAGTAGAAAATCTTATTAAAATCCATCGGGTTTCCGGGTGCTATACTAAAAGTCCAGCGGGACTTGATGAGATTTGGAACAAATGGCCATACTAGGTGGAGTTCTTCAAAAAATTTTTTTTTCCTGTCCTTCCTCTCTCTCCCCCTCTCTCCCCCTCTCTCCCCTGGGGTGGTGGGTGGGCGCTTGGGTGATAACTAATAATATTTGCTATAGTAGTAACATAGAACATGTTGCATTATGTTATTGATGTGATGAAAGATTATATGTTTTAAGAAAGAAAAGAATAAAGTTAAATAAATAAAAAAAAAATTTTTTTTTTCTGTCATTTCCAATACTTTTTATATAGAGGGTGTCAGCAATGACTTGTGACATCTGTCCAATACCTTCTGTGTGTCAGGGCCAAAAATTGCAGAAATATAAGGGAAAATTAATATATTTTTATCATCATTTTCAATACTTTTTATATAGAGGGTGTCAGCAATGACTTGTGACATCTGTTCAATACCTTCTGTGTGTCAGGGCCAAAAATTGCAGAAATATAAGGGAAAATTTATATATTTTTATCATCATTTTCAATACTTTTTATATAGATGGTGTTAGCAATGACTAGTGACATCTGTCCAATACTTTCTGTGTGACAGGGCCAGAGAAATATAAGTGAAAATACAGGTCCTTCTAAAAAAATTTGCATATTGTGATAAAGTTCATTATTTTCTGTAATGTACTGATAAACATTAGACTTTTATATATTTTAGATTCATTACACACAACTGAAGTAGTTCAAGCCTTTTATTGTTTTAATATTGATGATTTTGGCATACAGCTCATGAAAACCCAAAATTCCTATCTAAAAAAATTAGCATATCATGAAAAGGTTCTCTAAACGAGTTATTAACCTAATCATCTGACTCAACTAATTAACTCTAAACACCTGCAAAAGATTCCTGAGGCTTTTAAAAACTCCCATCCTGGTTCATTACTCAAAACCGCAATCATGAGTAAGACTGCTGACCTGACTGCTGTCCAGAAGGCCATCATTGACACCCTCAAGCAAGAGGGTAAGACACAGAAATAAATTTCTGAACGAATAGGCTGTTCCGAGAGTGTTGTATCAAGGCACCTCAGTGGGAAGTCTGTGGGAAGGAAAAAGTGTGGCAGAAAACGCTGCACAATGAGAAGAGGTGACCGGACCCTGAGGAAGATTGTGGAGAAGGACCGATTCCAGACCTTGGGGGACCTGCGGAAGCAGTGGACTGAGTCTGGAGTAGAAACATCCAGAGCCACTGTGTACAGGCGTGTGCAGGAAATGGGCTACAGGTGCCGCATTCCCCAGGTCAAGCCACTTTTGAACCAGAAACAGCGACAGAAGCGCCTGACCTGGGCTACAGAGAAGCAGCACTAAACTGTTGCTCAGTGGTCCAAAGTACTTTTTTGGATGAAAGCAAATTTTGCATGTCATTCGGAAATCAAGGTGCCAGAGCCTGGAGGAAGACTGGGGAGAGGGAAATGCCAAAATGCCTGAAGTTCAGTGTCAAGTACCCACAGTCAGTGATGGTCTGGGGTGCCATGTCAGCTGCTGGTGTTGGTCCACTGTGTTTTATCAAGGGCAGGGTCAATGCAGATAGCTATCAGGAGATTTTGGAGCACTTCATGCTTCCATCTGCTGAAAAGCTTTATGGAGATGAAGATTTCATTTTTCAGCACGACCTGGCACCTGCTCACAGTGCCAAAACCACTGGTAAATGGTTTACTGACCATGGTATTACTGTGCTCAATTGGCCTGCCAACTCTCCTGACCTGAACCCCATAGAGAATCTGTGGGATATTGGGAAGAGAAAGTTGAGAGAGGGCAAGACCCAACACTCAGGGTGAGCTTAAGGCCGCTATCAAAGCATCCTGGGCCTCCATAACACCTCAGCAGTGCCACAGGCTGATTGCCTCCATGCCACGCCGCATTGAAGCAGTCATTTCTGCAAAAGGATTCCTGACCAAGTATTGAGTGCATAACTGAACATAATTATTTGAAGGTTTACTTTTTTTGTATTAAAAACACTTTTCTTTTATTGGTCGGATGAAATATGCTAATTTTTTTAGATAGGAATTTGGGGTTTTCATGAGCTGTATGCCAAAATCATCAATATTAAAACAATAAAAGGCTTGAACTACTTCAGTTGTGTGTAATGAATCTAAAATATATGAAAGTCTAATGTTTATCAGTACATTACAGAAAATAATGAACTTTATTACAATATGCTAATTTTTTTAGAAGGACCTGTATATTTTTTCCATAATTTTCAATACTTTTTATATAGAGGGTATCAGCAGTGACTAGTGACATCTGTCCAATACCTTTTGTGCGTCAGGGCCAGAAATTGGAGAAATTTAAGTGAGAATTAATATATTTTAATCATCATTTTCAATAATTTTTCTATAAAGGGTGTCTGCAGTGACTAGTGTCATCTATACAATACATTCTGTGTGCCAGGGCCAAATATTGGAGAAACATAAGTGAGAATTAATATACAAACCGGTTTCGAAAAAAGTTGGGACACTATACAAATCGTGAATAAAAACTGAATGCAATGATGTGGAGGTGCCAACTTCTAATATTTTATTCAGAATAGAACATAAATCACGGAACACAAGTTTAAACTGAGAAAATGTACCATTTTAAGGGAAAAATATGTTGAATCAGAATTTCATGGTGTCAACAAATCCCCAAAATGTTGGGACAAGGCCATTTTCACCACTGTGTGGCATCTCCCCTTCTTCTTAAAACACTCAACAGACGTCTGGAGACCAAGGAGACCAGTTTCTCAAGTTTAGAAAAAGGAATGCTCTCCCATTCTTGTCTAATACAGGCCTCTAACTGTTCAATCGTCTTGGGCCTTCTTTGTTGCACCTTCCTCTTTATGATGCGCCAAATGTTCTCTATAGGTGAAAGATCTGGACTGCAGACTGGCCACTTCAGTACCCGGATCCTTCTCCTACGCAGCCATGATGTTGTGATTGATGCAGAATGTGGTCTGGCATTATCTTGTTGAAAAATGCAGGGTCTTCCCTGAAAGAGATGACGTCTGGATGGGAGCATATGTTGTTCTAGAACCTGAATATATTTTTCTGCATTGATGGTGCCTTTCCAGACATGCAAGCTGCCCATGCCACACACACTCATGCAACCCCATACCATCAGAGATGCAGGCTTCTGAACTGAGCATTGATAACAACTTGGGTTGTCCTTGTTCTCTTTGGTCCGGATGACATGGCGTCCCAGATTTCCAAAAAGAACTTTGAATCGTGACTCGTCTGACCACAGAACAGTCTTCCATTTTGCCACACTCCATTTTAAATGATCCCTGGCCCAGTGAAAACACCTAAGCTTGTGGATCTTGCTTAGAAATGGCTTCTTCTTTGCACTGTAGAGTTTCAGCTGGCAACGGCGGATGGCACGGTGGATTGTGTTCACTGACAATGGTTTCTGGAAGTATTCCTGAGCCCATTCAGTGATTTCCTTTACAGTAGCATTCCTGTTTGTGGTGCAGTGTCGTTTAAGGGCCCGGAGATCACGGGCATCCAGTATGGTTTTACGGCCTTGACCCTTATGCACAGAGATTGTTCCAGATTCTCTGAATCTTCGGATGATGTTATGCACAGTTGATGATGATAGATGCAAAGTCTTTGCATTTTTTCGCTGGGTAACACCTTTCTGATATTGCTCCACTATCTTTCTGCGCAACATTGTGGGAATTGGTGATCCTCTACCCATCTTGGCTTCTGAGAGACACTGCCATTCTGAGAAGCTCTTTTTATACCCAATCATGCTGCCAATTGACCTAATTAGTGTTAATTGGTCTTCCAGCTCTTCGTTATGCTCAAATTTACTTTTTCCAGCCTCTTATTGCTACAAACCGGATTCCAAAAAAGTTGGGACACTAAACAAATTGTGAATAAAAACTGAATGCAATGATGTGGAGATGGCAAATGTCAATATTTTATTTGTAATAGAATGTAGATGACAGATCAAACGTTTAATCCGAGTAAATGTATCATTTTAAAGGAAAAATACATAGATTCAAATTTTCACGGTGTCAACAAATCCCCAAAAAGTTGGGACAAGTAGCAATATGAGGCTGGAAAAAGTAAATTTGAGCATAACGAAGAGCTGGAAGACCAATTAACACTAATTAGGTCAATTGGCAACATGATTGGGTATAAAAAGAGCTTCTCAGAGTGGCAGTGTCTCTCAGAAGCCTAGATGGGTAGAGGATCACCAATTCCCACAATGTTGCGCAGAAAGATAGTGGAGCAATATCAGAAAGGTGTTACCCAGTGGAAAAATTGCAAAGACTTTGTATCTATCATCATCAACTGTGCATAACATCATCCGAAGATTCAGAGAACCTGGAACAATCTCTGTGCGTAAAGGGTCAAGGCCGTAAAACCATACTGGATGCCTGTGATCTTCGGGCCCTTAAATGACACTGCACCACAAACAGGAATGCTACTGTAAAGGAAATCACAGAATGGGCTCAGGAATACTTCCAGAAACCATTGTCAGTGAACACAATCCACCGTGCCATCCGCCGTTGCCAGCTGAAACTCTACAGTGCAAAGAAGAAGCCATTTCTAAGCAAGATCCACAAGCTCAGGCGTTGTCACTGGGCCAGGGATCATTTAAAATGGAGTGTGGCAAAATGGAAGACTGTTCTATGGTCAGACGAGTCACGATTCAAAGTTCTTTTTGGAAATCTGGGACGCCATGTCATCCGGACCAAAGAGGACAAGGACAACCCAAGTTGTTATCAACGCTCAGTTCAGAAGCCTGCATCTCTGATGGTATGGGGTTGCATGAGTGAGTGTGGCATGGGCAGCTTGCATGTCTGGAAAGGCATTATCAATGCAGAAAAATATATTCAGGTTCTAGAACAACATATGCTCCCATCCAGACGTCATCTCTTTCAGGGAAGACCCTGCATTTTTCAACAAGATAATGCCAGACCTCATTCTGCATCAATCACAATATCGTGGCTGCATAGGAGAAGGATCCGGGTACTGAAATGGCCAGTCTGCAGTCCAGATCTTTCACCTATAGAGAACATTTGGCGCATCATAAAGAGTAAGGTGCAACAAAGAAGGCCCAAGACGATTGAACAGTTAGAGGCCTGTATTAGACAAGAATGGGAGAGCATTCCAATTTCTAAACTTGAGAAACTGGTCTCCTCGGTCGCCAGACGTCTGTTGAGTGTTGTAAGAAGAAGGGGAGATGCCACACAGTGGTGAAAATGGCCTTGTCCCAACTTATTTGGGATTTGTTGACACCATGAAATTCTGATTCAACATATTTTTCCCTTAAAATGGTACATTTTCTCAGTTTAAACTTTTGTTCCGTGATTTATGTTCTATTCTGAATAAAATATTAGAAGTTGGCACCTCCACATCATTGCATTCAGTTTTTATTCACGATTTGTATAGTGTCCCAACTTTTTTGGAATCCGGTTTATACTTGTCCCAACTTTTTGGGGATTTGTGACACCGTGAAAATTTGAATCAACGTATTTTTCCTTTAAAATGATACATTTACTTGGATTAAACGTTTGATCTGTCATCTACGTTCTATTACAAATACAATATTGACATTTGCCATCTCCACATCATTGCATTCAGTTTTTATTCACAATTTGTTTAGTGTCCCAACTTTTATGGAATCCGGTTTGTATTTTTTCCATCAATTGTAATACTTTTCATATAGAGGGTATTAGCATTGGCTTGTGACATCTTTCCAATAACTTCTGTGTGTCAGGGCCAGAAATTAGATAACTATAAGTGGAAATTAATATATTATTTTCAATACTTTTTCTATGAAGCGTGTCTGCAGTGACTAGTGACATCTGTCAAATACGTTTTGTGTGTCAGGGCCAAGAATTGGAGAAATATAAGTGAAAATTTATATATTTTTTCCATCATTTAAAAAAATATGTAAATAGAGGGTTTTAGCAGTGACTTGTCACATCTGTCCAATACCTTCTGTGTGTCAGGGCCAGAAATTGGAGAAAAATAAGTGAGAATAAATATATCTTTTCCATCAATTTCGATACTTTTTATATAGAGGGTGTCAGCAGTGACCAGTGACATCTGTCCAATACCTTCTGTGTGACAGGGTCAGAGATTTGAGAAATATAAGTAAAGATAAATATATGCTTTTCATCATTTAAAATACTTTTTCTATAGAGTGTGTCAGCATCTGTCCAATACCTTCTGTGTGACAGGGCCAGAGATGATAGAATTCTAAGTATAAATTTATATATATATTCCATCATTTTTAATACATTTTATATAGAGGGTGTCAGCAGTGACTTGTGACATCTGTCCAATACCTTCTGTGTGTCAGAGCTAGAAATTGGAGAAATATGTGAGATTTAATATATTTTCTTCATCATTTTCAATACTTTTTATAAAGAGGGTGTCAGCAATGACTAGTGATATCTGTTTAATTCCCTTTGTGTGTAAGTGCCAGAAATTAGAGAAATATAAGTGAGAATTAATATATAGAGATGTCGCGAACAAAAAAGTTTCTGTTCGCGAACGGCGAACACAAGTTTTTGCAAGTGTTCACGAACGGGCGAACCACCATTGACTTCAATGGGCAGGTGAATTTTAAAACCCACAGGCACTCTTTCTGCCCACAATAGTGATGGAAAAGTTGTTTCAAGGGGACTTACACCTAGACTGTGGCATGCCGGAGGGGGATCCATGGCAAAACTCCCATGGAAAATTGCGTAGTTGACGCAGAGTCGGGTTTTAATTACATAAAGGGCATAAATCACCTAACATTTCTAAATTGTTTGGAATAACGTGCTTTAAAACATCAGGTATGATGTTGTATCGATCAGATAGTTTATCGGCTACGCCCGCTTCACAGTGACAGACCAAACTCCCTGTTTAACGCACCGCAAACAACTGCAAACAGTTCATTTGCACAACCACAAACTCCCCATTTGGACAAGGTTGGATACCAAGCTAGCCATGTCCCGTTCCTTGTCCTCACTGATGTCATTGAAGGTCTCTTCCTCCACCCAGCCACGTACAACACCAAGGGTACCCGAAAGGTGACAACAAGCCCCCTGGGATGCCTGCTGTGTTTGGTCTTCCACCTCCTCAAAGCCACCTTCCTCCTCTGACTCCTCTTTTTCAGACTCCTCTCGCTGCGTTGCCTCTCTCTGCGTTATTGTAAGGTGTGTTTAGTAGTACTATTCCTATCAGTTTAATCCCTGTTACGTGTCCTATCAGGGGACGTGTATGGAATAAATTTTAGGAACCGGGAGATGGAAAAAGATGCTTTGTTGGTACTTCTATTTCCAATTTGGGGCACTGCGCGTGCAATATACTGTGCCACCAGATAGGAGTGGTGTGTTAAGTATTACTATTCCTATCAGTTTAATCCCTGTTACAGCCACTATTATTATTATTAATATTATTATAAGGTGTGTTAAGTAGTACTATTCTGATCAGTTTAATCCTTGTTACGTCCCCTATTAAGGGACGTGTATATGGAATCGATTTTAGGAACCAGGAGATGGAAAAAGACGCTTGGTCGGTCCTCTTGATTCCAATTTGGGGCACTGCACGTGCACTGTGTAATGTACTGTGCATGTAATGTACTGTGCAATCCCAATATGTGTGGTGTGTTAAAGGGGTTGTCCGGGTTCAGAGCTGAACCCGACATACCCTTATTTTCACCCCGGCAGCCCCCTGAGCCTAGCATCGGAGCATCTCATGCTCCGATGCGCTCCAGTGCCCTGCGCTAGATCGCGCAGGGCACAGGCTCTTTTGTTTTTAATAACACACTGCCGGGCGGTAACTTCCACCCAGCAGTGTGTTCGGTGACGTCACCGGCTCCGAGGGGCGGGCTTTAGCTCTGCCCTAGCCATTTTACTGGCTAGGGCAGAGCCAAATCCCACCCATCAGTGCCGGTGACGTCACCAGGGTTCCTGTCAGCCCCATGGAGAGCCCGGTACGTCACCGGAACTCTGAAAAATGCCTTTGCCCTGTGCGATTTAGCGCAGGGCAAAGGAGAGCATCGGAGCATGAACTGCTCCGATGCTCATGTCAGGGGGGCTGCCTGGGTGAAAATGGAGGGCTGTCCAGGTTCAGCTCTGAACCTGGACAACCCCTTTAAGTAGTACTATTCCTATCAGTTTAATCCCTGCTACGTTCACTAGTATTATTATTATTATAAGGTGTGTTACTATTCCTATCAATTTAATCCCTGTTACATCCCCTATCAGGGGACGTGTATGGAATAGATTTTAAACAACCGCAAAGAGTTGTCAATAGTTGACACACTCATGACATAAATTTTATTCCTCTATGTGTCAATCTTGGTGTAGTGATGACTGTGCTCGTGCGCACAATTGGGAGATTGCAGGCAATGGGTTTTTTCAAAGCCTATGGTCGTGCTGAGGTAGTTCAGTGACAGTTAAGAGACCCAGAAAACAATGATTCTGCAGTGTGGGCCCATTGTTGGCCTAGTAGGCTTTAATGATCACCTTAGATGATCACAAAGAAAATTAATGTTTTTTCTATGTAAAATTATACAGCCGACCTTATCATCTGGGGTGTGCCAACATTGCCATATCCAACACACTCATAGAGGTGGTCGCTTCATTGTGATACGCAAGCCCCTTCACCACAACAAGGTAACGATCACGAAGCGGAATTGACACATGTATGTGCCTTTTTTTTGGGGGGGGGTTTTGAAGCCACAGTGCAGCACCAGAGGCCAGAAAAATTGTTGCAGCCGCTGCTGTGGCCAGAAAAATTGATGTTTCCCAGGCAGAAAGTGCCCTAAAACATTGCGGCTTGAACCCTAGTTGGTGGCGGATAAGTCACGCAAGTCATCCAGCATTCAGAGATAAAATACAGCAGCGTGTGGACCATTTTTAGCCCAAGGCGGCTCATCTCAGTCATCAGGCCTTTTTAAGTCGAATGTATCGCCCACTGTCAGTCTCTTCAGGATCCATCCCTCATTCATCTTAATAAAGGTAAGGTAATCTAGACTTTTTTGACCTAGGCGACTTCTCTTCTCAGTGACAATACCTCCTGCTGCACTGAAGGTCCTTTCTGACAGGACACTTGAAGTGGGGCAGGCCAGAGGTTCTATCGCAAATTGGGATAGCTCAGGCCACAGGTCAAGCCTGCACACCAAGTAGACAAGGGGTTCATCGCTCCTCAGAGTGTTGATATCTGCAGTTAAGGCGAGGTAGTCTGCTACCTGTCGGTCGAGTCGTTCTCTGAGGGTGGACCCCGAAGGGCTGTGGCGGTCGACAACACGCCTGTACAGTGTCCTGTCCTTGCCGGCGTGGTTGTGGGAGGAGGAGGATTACTTTCACCTTTTCCCCTGTTAGATTCCCGTTGTGCTGTGAAATCACCCTTATACGCTGTGTAAAGCATACTTTTTAATTTATTTTGGAAATGCTGCATCCTTTCCGACTTCCGGTAATTCGGTAACATTTCTGCCACTTTCTGCTAGACCGGGGGTCTAGTAGCGTGGACACCCAGGACTGGTCTCTCTCCTTCAGCCTTTTTATACGAGGGTTCCTCAACAGGCATGACAGCATGAAAGACCCCATTTGCACAAGATTGGATGCCGAGCTACTCATGTCCCGTTCCTCGTCCTCAGTGATCTCACTGAAGGTATGTTCTTCCCCCCAGCCATGTACAACACCACGGGTCCCAGATAGGTGACAACGAGCACCCTGGGATGCCTGCTGTGGTTGGTCTTCCTCCTCCTCCTCAAAGCCACATTCCTCCTCTGACTCCTCTTCCCCAGACTCCTCCAGCAAGCGATGCTGATAAGGCTGTTTCTGGTGGTGATGGTGACCACAACTCTTCCTCTTCACATTCATCTACGGCCTGATCCAGCACTCTTTGCAGGGCACGCTCCAGGAAGAAAACAAAAACAAATGGGATGATGTCACTGATGGTGCCTTCAGTGCGGCTGACCAGGTTTGTCACCTCCTCAAAAGGACGCATGAGCCTACAGGCATTGTGCATGAGCGTCCAGTAACGTGGCAAAAAAACATCCAAGCTCCGCAGAGGCTGTCCTAGCACCCCGGTCATTCAAATACTCGTTGCCGGCTTTTTTCTTGCTGGAGCAGGCGGTCGAACATTAGGAGTGTTGAATTCCAACGTGTCGGGCTGTCGCAAATCAAGCGCCTCACTGGCATGTTGTTTTGGTGCTGAATGACTGAAAAGTGCGCCATGGCCGTGTAGGAACGCCTGAAATGGCCACACACCTTCCTGGCCTGCTTGAGGACGTCCGGTTAGCCTGGGTACTTATGCACAAAGCATTGTACGATCAGATTACACACATGTACCATGCACGGCACATGTGTCAACTTGCCCAAATTCAATGCCGCCAACAAATTGCTTCCATTGTCACACACCACTTTGCCGATCTCCAGTTGGAGCAGAGTCAGCCACTGATCCACCTGTGCGTTCAGGGCGGACAGGAGTGCTGGTCCGGTATGACTCTCTGCTTTCAGGCAACCTCAAGACGGCGTGACACTGTCGTATCCGGGATGTGGAATAGCCCCTGGGGAGGTGCCGTTGATGTGGTGCAAGACGCATCAGCAGAAGAGGACTCAGCCGAGGAGGTTATGGAAGAGGATGGAGTAGGAGGAGTAGAGAAGGTGGCAGCAGGCCTGCCTGCAAGTCGTGGTGGTGTCACCAACTCCTCTGCAGAGCCACACATTCTATGCTTGGCAGCCGTGAGCAGGTTTACCAAATGTGCAGTGATATACCTACCCTGACTGTGCTTTGCAGACCAGGTATCAGTGGTCAGATGGACCCTTGCCCAGATGGACCCTTGCACTATGTGCCAGACATGCCATGACTTCCTTTTGCACAATAGAGTACAGGTTGGAGATTGCCTTTTGTGCAAAGACATTTCGGCCAGGTACCTTCCACTGCCTTCGACTGTGGTGTCCCAATAGCTACACATTTTTTGAAGGCCTCAGACTCCACCAGCTTGTATGGTAAAAGTTGGCGGGCTAAGAGTTCCGACAAGCCAGCTGTCAGACGCTGGGCAAGGGAGTGACTTTGTGACATTGGCTTCTTACACTCAAACATTTCCTTGACAGACACCTGACTGTGGGCAGATGAGCAAGA
This sequence comes from Bufo gargarizans, assembly GCF_014858855.1. NCBI lineage: Eukaryota > Metazoa > Chordata > Amphibia > Anura > Bufonidae > Bufo > Bufo gargarizans. The sequence continues at coordinate 357,422,244 of NC_058083.1, read as the reverse complement.
ACTGCTCAAGGCGAGAGGCGGCGTGGCGGGTGGTTGAGAGGCGGCAAGGAGGACAGCAGTGGTTGACGTGGCTGAAGATGCTGGACCAGGAGGAGGATGGTGGCTTTGAGTTTGTGTGCTGCTTGTACTCATGTTTTGATCCCATAGGCGTTTGTGATGTGAGATCATGTGCGTTCGCAAAGCAGTTGTACCTAGGTGGGTGTTGGACTTCCCACGACTCAGTTTCTTTTGGCACAGGCTGCAAATGGCATCGCTGTTATCAGAGGCAGACGCACACAAAAAAATGCCACACTGGTGAGCTTTGCAATGACGGCATTCTGGTGGTGGCAACAGCATGCGTTGATTGTGTGGCTGACCCTGGGTGCCGATACATGCTGTCTGACTGTGCCACTAGCTCCTTGCAACGACCTCCCCCTGCTTCCAACTCGTCTCCTCCTCCTCCTCTCTGTCTCCCCATCTGAACTTTCCCCCTGTTCTTCTTCTCTTCGGGCGGGCACCCACGTGACATCCATGGACACATCGTCATCATCAACCGCTTCACTTGTGTCTGACAACTCAGCAAAGGAAGCAGCAGCGGGTACAACATCATCATCGTCACCCCGTACGTCCATGTGTGTAATGCTGCCTGACTGAGACATATCCCTGTTATCTACATCCTCTTGCAATAATGGTTGCACATTACTCATTTCTTCCAACTGATGTGTAAATAAATCCTCTGACAGATAAAGTGAAGCAGCTGTGGTGCTAGTGTTGGTGGTGGCGGCAGGTAACTTGAGAGGTGCCCGAAGCTGAGTTGGAGGAGGATGGTGCGTCAAAGTTCCGAGCGGAAGCTGTAGAAGATTGGGTGTCCTGTGTTAGCCAGTCAACTATTTACGTGGCCTCTGAACACTAGGCATTAGTCTGGGGCCAAAGGGAATCACAGCACCATGACCACGACAGCCCCTGTGGGGTGGCCTGTCTCTGCCTGTGATTTTTCTTAGATTAGTTAAGTTGTACTATGCGTGCAAGCTACTGTGACACCAGATATGAATGGTGCTTAAGTGACACTATGCACTGGCACTGGGCCTAAGACACACAAACTCTTGTGTAACTGACTGCTAGTTATTCTGTCTAAATTGTTGTTTTTCTTTAACCACTTCAGCCCCCCTAGCTTAAACACCCTTAATGACCAGGCCACTTTTTACACTTCTGCACTACACTACTTTCACCGTTTATTGCTTGGTTATGCAACTTACCACCCAAATGAATTTTACCTCCTTTTCTTCTCACTAATAGAGCTTTCATTTGGTGGTATTTCATTGCTGCTGACATTTTTACTTTTTTTGATATTAATCGAAATTTAATGAAATTTTTGCAAAAAATGACATTTTTCACTTTCAGTTGTAAAATTTTTCTAAAAAAACGACATCTATATATAATTTTTTCTCTAAATGTATTGTTCTACAAGTCTTTGATAAAAAAAATGTTTGGGTAAAAAAAAAATGGTTTGGGTAAAAGTTATAGCATTTACAAACTATAGTACAAAAATGTGAAACCCCACAAATAACCCCATTTCGGAAAGTAGACACCCTAAGGCATTCGCTGATGGGCATAGTGAGTTCATAGAACTTTTTATTTTTTGTCACAATTTAGCGGAAAATTATTAATTTTTCTTTTCCTAACAAAGTCTCATATTCCACTAACTTGTGACAAAAAATAAAAACTTCCATGAACTTACTATGCCCATCATGAAATACCTTGGGGTGTCTTCTTTCCAAAATGGGGTCACTTGTGGCGTAGTTATACTGCCCTGGCATTTTAGGGGCCCAAATGCGTGCGAAGTAGTTTGAAATCAAAATCTGTAAAAAATGCCCTGTGAAATCCGAAAGGTGCTCTTTGGAATGTGGGCCCATTTGCCCACCTAGGCTTAAAAAAAGTGTCACACATGTGGTATCGCCGTACTCAGGAGAAATTGTGGAATGTGTTTTGGGGTGTTATTTTACATACACCCATGCTGGGTGAGAGAAATAGCACGGCAAAAGACAACTTTTCCAATTTTTTTTATACAAAGTTGGCATTTGACCAAGATATTTCTCTCACCCAGCATGGGTATATGTAAAATGACACCCCAAAACACATTACCCAACTTCTCCTGAGTACGGCGATACCACATGTGTGACACTTTTTTGCAGCCTAGATGCGCAAAGGGGCCCAAATTCCTTTTAGGAGGGCATTTTTAGACATTTGGATCCCAGACTTCTTCTCACGCTTTAGGGCCCCTAAAAAGCCAGGGCAGTATAAATACCCCACATGTGACCCCATTTTGGAAAGAAGACACCCCAAGGTATTCAATGAGTGGCATGGCGAGTTTATAGAATTTTTATTCTTTTGGCACAAGTTAGCAGAATTTTATTTATTTTTTTCTCTCACAAAGTCTCCCTTTCCGCTAACTTGGGACAAAAATTTCAATCTTTTATGGACTCAATATGCCCCTCACGGAATACCTTGGGGTGTCTTCTTTGCGAAATGGGGTCACATGTGGAGTATTTATACTGCCCTGGCATTTTAGGGGCCCTAAAGCGTGAGAAGAAGTCTGGAATATAAATGTCCAAAATTTTTTACGCATTTGGATTCCGTAAGGGGTATGGTGAGTTCATGTGAGATTTTATTTTTTGACACAAGTTAGTGGAATATATGATTTTGTAAGAAAAAACAAAAAAAACTAAAAAAAAACAATTTCCGCTAACTTGTGCCAAACAAATGTCTGGGTGATCAATGACAGGGGGGTGATCAGGGAGTCTATATGGGGTGATCACCACCCTGTCATTGATCACCACCCTGTAAGGCTCCATCCAGACATCCGTATGTGTTTTGCGTCTCCGATAGAGTTGAGCGGACACCTGGATGTTCGGGTTCGAGAAGTTCGGCCGAACTTTCCGGAAATGTTCAGGTTCGGGATCCGAACCCGATCCGAACTTCGTCCCGAACCCGAACCCCATTGAAGTCAATGGGGACCCAAACTTTTCGGCACTAAAAAGGCTGTAAAACAGCCCAGGAAAGGGCTAGAGGGCTGCAAAAGGCAGCAACATGTAGGTAAATCCCCTGCAAACAAATGTGGATAGGGAAATGAATAAAAATAAAAATAAAATAAATAAAAATGAACCAATATCAATTGGAGAGAGGTCCCATAGCAGAGAATCAGGCTTCACGTCAGCCACCACTGCAACAGTCCGTTGTCAGATATTTAGGCCCAGCACCCAGGCAGAGGAGAGAGGTCCCGTAACAGAGAATCTGTCTTCATGTCAGCAGAGAATCAGTCTGCATGTATCACGATCGGCGTGACTATCACATACGTGACACAGAGGGAGGGAAAGAGGAAGGCCCTGCCCAAGTGAGAGGGAAGGTGGTGACCCCTGACTCACCTTGCGGCTGGCACCTGGCTGCCCTGACGTCCCTAGACGGGTTCCTCACCCGTATGCCGATCACGTGCCTAAAACCCTGGCTTTCCCTAAGAGGAGCCCTAGATAGTGAACAGGGCGGTGGGAACACTAGTCCGCACCACTAGCTCTAAAGGAAAACACCAAGGGGAGGACAGACAATACAGACTAAACATATAATCCCAGGTGGGCGACAACAGGAGACAACAAAAAGCCCAACAAGGATCTGGAGGGTAGCACTCTGGAACAACAACCAGGATTCACAGCTCCAGTGGGTCAGTATAGAAGTCCAGGCAGGAAGCTCTATAACTGGCAACTAGAGAAGTGTGAGAGGAGAATATAAGGAGGTTGGGAGTGGCAGACAAGAAACAGCTGAGGAGGAGAAGCTACGGATCCCTGAGTGAGACAAAAATGATTGCAAGGCAAACACAGAAAACAATCACTAAGAAACAACGTGATCTTTAGACATAGAGCGCGCAGCCACCCGCTGCGACTTCCTGACCCCGGGTATAACGGAGTCAGACGTGGCTCTTGACACCCTCGTGACAGTACCGCCCTTTCACGAGGGGCCTCCGGACACTCAGGACCAGGTCTCTCAGGATGAGAGGCATGGAAAGCCTGAATTAACCTGTTGCCGTTTACCTCTGACGCTGGAACCCACATTCTTTCCTCGGGACCGTAACCCCTCCAATGCACCAGATACTGAAGAGAGCGGCGGACCGGACGAGAATCAAATATTCTGGATATTTGAAACTCCAGATTACCATCCACAATAACAGGAGGAGGTGGCAGCGGTGATGGTTCTAGAGGTGGAACATACTTCTTGAGTAACGACTTATGGAAGACGTTATGGATAGAGTTGAGCGAACACCTGGATGTTCGGGTTCGAGAAGTTCGGCCGAACATCCCGGAAATGTTCGGGTTCGGGATCCGAACCCGATCCGAACTTCGTCCCGAACCCGAACCCCATTGAAGTCAATGGGGACCCGAACTTTTCGGCACTAAAACGGCTGTAAAACAGCCCAGGAAAGGGCTAGAGGGCTGCAAAAGGCAGCAACATGTAGGTAAATCCCCTGCAAACAAATGTGGATAGGGAAATGAATTAAAATAAAAATTAAATAAATAAAAATTAACCAAAATCAATTGGAGAGAGGTTCCATAGCAGAGAATCTGGCTTCCCGTCACCCACCACTGGAACAGTCCATTCTCAGATATTTAGGCCCCGGCACCCAGGCAGAGGAGAGAGGTCCCGTAACAGACAATCTGGCTTCATGTCAGCAGAGAATCAGTCTTCATGTCATAGCAGAGAATCAGGCTTCACGTCACCCACCACTGTAAGAGTCCATTTTCATAAATTTAGGCCCAGCACCCAGGCAGAGGAGAGAGGTCCCGTAACAGACAATCTGGCTTCATGTCAGCAGAGAATCAGTCTTCATATCATAGCAGAGAATCAGGCTTCACGTCAGCCACCAATGCAACAGTCCATTGTCAGATATTTAGGCCCAGCACCCAGGCAGAGGAGAGAGGTCCCGTAACAGAGGATCTGGCTTCATGTCAGCAGAGAATCAGTCTTCATGTCATAGCAGAGAATCAGGCTTCACGTCACCCACCACTGTAAGAGTCCATTTTCATAAATTTAGGCCCAGCACCCAGGCAGAGGAGAGAGGTCCCGTAACAGAGGATCTGGCTTCATGTCAGCAGAGAATCAGTCTGCATGTCATAGCAGAGAATCAGGCTTCACGTCAGCCACCACTGCAACAGTCCATTGTCATAAATTTAGGCCCAGCACCCAGGCAGAGGAGAGAGGTCCCGTAACAGACAATCTGGCTTCATGTCAGCAGAGAATTAGTCTGCATGTCATAGCAGAGAATCAGGCTTCACGTCAGCCACCACTGCAACAGTCCATTGTCATAAATTCAGGCCCAGCACCCAGGCAGAGGAGAGAGGTCCCGTAACAGACAATCTGGCTTCATGTCAGCAGAGAATCAGTCTGCATGTCATAGCAGAGAATGAGGCTTCACGTCACCCACCACTGCAACAGTCCATTTTCATAAATTTAGGCCCAGCACCCAGGCAGAGGAGAGAGGTCCCGTAACAGAGGATCTGGCTTCATGTCACCAGAGAATCAGTCTGCATGTCATAGCAGAGAATCAGGCTTCACGTCACCCACCACTGCAACAGTCCATTTTCATAAATTTAGGCCCAGCACCCAGGCAGAGGAGAGAGGTCCCGTAACAGAGGATCTGGCTTCATGTCACCAGAGAATCAGTCTGCATGTCATAGCAGAGAATCAGGCTTCACGTCAGCCACCACTGCAACAATCCATTGGCATATATTTAGGCCTAGCACACAGGCAGAGGAGAGAGGTCCCGTAACAGACAATCTGGCTTCATGTCAGCAGAGAATCAGTCTGCATGTCATAGCAGAGAATGAGGCTTCACGTCAGCCACCACTGCAACAATCCATTGGCATATATTTAGGCCTAGCACACAGGCAGAGGAGAGAGGTCCCGTAACAGACAATCTGGCTTCATGTCAGCAGAGAATCAGTCTTCATATCATAGCAGAGAATCAGGCTTCACGTCAGCCACCAATGCAACAGTCCATTGTCAGATATTTAGGCCCAGCACCCAGGCAGAGGAGAGAGGTCCCGTAACAGAGGATCTGGCTTCATGTCAGCAGAGAATCAGTCTTCATGTCATAGCAGAGAATCAGGCTTCACGTCACCCACCACTGTAAGAGTCCATTTTCATAAATTTAGGCCCAGCACCCAGGCAGAGGAGAGAGGTCCCGTAACAGAGGATCTGGCTTCATGTCAGCAGAGAATCAGTCTGCATGTCATAGCAGAGAATCAGGCTTCACGTCAGCCACCACTGCAACAGTCCATTGTCATAAATTTAGGCCCAGCACCCAGGCAGAGGAGAGAGGTCCCGTAACAGACAATCTGGCTTCATGTCAGCAGAGAATTAGTCTGCATGTCATAGCAGAGAATCAGGCTTCACGTCAGCCACCACTGCAACAGTCCATTGTCATAAATTCAGGCCCAGCACCCAGGCAGAGGAGAGAGGTCCCGTAACAGACAATCTGGCTTCATGTCAGCAGAGAATCAGTCTGCATGTCATAGCAGAGAATGAGGCTTCACATCAGCCACCACTGCAACAATCCATTGGCATATATTTAGGCCTAGCACACAGGCAGAGGAGAGAGGTCCCGTAACAGACAATCTGGCTTCATGTCAGCAGAGAATCAGTCTGCATGTCATAGCAGAGAATGAGGCTTCACGTCAGCCACCACTGCAACAATCCATTGGCATATATTTAGGCCTAGCACACAGGCAGAGGAGAGAGGTCCCGTAACAGACAATCTGGCTTCATGTCAGCAGAGAATCAGTCTGCATGTCATAGCAGAGAATGAGGCTTCACGTCACCCACCACTGCAACAGTCCATTTTCATAAATTTAGGCCCAGCACCCAGGCAGAGGAGAGAGGTCCCGTAACAGAGGATCTGGCTTCATGTCACCAGAGAATCAGTCTGCATGTCATAGCAGAGAATCAGGCTTCACGTCAGCCACCACTGCAACAATCCATTGGCATATATTTAGGCCTAGCACACAGGCAGAGGAGAGAGGTCCCGTAACAGACAATCTGGCTTCATGTCAGCAGAGAATCAGTCTGCATGTCATAGCAGAGAATGAGGCTTCACGTCACCCACCACTGCAACAGTCCATTTTCATAAATTTAGGCCCAGCACCCAGGCAGAGGAGAGAGGTCCCGTAACAGACAATCTGGCTTCATGTCAGCAGAGAATTAGTCTGCATGTCATAGCAGAGAATCAGGCTTCACGTCAGCCACCACTGCAACAGTCCATTGGCATATATTTAGGCCCTGGCACCCAGACAGAGGAGAGGTTCATTCAACTTTGGGTAGCCTTGCAATATAATGGTAAAATGAAAATAAAAATAGGATTGAATGAGGAAGTGCCCTGGAGTCCAATAATATATGGTTATGGGGAGGTAGTTAATGTCTAATCTGGACAAGGGACGGACAGGTCCTGTGGGATCCATGCCTGGTTCATTTTTATGAACGTCAGCTTGTCCACATTGGCTGTAGACAGGCGGCTGCGTTTGTCTGTAATGACGCCCCCTGCCGTGCTGAATACACGTTCAGACAAAACGCTGGCTGCCGGGCAGGCCAGCACCTCCAAGGCATAAAAGGCTAGCTCTGGCCACGTGGACAATTTAGAGACCCAGAAGTTGAATGGGGCCGAACCATCAGTCAGTACGTGGAGGGGTGTGCACACGTACTGTTCCACCATGTTAGTGAAATGTTGCCTCCTGCTAACACGTTGCGTATCAGGTGGTGGTGCAGTTAGCTGTGGCGTGTTGACAAAAGTTTTCCACATCTCTGCCATGCTAACCCTGCCCTCAGAGGAGCTGGCCGTGACACAGCTGCCTTGGCGACCTCTTGCTCCTCCTCTGCCTTGGCCTTGGGCTTCCACTTGTTCCCCTGTGACATTTGGGAATGCTCTCAGTAGCGCGTCTACCAACGTGCGCTTGTACTCGCGCATCTTCCTATCACGCTCCAGTGCAGGAAGTAAGGTGGGCACATTGTCTTTGTAGCGTGGATCCAGCAGGGTGGCAACCCAGTAGTCCGCACAGGTTAAAATGTGGGCAACTCTGCTGTCGTTGCGCAGGCACTGCAGCATGTAGTCGCTCATGTGTGCCAGGCTGCCCAGGGGTAAGGACAAGCTGTCCTCTGTGGGAGGCGTATCGTCATCGTCCTGCCTTTCCCCCCAGCCACGCACCAGTGATGGACCCGAGCTGCGTTGGGTGCCACCCCGCTGTGACCATGCTTCATCCTCATCCTCCTCCACCTCCTCCTCATCCTCGTCCTCCTCGTCCTCCAGTAGTGGGCCCTGGCTGGCCACATTTGTACCTGGCCTCTGCTGTTGCAAAAAACCTCCCTCTGAGTCACTTCGAAGAGACTGGCCTGAAAGTGCTAAAAATGACCCCTCTTCCTCCTCCTCCTCCTCCTCCTGGGCCACCTCCTCTTCCATCATCGCCCTAAGTGTTTTCTCAAGGAGACATAGAAGTGGTATTGTAACGCTGATAACGGTGTCATCGCCACTGGCCATGTTGGTGGAGTACTCAAAACAGCGCAACAGGGCACACAGGTCTCGCATGGAGGCCCAGTCATTGGTGGTGAAGTGGTGCTGTTCTGTAGTGCGACTGACCCGTGCGTGCTGCAGCTGAAACTCCACTATGGCCTGCTGCTGCTCGCACAGTCTGTCCAGCATGTGCAAGGTGGAGTTCCACCTGGTGGGCACGTCGCATATGAGGCGGTGAGCGGGAAGGCCGAAGTTACGCTGTAGCGCAGACAGGCGAGCAGCAGCAGGATGTGAACGCCGGAAGCGCGAACAGGACGGCCCGCACTTTATGCAGCAGCTCTGACATGTCGGGGTAGTTGTGAATGAACTTCTGCACCACCAAATTCAGCACATGCGCCAAGCAAGGGATGTGCGTCAAATTGGCTAGTCCCAGAGCTGCAACGAGATTTCGCCCATTATCACACACCACCAGGCCGGGCTTGAGGCTCACCGGCAGCAACCACTCGTCGGTCTGTTGTTCAATACCCCGCCACAACTCCTGTGCGGTGTGGGGCCTGTCCCCCAAACATATGAGTTTCAGAATGGCCTGCTGACGTTTACCCCGGGCTGTGCTGAAGTTGGTGGTGAAGGTGTGTGGCTGACTGGATGAGCAGGTGGAAGAAGAGGAGGAGGAAGCCGAGAAGGAGGAGGTGGCAACAGGAGGCAAAGAATGTTGCCCTGCGATCCTTGGCGGCGGAAGGACGTGCGCCAAACAGCTCTCCGCCTGGGGCCCAGCTGCCACTACATTTACCCAGTGTGCAGTTAGGGAGATATAGCGTCCCTGGCCGTGCTTACTGGTCCACGTATCTGTGGTTAGGTGGACCTTGCTACAGATGGCGTTGCGCAGTGCACACTTGATTTTATCGGATACTTGGTTGTGCAGGGAAGGCACGGCTCTCTTGGAGAAGTAGTGCCGGCTGGGAACAACATACTGTGGGACAGCAAGCGACATGAGCTGTTTGAAGCTGTCTGTGTCCACCAGCCTAAATGACAGCATTTCATAGGCCAGTAGTTTAGAAATGCTGGCATTCAGGGCCAGGGATCGAGGGTGGCTAGGTGGGAATTTACGCTTTCTATCAAATGTTTGTGAGATGGAGAGCTGAACGCTGGCGTGTGACATGGTTGAGACGCTTGGTGACGGAGGTGGTGGTGGTGGTGTTGGTGGTACATCCCCTGTTTGCTGGGCGGCAGGTGCCAACGTTCCTCCAGAGGCGGAGGAAGAGGCCGAGGCGGCAGCAGCAGAATAGGCCGAGGCGGCAGCAGCAGAAGAGGTAGCAGGGGGAGCCTGAGTGACTTCCTTGGTTTTAAGGTGTTTACTCCACTGCAGTTCATGCTTTGCATGCAGGTGCCTGGTCATGCAGGTTGTGCTCAGGTTCAGAACGTTAATGCCTCGCTTCAGGCTCTGATGGCACAGCGTGCAAACCACTCGGGTCTTGTCGTCAGCACATTGTTTGAAGAAGTGCCATGCCAGGGAACTCCTTGAAGCTGCCTTTGGGGTGCTCGGTCCCAGATGGCGGCGGTCAGTAGCAGGCGGAGTCTCTTGGCGGCGGGTGTTCTGCTTTTGCCCACTGCTCCCTCTTTTGCTACGCTGTTGGCTCGGTCTCACCACTGCCTCTTCCTCCGAACTGTGAAAGTCAGTGGCACGACCTTCATTCCATGTGGGGTCTAGGACCTCATCGTCCCCTGCATCGTCTTCCACCCAGTCTTGATCCCTGACCTCCTGTTCAGTCTGCACACTGCAGAAAGACGCAGCAGTTGGCACCTGTGTTTCGTCATCATCAGAGACATGCTGAGGTGGTATTCCCATGTCCTCATCATCAGGAAACATAAGTGGTTGTGCGTCAGTGCATTCTATGTCTTTCACCGCTGGGGAAGGGCTAGGTGGATGCCCTTGGGAAACCCTGCCAGCGGAGTCTTCAAACAGCATAAGAGACTGCTGCATAACTTGAGGCTGAGACAGTTTCCCTGGTATGCATGGGGGTGATGTGACAGACTGATGGGGTTGGTTTTTCAGGCGCCATCTGTGCGCTTTCTGCAGAAGACTGGGTGGGAGATAATGTGAACGTGCTGGATCCACTGTCGGCCACCCAATTGACTAATGCCTGTACCTGCTCAGGCCTTACCATCCTTAGAACGGCATTGGGCCCCACCATATATCGCTGTAAATTCTGGCGGCTACTGGGACCTGAGGTAGTTGGTACACTAGGACGTGTGGATGTGGCAGAACGGCCACGTCCTCTCCCAGCACCAGAGGGTCCACTAACACCACCACGACCATGTCCACGTCCGCGTCCCTTACTAGATGTTTTTCTCATTGTTATGGTTCACCACAACAACAAATATATTATTTGGCCCAATGTATTGTATTCAAATTCAGCGGGATATAAATTTGAGGCCTAGTATTTAGGCGCTGGGTGACCGGTATGGATTTACTAACAGAATTAGACTTGGAAATGCACAGTAGCGTGTGTGTGAAGTTATTCTGAATGACCCTATGTGCACCTTGAATATTATATACCCTTTTTGGGATAGATTTCAAATAGCTCTGATATAGCAGGAACCACTAAATTATGAAATTGCTAAATTGGGAATTGTACTTCAACCCAGAACAAAAAATGTGCTTTGACGGACACTAAATAACTTTCCCAGCTACAACAGGACAGCGGTAACGAGAGATTTAGCGGGATATAAATTTGAGGCCTAGTATTTAGGCGCTGGGTGACCGGTATGGATTTAGTGACAGAATTAGACTTGGAAATGCACAGAAGCGTGTGTGTGAAGTTATTCTGAATGACCCTATGTGCACCTTGAATATTATATACCCTTTTTGGGATAGATTTCAAATAGCTCTGATATAGCAGGAACCACTAAATTATGAAATTGCTAAATTGGGAATTGTACTTCAACCCAGAACAAAAAATGTGCTTTGACGGACACTAAATAACTTTCCCAGCCACAACAGGACAGCGGTAACGAGAGATTTAGCGGGATATAAATTTGAGGCCTAGTATTTAGGCGCTGGGTGACCGGTATGGATTTAGTGACAGAATTAGACTTGGAAATGCACAGAAGCGTGTGTGTGAAGTTATTCTGAATGACCCTATGTGCACCTTGAATATTATATACCCTTTTTGGGATAGATTTCAAATAGCTCTGATATAGCAGGAACCACTAAATTATGAAATTGCTAAATTGGGAATTGTACTTCAACCCAGAACAAAAAATGTGCTTTGACGGACACTAAATAACTTTCCCAGCTACAACAGGACAGCGGTAACGAGAGATTTAGCGGGATATAAATTTGAGGCCTAGTATTTAGGCGCTGGGTGACCGGTATGGATTTAGTGACAGAATTAGACTTGGAAATGCACAGAAGCGTGTGTGTGAAGTTATTCTGAATGACCCTATGTGCACCTTGAATATTATATACCCTTTTTGGGATAGATTTCAAATAGCTCTGATATAGCAGGAACCACTAAATTATGAAATTGCTAAATTGGGAATTGTACTTCAACCCAGAACAAAAAATGTGCTTTGACGGACACTAAATAACTTTCCCAGCTACAACAGGACAGCGGTAACGAGAGATTTAGCGGGATATAAATTTGAGGCCTAGTATTTAGGCGCTGGGTGACCGGTATGGATTTAGTGACAGAATTAGACTTGGAAATGCACAGAAGCGTGTGTGTGAAGTTATTCTGAATGACCCTATGTGCACCTTGAATATTATATACCCTTTTTGGGATAGATTTCAAATAGCTCTGATATAGCAGGAACCACTAAATTATGAAATTGCTAAATTGGGAATTGTACTTCAACCCAGAACAAAAAATGTGCTTTGACGGACACTAAATAACTTTCCCAGCTACAACAGGACAGCGGTAACGAGAGATTTAGCGGGATATAAATTTGAGGCCTAGTATTTAGGCGCTGGGTGACCGGTATGGATTTAGTGACAGAATTAGACTTGGAAATGCACAGAAGCGTGTGTGTGAAGTTATTCTGAATGACCCTATGTGCACCTTGAATATTATATACCCTTTTTGGGATAGATTTCAAATAGCTCTGATATAGCAGGAACCACTAAATTATGAAATTGCTAAATTGGGAATTGTACTTCAACCCAGAACAAAAAATGTGCTTTGACGGACACTAAATAACTTTCCCAGCCACAACAGGACAGCGGTAACGAGAGATTTAGCGGGATATAAATTTGAGGCCTAGTATTTAGGCGCTGGGTGACCGGTATGGATTTAGTGACAGAATTAGACTTGGAAATGCACAGAAGCGTGTGTGTGAAGTTATTCTGAATGACCCTATGTGCACCTTGAATATTATATACCCTTTTTGGGATAGATTTCAAATAGCTCTGATATAGCAGGAACCACTAAATTATGAAATTGCTAAATTGGGAATTGTACTTCAACCCAGAACAAAAAATGTGCTTTGACGGACACTAAATAACTTTCCCAGCTACAACAGGACAGCGGTAACGAGAGATTTAGCGGGATATAAATTTGAGGCCTAGTATTTAGGCGCTGGGTGACCGGTATGGATTTAGTGACAGAATTAGACTTGGAAATGCACAGAAGCGTGTGTGTGAAGTTATTCTGAATGACCCTATGTGCACCTTGAATATTATATACCCTTTTTGGGATAGATTTCAAATAGCTCTGATATAGCAGGAACCACTAAATTATGAAATTGCTAAATTTGGAATTGTACTTCAACCCAGAACAAAAAATGTGCTTTGACGGACACTAAATAACTTTCCCAGCTACAACAGGACAGCGGTAACGAGAGATTTAGCGGGATATAAATTTGAGGCCTAGTATTTAGGCGCTGGGTGACCGGTATGGATTTAGTGACAGAATTAGACTTGGAAATGCACAGAAGCGTGTGTGTGAAGTTATTCTGAATGACCCTATGTGCACCTTGAATATTATATACCCTTTTTGGGATAGATTTCAAATAGCTCTGATATAGCAGGAACCACTAAATTATGAAATTGCTAAATTGGGAATTGTACTTCAACCCAGAACAAAAAATGTGCTTTGACGGACACTAAATAACTTTCCCAGCTACAACAGGACAGCGGTAACGAGAGATTTAGCGGGATATAAATTTGAGGCCTAGTATTTAGGCGCTGGGTGACCGGTATGGATTTAGTGACAGAATTAGACTTGGAAATGCACAGAAGCGTGTGTGTGAAGTTATTCTGAATGACCCTATGTGCACCTTGAATATTATATACCCTTTTTGGGATAGATTTCAAATAGCTCTGATATAGCAGGAACCACTAAATTATGAAATTGCTAAATTGGGAATTGTACTTCAACCCAGAACAAAAAATGTGCTTTGACGGACACTAAATAACTTTCCCAGCTACAACAGGACAGCGGTAACGAGAGATTTAGCGGGATATAAATTTGAGGCCTAGTATTTAGGCGCTGGGTGACCGGTATGGATTTAGTGACAGAATTAGACTGGGATATGGCCAAAAAATAACCACACTATTGCTGGTTAAATGCACTTGGTGACAGGCGCAGCTTGCCCCTGATTTAGTATATGGCCAAAAAATGAACAGACTATTGCTGGTTAAATGCACTTGGTGTGACAGCTTCACCCTGATGTAGGCTTTAGCCAAAAAACAACCACACCATTGAGGGTTAAATGCACTTGGTGACAGGCGCAGCTTGCCCCTGATTTAGTATATGGCCAAAAAATGAACAGACTATTGCTGGTTAAATGCACTTGGTGTGACAGCTTCACCCTGATGTAGGCTTTAGCCAAAAAACAACCACACCATTGAGGGTTAAATGCACTTGGTGACAGGCGCAGCTTGCCCCTGATTTAGTATATGGCCAAAAAATGAACAGACTATTGCTGGTTAAATGCACTTGGTGTGACAGCTTCACCCTGATGTAGGCTTTAGCCAAAAAACAACCACACCATTGAGGGTTAAATGCACTTGGTGACAGGCGCAGCTTGCCCCTGATTTAGTATATGGCCAAAAAATGAACAGACTATTGCTGGTTAAATGCACTTGGTGTGACAGCTTCACCCTGATGTAGGCTTTAGCCAAAAAACAACCACACCATTGAGGGTTAAATGCACTTGGTCGCAGCTTGGATGCACTTGGTCGCAGCACCGCACAAGACACAAAATGGCCGCCGATCACCCCAGAAAAAAGTGACTGACAAACGGTCTGGGCAGCCTAAAAACAGTGAGTGAGCATTTGAGTATCAGCAGCTCAATGATGCACAGCTGCAGATCGATCGATTAATCAAGTGAAGTCCTTTGGAGGAGTTAATCTGCCTAATCTCGCCCTACTGTCGCATCCGCAACCTCTCCCTACGCTAATCAGAGCAGAGTGACGGGCGGCGCTATGTGACTCCAGCTTAAATAGAGGCTGGGTCACATGGTGCTCTGGCCAATCACAGCCATGCCAATAGTAGGCATGGCTGTGACGGCCTCTTGGGGCAAGTAGTATGACGCTTGTTGATTGGCTGCTTTGCAGCCTTTCAAAAAGCGCCAAGAAAGCGTCACAAAAGCGCCAAGAAAGCGACGAACACCGAACCCGAACCCGGACTTTTACGAAAATGTCCGGGTTCGGGTCCGTGTCACGGACACCCCAAAATTCGGTACGAACCCGAACTATACAGTTCGAGTTCGCTCATCCCTAGTTATGGATCTTAAAAGTCTGAGGTAGCTCCAGGCGAAAAGCCACAGGGTTAATGACGGCTACTATTATATATAAGGAACAATGAACCTAGGGCCCAGTTTCCAAGAGGGAACCTTCAACTTAATATTCCTGGTAGACAGCCACACATAGTCATTCACTCCTAGGTCCGGACCTGGCGACCGTTTCTTATCGGCCATGCATTTTTATTTACCACTTATATTTTTCGAGTTAGCTTGCACCTTCTGCCATACCGATGAAAGAGATGAAGAAAACCGTTCCTCTTCGGGAACCCCAGAAGACCCCCCCTCTTTGAAAGTACAAAATTGGGGATGAAAACCGTATGCACCAAGAAATGGTGACTTGCCAGTGGATTCCTGACAGCGATTATTTATGGCAAACTCGGCTAACGGTAAATATGATGACCACACCTCTTGGTTTTCAGACACAAAACACCTTAAATATGTTTCTAGGTTTTGGTTGGTACGCTCAGTCTGTCCATTCGACTGAGGATGGAAAGCTGAGGAAAAGGACAAGTGTACCCCCAAACGGGAACAAAAAGCTTTCCAAAACTTAGAAATAAACTGGGTTCCCCGATCCGAAACCACATCGGAAGGGACCCCGTGAAGCTTCACGATTTCACTGATAAACACCTGAGCAAGAGTCTTAGCATTAGGAAGTGCGGGTAGCGCAATAAAGTGTACCATTTTGCTAAACCTGTCTACTACTACCAAGATAACTGTTTTACCCGCAGACAACGGTAAATCAGTGATGAAATCCATTGACAGATGTGTCCATGGCCTATTGGGGATGAAAAGTGGCAATAAAGACCCTACTGGACGTGTATGAGAGACTTTCGCGCGTGCACAAGTAGAACAAGTAGAACAATCCATTACATCCTGACGCAACCTTGGCCACCAAAAACGACGAGACAATAGCTCCAAGGTTGCTTTACTACCCGGGTGCCCAGCAAGTGCCGAATTATGATGTTCCTTTAATAATTCAAGACGCAGGTTTAACGGTACAAACAATTTCTCTGAGGGGCAAGAGGCCGGGGCGTCCCCCTGGGCCTCTAACACCTTTCCCTCTAGAACAGAGTGTACAGCAGAGACAACCACTCCTCTTTGTAAAATAGGTACCGGAGCACTAACATTACCCCCTCCAGGGAAACTATGAGATAATGCGTCTGCCTTGGTATTTTTTGCCCCAGGAGGATAGGTGATTACAAAGTTAAATCTGGTAAAGAATAGCGACCACCTAGCTTGTCTAGGGGTGAGACGCTTAGCCGATTCTAGGTACAGAAGGTTTTTGTGATCCGTAATCACCTTGACGGGGTGGATTGCTCCCTCTAAGAAGTGACGCCACTCTTCAAACGCCAGTTTAATCGCCAACAGCTCCCTATTTCCAATATCATAGTTCTTTTCTGCTGTAGATAACTTTTTGGAAAAGAAAGCGCAAGGACGCCATTTGCCAGGAGACGGACCCTGAGACAATACAGCCCCCACTCCCACCTCTGACGCATCTACTTCAACAATAAAAGGCTGGGAGACATCAGGTTGAATTAGAACAGGTGCCGAGGTAAATCTCTCTTTTAGAGAGGAAAATGCAATTTTAGCGGCGTCAGACCATTTAGAAAAATCAGTCCCCTTCCTAGTCATGTCAGTAAGGGGTTTAACGATCACTGAATAATTTTTTAGGAACTTTCTATAGAAATTTGCGAAACCCAAAAACCGTTGTAGAGCTTTAAGGTTCTCAGGAAGATCCCAATCTAAAATTGCCTGGACCTTCCTAGGATCCATACGGAAACCTGAAGCAGATAATAGATATCCCAGGAACTGTATTTCCTGAACGGCGAAGACACATTTTTCAATTTTCGCATATAATTTATTCGTCCGTAGGACCTGCAGTACTTGCCTGACATGTACTTCATGTGTTTTCAGATCAGCCGAATAAATTAAGATATCATCTAGGTATATGACTACAAACCTGCCGATGAGATGACTAAAAATATCATTAACGAAATGTTGGAAGACAGCAGGGGCATTGGTCAGACCGAAAGGCATGACTAAATTTTCATAATGCCCCTCAGGGGTGTTAAAAGCTGTCTTCCACTCATCCCCTTCCTTGATACGAATCAGATTGTAGGCCCCCCTAAGATCAAGTTTGGAGAACCACCTAGCACCCGCAATCTGATTAAAAAGGTCAGGAATGAGAGGAAGAGGGTATGGGTCTCGGATGGTTATCCGGTTTAGCTCAAGGAAATCTAGGCAAGGACGCAGGCCCCCATCTTTCTTTTTAACAAAGAAAAACCCTGCAGCCACGGGTGAAGAAGAGGGTCTGATGTGTCCCTTAGCCAGACTCTCGGAGATATAATCTTTCATGGCTTGTCTCTCGGGACCCGAAAGATTATACAACCTGGACTTGGGTAATTTTGCACCGGGAATCAGGTTAACCGGGCAATCATAAGGACGATGAGGTGGTAGCTTCTGACAACCCTTTTCAGAAAAAACTTCCTCAAAGTCTGAAATAAATGTAGGTAGGGAAGCTATGGAGGCGATTAAGCAATTGTTATTTAAGCAATTCTCTCTGTAATGCTCACTCCACTCCAATATCTCCCTGGCTTGCCAATCCACCACTGGATTGTGCGCTACCAACCACAGTAGAGGGAAGGCCCTCCAGAACGTAACATGAAAAACACTCATTATGGTGGTCCCCTACCCGAAGGTGTAAGTTATGGACAATGTGAGTGAGGTTTCTCTGAGACAGAGGAGCAGAATCAATAGCGAATATGGGAATAGGGCTCTGCAGCGTACAGAGAGACAAACCCATAGTGCGGGCAAAATGGGCATCTATCAAATTTACCCCTGCTCCACTGTCTAGAAAAAAAGAAATAGACTCCGTCTTAACACCAAAAACAATAACCGCTGGCAACACAAATTGAGATGTTCGTATGGAGGAAACGTATACCCCCCGGCTGACATCCTCCGCACAGCCTGGGGTTAGTAGTTTTCCGACGGTCTTTTGTTTTTGAGAAAGGAGGGACAGACATTAATGAAATGACCCCTCCCCCCACAGAGAAAACAAGCCCCCCACCTACGGCAAACCTCAGGAGGACGGACCTGACGGGAAGTTCCTCCTAGCTGCATAGGCTCATCTAAGTCAGTACAGACTAACTGCTGCTTGGGAGAGGTTACCAATTGCTCAGGAATTTTCGATCTCTCCCTAAGATGTCTATCTATTCTGATAGAGAGGGACATAACAGCATCAAGGGAAAGGGGGGTCTCGTACAGCGCCAGCGCATCCTTAACCCTTTCAGATAACCCAGAGCAGAACTGACTCCTGAGAGCCGGGTCGTTCCACTGAGTATCCGTAGCCCACCTACGGAACTCTGAGCAATATTCCTCTGCTGGCCGATCTCCCTGTAGGAGTCTCCGTAACTTCGACTCAGCCAGGGCGACTCGGTCAGGGTCATCATATATGAGACCCAAAGCCCCAAAAAATCCCTCCACTGACCGGAGAGCCTGGGAACCAGGGGGTAACGAGAACGCCCAGGATTGTGGGTCCCCCTGAAGCATGGAAATAACAATCCCCACCCGCTGTTCTTCATTACCTGAGGAGTAAGGGCGCAGCTTAAAATATAATTTGCAGGCCTCACGGAACGTCACAAATTTGTCCCTTCCCCCAGAAAATCTGTCAGGAAGAACAACCTTGGGTTCTGTAACAACCTGGTTACCCATAGCAACCGCTGGGCTTGCGGTCTGCTGCTGTTGTTGGAGGACAGACGACTTCAATCCTGCCACCTCCAAAGACAGGCCTTGAAGCTGTTTCGCCAAAGCAGCAATAGGATCCATATTGGATTCTAAGAATGTTTTTTTTTTTTTCTCCCAAAAAATAAGGGCCAGTTATAATATCACGATCGGCGTGACTATCACATACGTGACACAGAGGGAGGAAAAGAGGAAGGCCCTACCCAAGTGAGAGGGAAGGTGGTGACCCCTGACTCACCTTGCGGCTGGCACCTGGCTGCCCTGACGTCCCTAGACGGGTTCCTCACCCGTACGCCGATCACGTGCCTAAAACCCTGGCTTTCCCTAAGAGGAGCCCTAGATAGTGAACAGGGCGGTGGGAACACTAGTCCGCACCACTAGCTCTAAAGGAAAACACCAAGGGGAGGACAGACAATACAGACTAAACATATAATCCCAGGTGGGCGACAACAGGAGACACCAAAAAGCCCAACAGGGATCCGGAGGGTAGCACTCTGGAACAACAACCAGGATTCACAGCTCCAGTGGGTCAGTATAGAAGTCAAGGCAGGAAGCTCTATAACTGGCAACTAGAGAAGTGTGAGAGGAGAATATAAGGAGGTTGGGAGTGACAGACAAGAAACAGCTGAGGAGGAGAAGCTACGGATCCCTGAGTGAGACAAAAAGGATTGCAAGGCAAACACAGAAAACAATCACTAAGAAACAACGTGATCTTTAGACATAGAGCGCGCAGCCACCCTCTGCGACTTTCTGACCCCGGGTATAACGGAGTCAGACGTGGCTCTTGACACCCTCGTGACAGCATGTCATAGCAGAGAATCAGGCTTCACATCACCCAACATTGGAGCAGTCCATTGGCATATATTTAGGCCCAGCACACAGGCAGAGGAGAGAGGTCCCGTAACAGAGAATCTGTCTTCATGTCAGCAGAGAATCAGTCTGCATGTCATAGCAGAGAATCAGGCTTCACGTCAGCCACCACTGCAACAGTCCATTGGCATATATTAAGGCCCAGCACACAGGCAGAGGAGAGAGGTCCCGTAACAGAGAATCTGTCTTTATGTCAGCAGATAATCAGTCTGCATGTCATAGCAGAGAATCAGGCTTCATGTCAGCCACCAGTGCAACAGTCCATTGGCATATATTTAGGCCCAGCACACAGGCAGAGGAGAGAGGTCCCGTAACAGAGAATCTGGCTTCATGTCAGCAGATAATTAGTCTGCATGTCATAGCAGAGAATCAGGCTTCACGTCACCCAATATTGGAACAGTTCATTGGCATATATTTATGCCCAGCACACAGGCAGAGGAGAGAGGTCCCGTAACAGAGAATCTGTCTTCATGTCAGCAGAGAATCAGTCTGCATGTCATAGCAGAAAATCAGGCTTCATGTCAGCCCCCACTGCAACAGTCCATTGGCAGATATTTAGGCCCAGCACCCAGGCAGAGGAGAGAGGTCCCGTAACAGAGAATCTGGCTTCATGTCAGCAGAGAATCAGTCTGCATGTCATAGCAGAAAATCAGGCTTCATGTCAGCCACCACTGCAACAGTCCATTGGCAGATATTTAGGCCCAGCACACAGGCAGAGGAGAGAGGTCCCGTAACAGAGAATCTGTCTTCATGTCGGCAGATAATCAGTCTGCATGTCATAGCAGAGAATCAGGCTTCACGTCAGCCACCAGTGCAACAGTCCATTGTCATATATTTAGGCCCAGCACCCAGGCAGAGGAGAGAGGTCCCGTAACAGAGGATCTGGCTTCATGTCAGCAGAGAATCAGTCTGCATGTCATAGCAGAGAATCAGGCTTCACGTCACCCAACATTGGAGCAGTCCATTGGCATGTATTTAGGCCCAGGCACCCAGGCAGAGGAGAGAGGTCCCGTTACAGAGAATCTGGCTTCATGTCAGCAGAGTATCAGTCTGCATGTCATAGCAGAGAATCAGGCTTCACGTCAGCCACCAGTGCAACAGTCCATTGTCATATATTTAGGCCCAGCACCCAGGCAGAGGAGAGAGGTCCCGTAACAGAGGACCTGGCTTCATGTCAGCAGAGAATCAGTCTGCATGTCATAGCAGAGAATAAGGCTTCACGTCAGCCACCAGTGCAACAGTCCATTGTCAGATATTTAGGCCCAGCACCCAGGCAGAGGAGAGAGTTCCCGTAACAGAGAATCTGGCTTCATGTCAGCAGAGAATCAGTCTGTATGTCATAGCAGAGTATCAGGCTTCACGTCAGCCACCACTGCAACAGTCCATTGGCATATATTTAGGCCCAGCACCCAGGCAGAGGAGAGAGGTCTCGTAACAGAGAATCTGGCTTCATGTCAGCAGAGAATTAGTCTGCATGTCATAGCAGAGAATCAGGCTTCACGTCACCCAACATTGGAACAGTCCATTGGCATATATTTAGGCCCCGGCACACAGACAGAGGAGAGGTTCATTCAACTTTGGGTAGCCTCACAATATAATGGTAAAATGAAAATAAAAATAGGATTGAATGAGGAAGTGCCCTGGAGTACAATAATATATGGTTAAGGGGAGGTAGTTAATGTCTAATCTGGACAAGGGACGGACAGGTCCTGTGGGATCCATGCCTGGTTCATTTTTATGAACGTCAGCTTGTCCACATTGGCTGTAGACAGGCGGCTGCGTTTGTCTGTAATGACGCCCCCTGCCGTGCTGAATACACGTTCAGACAAAACGCTGGCCGCCGGGCAGGCCAGCACCTCCAAGGCATAAAAGGCTAGCTCTGGCCACGTGGACAATTTAGAGACCCAGAAGTTGAATGGGGCCGAACCATCAGTCAGTACGTGGAGGGGTGTGCACACGTACTGTTCCACCATGTTAGTGAAATGTTGCCTCCTGCTAACACGTTGCGTATCAGGTGGTGGTGCAGTTAGCTGTGGCATGTTGACAAAACTTTTCCACATCTCTGCCATGCTAACGTTGCCCTCAGAGGAGCTGGCCGTGACACAGCTGCCTTGGCGACCTCTTGCTCCTCCTCTGCCTTGGCCTTGGGCTTCCACTTGTTCCCCTGTGACATTTGGGAATGCTCTTAGTAGCGCGTCTACCAACGTGCGCTTGTACTCGCGCATCTTCCTATCACGCTCCAGTGCAGGAAGTAAGGTGGGCACATTGTCTTTGTACCGTGGATCCAGCAGGGTGGCAACCCAGTAGTCCGCACACGTTAAAATGTGGGCAACTCTGCTGTCGTTGCGCATGCACTGCAGCATGTAGTCGCTCATGTGTGCCAGGCTGCCCAGGGGTAAGGACAAGCTGTCCTCTGTGGGAGGCGTATCGTCATCGTCCTGCCTTTCCCCCCAGCCACGCACCAGTGATGGGCCCGAGCTGCGTTGGGTGCCACCCCGCTGTGACCATGCTTCATCCTCATCCTCCTCCACCTCCTCCTCGTCCTCCTCGTCCTCCAGTAGTGGGCCCTGGCTGGCCATATTTGTACCTGGCCTCTGCTGTTGCAAAAAGCCTCCCTCTGAGTCACTTCGAAGAGACTGGCCTGAAAGTGCTAAAAATGACCCCTCTTCCTCTTCCTCCTCCTCCTGGGCCACCTCCTCTTCCATCATCGCCCTAAGTGTTTTCTCAAGGAGACATAGAAGTGGTATTGTAACGCTGATAATGGCGTCATCGCCACTGGCCATGTTGGTGGAGTACTCGAAACAGCGCAACAGGGCACACAGGTCTCGCATGGAGGCCCAGTCATTGGTGGTGAAGTGGTGCTGTTCCGCAGTGTGACTGACCCGTGCGTGCTGCAGCTGAAACTCCACTATGGCCTGCTGCTGCTCGCACAGTCTGTCCAGCATGTGCAAGGTGGAGTTCCACCTGGTGAGCACGTCGCATATGAGGTGGTAAGCGGGAAGGCCAAAGTTACGCTGTAGCACAGACAGGCGAGCAGCAGCAGGATGTGAACGCCGGAAGCGCGAACAGACGGCCCGCACTTTATGCAGCAGCTCTGACATGTCGGGGTAGTTGTGAATGAACTTCTGCACCACCAAATTCAGCACATGCGCCAAGCAAGGGATGTGCGTCAAACCGGCTAGTCCCAGAGCTGCAACGAGATTTCGCCCATTATCGCACACCACCAGGCCGGGCTTGAGGATCGCCAGCAGCAACCACTCGTCGGTCTGTTGTTCTATACCACGTCACAACTCCTGTGCGGTGTGGGGCCTGTCCCCCAAACATATGAGTTTCAGAATGGCCTGCTGACGTTTACCCCGGGCTGTGCTGAAGTTGGTGGTGAAGGTGTGTGGCTGACTGGATGAGCAGGTGGAAGAAGAGGAGGAGGAAGCCGAGAAGGAGGAGGTGGCAACAGGAGGCAAAGAATGTTGCCCTGCGATCCTTGGCGGCGGAAGGACGTGCGCCAAACAGCTCTCCACCTGGGGCCCTGCTGCCACTACATTTACCCAGTGTGAAGTTAGGGAGATATAGCGTCCCTGGCCGTGCTTACTGGTCCACGTATCTGTGGTTAGGTGGACTTTGCTACAGATGGCGTTGCGCAGTGCACACTTGATTTTATCGGATACTTGGTTGTGCAGGGAAGGCACGGCTCTCTTGGAGAAGTAGTGGCGGCTGGGAACAACATACTGTGGGACAGCAAGCGACATGAGCTGTTTGAAGCTGTCTGTGTCCACCAGCCTAAATGACAGCATTTCATAGGCCAGTAGTTTAGAAATGCTGGCATTCAGGGCCAGGGATCGAGGGTGGCTAGTTGGGAATTTACGCTTTCGCTCAAATGTTTGTGAGATGCAGAGCTGAACGCTGCCGTGTGACATGGTTGAGATGCTTGGTGACGGAGGTGGTGTTGGTGGTACATCCCCTGTTTGCTGGGTGGCAGGTGCCAACGTTCCTCCAGAGGCAGAGGAAGAGGCCGAGGCGGCAGCAGCAGAAGAGGCCGAGGCGGCAGCAGCAGAAGAGGCCGAGGCGGCAGCAGCAGAAGAGGTAGCAGGGGGAGCCTAAGTGACTTCCCTGTTTTTAAGGTGTTTACTCCACTGCAGTTCATGCTTTGCATGCAGGTGCCTGGTCATGCAGGTTGTGCTAAGGTTCAGAACGTTAATGCCTCGCTTCAGGCTCTGATGGCACAGCGTGCAAACCACTCGGGTCTTGTCGTCAGCACATTGTTTGAAGAAGTGCCATGCCAGGGAACTC
Organism: Bufo gargarizans; assembly: GCF_014858855.1. NCBI lineage: Eukaryota > Metazoa > Chordata > Amphibia > Anura > Bufonidae > Bufo > Bufo gargarizans. Next base: position 357,398,078 of record NC_058083.1, on the reverse strand, counting down.
CTTGAAGCTGCCTTTGGGGTGCTCGGTCCCAGATGGCGGCGGTCAGTAGCAGGCGGAGTCTCTTGGCGGCGGGTGTTCTGCTTTTGCCCACTGCTCCCTCTTTTGCTACGCTGTTGGCTCGGTCTCACCACTGCCTCTTCCTCCGAACTGTGAAAGTCAGTGGCACGACCTTCATTCCATGTGGGGTCTAGGACCTCATCGTCCCCTGCATCGTCTTCCACCCAGTCTTGATCCCTGACCTCCTGTTCAGTCTGCACAGTACAGAAAGACGCAGCAGTTGGCACCTGTGTTTCGTCATCATCAGAGACTTGCTAAGGTGGTATTCCCATGTCCTCATCATCAGGAAACATAAGTGGTTGTGCGTCAGTGCAATCTATGCCTTCCACCGCTGGGGAAGGTGGATGCCCTTGGGAAACCCTGCCAGCAGAGTCTTCAAACAGCATAAGAGACTTCTGCATAACTTGAGGCTCAGACAGTTTCCCTGATATGCATGGGGGTGATGTGACAGACTGATGGGGTTGGTTTTCAGGCGCCATCTGTGAGCTTTCTGCAGAAGACTGGGTGGGAGATAATGTGAACGTGCTGGATCCACTGTCAGCCACCCAATTGACTAATGCCTGTACCTGCTCAGGCCTTACCATCCTTAGAACGGCATTGGGCCCCACCATATATCGCTGTAAATTCTGGCGGCTACTGGGACCTGAGGTAGTTGGTACACTAGGACGTGTGGATGTGGCAGAACGGCCACGTCCTCTCCCAGCACCAGAGGGTCCACTAACACCACCACGACCATGTCCACGTCCGCGTCCCTTACTAGATGTTTTCCTCATTGTTATGGTTCACCACAACAACAAAAATATTATTTGGCCCAATGTATTGTATTCAAATTCAGCTGAATATAAATTAGAGGCCTAGTATTTAGGCGCTGGGTGACAGGTATACGTTTACTGACATAATTAGACTTGGAAATGCACGTAGCATGTGTGTGAAGTTATTCAGAATGACCTAATGTGCACCTTGAATATTATATACCCTTTTAGGGATAGATTTCAAATAGCTCTGATACAGCAGAAACCACTAAATTATGAAATTGCTAAATTGGGAATTGTATTTCAACCCAGAACAAAAACTGCTTTGTCGGACACTAAATAACTTGCCCAGCCACAACAGTACAGCAGTAACAACAGATTTAGCAGGATATAAATTTGAGGCCTAGTATTTAGGCGCTGAGTGACAGGTATAGGTTTACTGACAGAATTAGACTTGGAAATGCACAGTAGCTGGTGTGTGAAGTTATTCTGAATGACCCTATGTGCACCTTGAATATGATATACCCTTTTAGGGATAGATTTCAAATAGCTCTGATACAGCAGAAACCACTAAATTATGAAATTGCTAAATTGGGAATTGTATTTCAACCCAGAACAAAAACTGTGCTTTGACGGACACTAAATAACTTGCCCAGCCACAAAAGTACAGCAGTAATGACAGATTTAGCAGGATATAAATTTGAGGCCTAGTATTTAGGCGCTGGGTGACAGGTATACGTTTACTGACAGAATTAGACTTGGAAATGCACAGTAGCGGGTGTGTGAAGTTATTCTGAATGACCCTATGTGCACCTTGAATATTATATACCCTTTTAGGGATAGATTTCAAATAGCTCTGATACAGCAGAAACCACTAAATTATGAAATTGCTAAATTAAGAATTGTATTTCAACCCAGAACAAAAACTGCGCTTTGACGGACACTAAATAATTTGCCCAGCCACAACAGTACAGCATTAACGACAGATTTAGCAGGATATAAATTTGAGGCCTAGTATTTAGGCGCTGGGTGACAGGTATACGTTTACTGACAGAATTAGACTTGGAAATGCACAGTAGCGGGTGTGTGAAGTTATTCTGAATGACCCTATGTGCATCTTGAATATGATATACCCTTTTAGGGATAGATTTCAAATAGCTCTGATACAGCAGAACCACTAAATTATGAAATTGCTAAATTGGGAATTGTATTTCAACCCAGAACAAAAAATGTGCTTTGACGGACACTAAATAACTTGACCAGCCACACCAGTAACAACAGATTTAGCTGGATATAAACTTGAGGCCTAGTATTTAGGCGCTGGGTGACAGGTATACGTTTACTGACAGAATTAGACTGGGATATGGCCAAAAAATAACCACACTATTGTTGGTTAAATGCACTTGGTGTGACAGCTTGACCAACCACACTACTGAGGGTTAAATGCACTTGGTGACAGGCGCAGCTTGCCCCTGATGTAGTATATGGCCAAAAAATAAACAGACTATTGCTGGTTAAATGCACTTGGTGTGACAGCTTGACCAACCACACTACTGAGGGTTAAATGCACTTGGTGACAGGTGCAGCTTGCCCCTGATGTAGTATATGGCCAAAAAATAAACAGACTATTGCTGGTTAAATGCACTTGGTGTGACAGCTTCACCCTGATGTAGGCTTTAGCCAAAAAACAACCACACCATTGAGGGTTAAATGCACTTGGTGACAGGCGCAGCTTGCCCCTGATGTAGTATATGGCCAAAAAATAAACAGACTATTGCTGGTTAAATGCACTTGATGTGACAGCTTCACCCTGATGTAGGCTTTAGCCAAAAAACAACCACACCATTGAGGGTTAAATGCACTTGGTGATAGGCGCAGCTTGCCCCTGATGTAGTATATGGCCAAAAAATAAACAGACTATTGCTGGTTAAATGCACTTAGTGTGACAGCTTCACCCTGATGTAGGCTTTAGCCAAAAAACCACCACACCATTGAGGGTTAAATGCACTTGGTCGCAGCTTGTGCTGGCGCACCACAAGACACAAAATGGCCGCCGATCACCCCAGAAAAAAGTGACTGACAAACGGTCTGGGCAGCCTAAAAACAGTGAGCAATTGAGTATCAGCAGCTTAATGATCCACAGCTGCAGATCGATCAATTAATCAAGTCCTTTGGAGGAGTTAATCTGCCTAATCTCGCCCTACTGTCGCAGCCGCAACCTCTCCCTACGCTAATCAGAGCAGAGTGACGGGCGGCGCTGTGTGACTCCAGCTTAAATAGAGGCTGGGTCACATGGTGCTCTGGCCAATCACAGCCATGCCAATAGTAGGCATGGCTGTGATGGCCTCTTGGGGCAAGTAGTATGACGCTTGTTGATTGGCTGCTTTGCAGCCTTTCAAAAAGCGCCAAGAAAGCGACGAACACCGAACCCGAACCCGGACTTTTACGAAAACGTCCGGGTTCGGGTCCGTGTCACGGACACCCCAAAATTTGGTATGAACTCGAACTATACAGTTCGGGTTCGCTCATCCCTAGTCTCTGATTCATGGATGCGTGGATCCGTAAAACACATAGGGACATCTGAATGGAGCCCTACAGGGGGGTGATCAATGACAGGGGGTGATCAATGACAGGGGGGTGATCAGGGAGTGTATATGGGGTGATCACCCCCCTGTCAGGCTCCATTCAGACGTCCGTATGTGTTTTGAGGATCCATGGATCGGATCCGCAAATCACATACGGACGTCTGAATGGAGCCTTACAAGGGGGTGATCAATGACAGGGGGGTGTTCAATGACAGGGGGGTGTTCAATGACAGGGGGTGATCAGGGAGTCTATATGGGGTGATTACCCCCCTGTAAGGCTCCATTCAGACATCCGTATGTGTTTTGCGGATCCAATCCAAGGATGCGTGGATCCGCAAAACACATACGGACCTCTGAATGGAGCCTTACAGGGGGGTGATCAATGACAGGGAAGTGATCAGGGAGTCTATATGGGCTGATCACCCCCCTGTCACTGATCACCCCCCTGTAAGGCTCCATTCAGGCGTCCGTATGTGTTTTGCGGATCCGATCCATAGATGCGTGGATCCGTAAAACACATACGGATGTCTGAATGGAGCCTTACAGGGGGGTGATCATCCCATATAGACTCCCTCATCACCCCCCTGTAAGGCTCCATTCAGACGTCCGTATGTGTTTTGCGGATCCGATCCATGGATGCGTGGATCCGCAAAACACATACGGACCTCTGAATGGAGGGTTACAGGGGGGTGATCAATGACAGGGAAGTGATCAGGGAATCTATATGGGCTGATCACCCCCCTGTCACTGATCACCCCCCTGTAAGGCTCCATTTAGGCGTCCGTATGTGTTTTGCGGATCCGATCTATAGATGCGTGGATCCGTAAAACACATACGGATGTCTGAATGGAGCCTTACAGGGGGGTGATCATCCCATATAGACTCCCTGATCACCCCTCTGTAAGGCTTCATTCAGACGTCCGTATGTGTTTTGCGGATCCGATCCATGGATGCTTGGATCCGTAAAAACACATACAGACATCTGAATGGAGCCTTACAGGGGGGTGATCAATGACAGGGGGGTGATCAATGACAGGGGGTGATCAGGGAGTCTATATGGGGTGTTCAGGGGTTCATAAGGGGTTAATAAGTGACGGGGGGGGTGTAGTGTAGTGTAGTGGTGTTTGGTGCTACTTTACAGAGCTACCTGTGTCCTCTGGTGGTCGATCCAAGCAAAAGGGACCACCAGAGGACCAGGTAGCAGGTATATTAGATGCTGTTATCAAAACAGCATCTAATATACCTGTTAGGGGTTAAAAAAAATCGCATCTGCAGCCTGCCAGCGAACGATCGCCGCTGGCAGGCTGTAGATCCAGTCTCTTACCTTCTGATCCTGTGAACGCGCGCGCCTGATTAAATCAGCAGCAGCTACACTGTCCCTCCTCTCACTAAGAATGCAGCTTCCGAATGAATCTAAAATGGATGCTGTCCAGGAGGTGGGAGGGTCTGGGAGGGTCTGCTGCTGATTGGCTGGAATGTGAGGTACAGGGTCCAAGTTTATTCAATGATGATGAATAGGTGGCGGACCGAACATTCGCCAGCGAATAGTTTGGGACATCTCTATTAATATACATTTTCCAACATTTTCAATACTTTTTCTATAGAGTGTGTCAGCATTGGCTTGCGACATCTGTCCAATACCTTTTGTGTGTCAGGGCCAGAAATGGGAAAAATATAAGTGAAAATTAATATATTTTTTCCATCATTTTCAATACTGTTTATATAGAGGGTTGCAGAAGTGACTTGTGACATGTGTCCAATACCTTCTGTATATCATGGCCAGAAATTGAAAAAAGAAAATTTTTAATTTATATATTTTTACCATCATTTTCAATAATTTTTATATAGAGGGTCTCAGCAGTGACTTGTGACATCTGTCAAATGCCTTCTGTATTTCAGGGCCAGAAATTGGAGAAATATTAGTGAAAATTAATATATTTTTTCCATCATTTTGAATACTTTTTAAATAGAGTGTGTCAGCAGTGGCTTGTGACATCTGTCAAATACCTTCTGTGTGTCAGGGCCAGAGAATTGAGAAATATAAGTGAAAATTAATATATTTTTTCCATCATTATCAATACTTTTTAGTCAGGGCCAGAGAATTGAGAAATAAAAGTGAAAATGAATATATTATTTCCATTATTTTCAATAAAGTTTCTATAAAGGGTGTCTGCAGTGACAAGTGACATCTGTCCAATAACTTCTGTGTGACAGGGCCAGAGAATTGAGAAATATAAGTGAAAATGTATATATTTTTTCCATCATTATCAATACTTTTTATATAGAGGGTGTCAGCAGTGACTTGTGACATATGTCCAATGTCCAAATTGGAGAAATATAATAGATAATTAATATATATTTTTCTTCATTTTCAATACTTGTTATAAAGAGGGTGTCAGCAATGACTATTGATATCTGTCCAATTTCCTTTGTGTGAAAGTGCCAGAAATTAGAGAAATATAAGTGAGAATTAAGATATATTTTCCAACATTTTCAATACTTTTTCTATAGAGGGTGTAAGCATTGACTTGCGACATCTGTCCAATATCTTTTGTGTGTCAAGGCCAGAAATTGGAAAATTATAAGTGAAAATTAATATATTTTTTCCATCATTTTCAATACTGTTTATACAGCGGGTTGCAGCAGTGACTTGTGACATCTGTCCAATACCTTCTGTATGTCAGGGCCAGAAACTGGAAAAATATAAGTTAGAATTCATATATTTTTTCCATGATTTTCAATACTTTTTATATAGAGGGTGTCAGCAATAGAGATGTCGCGAACATAACATTTTCTGTTCGCGAACGGCGAACGCAAATTTTCACAAATGTTCACGAACGGGCCAAACGCCCGCTTTACAGTAACAGACCAAACTATGACAGACCAAACTTCCAGTTTAACGCACCGCAAACAACCGCAAACAGTCCATTTGCACAACCGCAAACTCCCCATTTGCACAAGGTTGGATACCAAGCTAGCCATGTCCAGTTCCTTGACCTCACTGACGTCATTGAAGGTCTCTTCCTCCACCACGCCACGTACAACACCAAGGGTCCCTGAAAGGTGACAACAAGCCCCCCTGAGACGCCTGCTGTGGTTGTTCTTCCACCTCCTCAAAGCCACCTTCCTCCTCTGACTCCTCTTCTTCAGACTCCTCTTTCTGCGTTGCCGCAGGTCGAACAATCGACGACCACAAGGCTGCTTCTGGTGGTGATGGTCACCACAACTCTTCATCTTCATGCTCATCTACGGCCTGATCCAGCACTCTTCACAGGGCACGCTCCAGAAAAAACGCTTATGGGATGAGGTCGATGATGTTGCCTTGGGTTTGACTTACCAGGTTTGTCACATCCGCAAAAGGACGGATGAGCCTACATCCATTGTGCATGAGCATTGAGTAACGCGGCCAAAAAATACCCAGCTCCGCAGAGGCTGTCCTCTTTTTTTTTTTATAAAAAAACAAACGGTTCTTGAGAGTTTAATCTCTGTTTTGTCCCCTATCAGGGGCCGGTGTATGGAATAGATTCTAGGAACCGGGAGATGGAAAAAGATGTGGTGTGTTAAGTAGTACTATTCCTATCAGTTTAATCCCTGTTACGTCCCCTATCAGGGGCCGGTCTATGGTATCGATTTTAGGAACCAGGAGATGGAAAAAGATGCTTGGTTGGTCCTCCTACTTCCAATTTGGGGCACTGCGCGTGCAATGTACTGTGCCACCAGATATGAGTGGTGTGTTAAGTAGTACTATTCCTATCAGTTTAATCCCTGTTACGTCCCCTATCAGGGGACATGTATGGAATCGATTTTAGACAACCGCATAGAGTTGTAAATAGTAGACACACTCATGACAAATTTTATGCCTCTATGCGTCAATCTTGGTGTAGTGATGACTGTGCTCGTGCGTACGTTTGGGAGATTGCAGGCGATGTTTTTATTTTCAAATCCTATGCTGAGGTAGTCCATTGACAGTTAAGTGACCCAGAAAACAATGATTCGTCAGTGTGGGATCATTATTGGCCTAGTAGGCTTTAATGATCACCTTAGATGATCACAAAGAAAATGAATGTTTTTTCTATGCAATATTATCCATCCGATTGCTTTTATTCTGGTCACAATGAAGCAAAGACCTTATCATCTAGGGTGAGCCAACATTGCCATTGCCAACACACTCATAGAGGTGGTCGCTTCATTGTGATACGCAAGCCCCTTCACCACAACAAGGTAACAATCACGAAGGGGAATTGACTAGAGTTGAGTGAACACCTGGATGTTCGGGTTCGAGAAGTTCGGCCAAACTTCCCGGAAATGTTCGGGTTCAGGATCTGAACCCGACCCGAACTTCGTCCCGAACCCCACTGTAAAACAGCCCAGGAAAGAGCTATAGGGCTGCAAAAGGCAGCAACATGTAGGTAAATCCCCTGCAAACAAATGTGGATAGGGAAATGAATTAAAATAAAAATAAAATAAATAAAAATTAACCAATATCAATTGGAGAGAGGTCCCATAGCAGAGAATCTGGCTTCACGTCACCCACCACTGTAACAGTCCATTGTCAGATATTTAGTCCAAGGCACCCAGGCAGAGGAGAGAGGTCACTTAACAGAGAATCTGGCTTCATGTCAGCAGAGAATCAGTCTTCATGTCATAGCAGAGAATCATGCTCCACGTCACCCAACACTGGAACAGTCCATTGTCAGATATTTAGGCCCCGGCACCCAGGCAGAGGAGAGAGGTCCCGTAACAGAGATTCTGGCTTCATGTCAGCAGAGAATCAGTCTGCATGTCATAGCAGAGAATCAGGCTTGACGTCAACCACCACTGTAAGTCCATTGTCATATATTTAGGCCCAGGCACCCAGGCAGAGGAGAGAGGTCCCGTAACAGACAATCTGGCTTCATGTCAGCAGAGAATCAGTCTGCATGTCATAGCAGAGAATCAGGCTTCACGTCAGCCACCACTGTAACAGTCCATTGTCATATATTTAGGCCCAGGCACCCAGGCAGAGGAGAGAGGTCTCGTAACAGAGAATCTGTCTTCATGTCAGCAGAGAATCAGTCTGCATGTCATAGCAGAGAATCATGCTTTACGTCACCCAACACTGGAACAGTCCATTGTCAGATATTTAGGCCCAGGCACCCAGGCAGAGGAGAGAGGTCTCTTAACAGAAAATTTGGCTTCATGTCAGCAGAGAATCAGTCTGCATGTCATAGCAGAGAATCAGGCTTCACGTCAGCCACCACTGTAACAGTCCATTGTCATATATTTAGGCCCAGGCACCCAGGCAGAGGAGAGAGGTCCCGTAACAGACAATCTGGCTTCATGTCAGCAGAGAATCAGTCTGCATGTCATAGCAGAGTATCATGCTTCACGTCACCCAACATTAGAACAGTCCATTGTCATATATTTAGGCCCCGGCACCCAGACAGAGGAGAGGTTCATTCAACTTTGGGTTGCCTCGCAATATAATGGTAAAATGAAAATAAAAATAGGATTGAATGAGGAAGTGCCCTGGAGTACAATAATATATGGTTAAGGGGAGGTAGTTAATCTCTAATCTACACAAGGGATGGACAGGTCCTGTGGGATCCATGCCTGGTTAATTTTTATGAATGTCAGCTTGTCCACATTGGCTGTAGACAGGCGGCTGCGTTTGTCTGTAATGACGCCCCCTGCCGTGCTGAATACACGTTCAGCCAAAACGCTGGCCGCCGGGTAGCTCTGGCCACGTGGACAATTTAGAGACCCAGAAGTTGAATGGGGCCGAACCATCAGTCAGTACGTGGAGGGGTGTGCACACGTACTGTTCCACCATGTTAGTGAAATGTTGCCTCCTGCTAACACGTTGCGTATCAGGTGGTGGTGCAGTTAGCTGTGGCGTGTTGACAAAACTTTTCCACATCTCTGCCATGCTAACCCTGCCCTCAGAGGAGCTGGCCGTGACACAGCTGCCTTGGCGACCTCTTGCTCCTCCTCTGCCTTGGCCTTCCACTTGTTCCCCTGTGACATTTGGGAATGCTCTCAGTAGTGCATCTACCAACGTGCGCTTGTACTCGCGCATCTTCCTATCACGCTCCAGTGCAGGAACTAAGGTGGGCACATTGTCTTTGTACCGTGGATCCAGCAGGGTGGCAACCCAGTAGTCCGCACACGTTAAAATGTGGGCAACTCTGCTGTCGTTGCGCAGGCACTGCAGCATGTTGTCGCTCATGTGTGCCAGGCTGCCCAGGGGTAAGGACAAGCTGTCCTCTGTGGGAGGCATATCGTCATCGTCCTGCGTTTCCCCCCAGCCACGCACCAGTGATGGGCCCGAGCTGCGTTGGGTGCCACCCCGCTGTGACCATGCTTCATCCTCATCCTCCTCCACCTCCTCCTCATCCTCGTCCTCCTCGTCCTCCAGTAGTGGGCCCTGGCTGGTCACATTTGTACCTGGCCTCTGCTGTTGCAAAAAGCCTCCCTCTGAGTCACTTCGAAGAGACTGGCCTGAAAGTGCTAAAAATGACCCCTCTTCCTCCTTCTCCTCCTCTTGGGCCACCTCCTCTTCCATCATCGCCCTAAGTGTTTTCTCAAGGAGACATAGAAGTGGTATTGTAACGCTGATAATGGCGTCATCGCCACTGACCATGTTGGTGGAGTACTTAAAACAGCGCAACAGGGCACACAGGTCTCGCATGGAGGCCCAGTCATTGGTGGTGAAGTGGTGCTGTTCCGCAGTGCGACTGACCCGTGCGTGCTGCAGCTGAAACTCCACTATGGCCTGCTGCTGCTCGCACAGTCTGTCCAGCATGTGCAAGGTGGAGTTCCACCTGGTGGGCACGTCGCATATGAGGCGGTGAGCGGGAAGGCCAAAGTTACGCTGTAGCGCAGATAGGCGAGCAGCGGCAGGATGTGAACGCCGGAAGCGCGAACAGATGGCCCGCACTTTATGCAGCAGCTCTGACATGTCGGGGTAGTTGTGAATGAACTTCTGCACCACCAAATTCAGCACATGCGCCAAGCAAGGGATGTGCGTCAAACCGGCTACTCCCAGAGCTGCAACGAGATTTCGCCCATTATCGCACACCACCAGGCCGGGCTTGAGGCTCAACGGCAGCAACCACTCGTCGGTCTGTTGTTCTATAACCCGCCACAACTCCTGTGCGGTGTGGGGCCTGTCCCCCAAACATATGAGTTTCAGAATGGCCTGCTGACGTTTACCCCGGGCTGTGCTGAAGTTGGTGGTGAAGGTGTGTGGCTGACTGGATGAGGAGGTGGAAGAAGAGGAGGAGGAAGCTGAGTAGGAGGAGGTGGCAACAGGAGGCAAAGGATGTTGCCCTGCGATCCTTGGCGGTGGAAGGACGTGCGCCAAACAGCTCTCCGTCTGGGGCCCAGCCGCCACTACATTTATCCAGTGTGCAGTTAGGGAGATATAGCGTCCCTGGCCGTGCTTACTGGTCCACGTATCTGTGGTTAGGTGGACCTTGCCACAGATGGCGTTGCGAAGTGCACACTTGATTTTATCGGATACTTGGTTGTGCAGGGAAGGCACGGCTCTCTTGGAGAAGTAGTGGCGGCTGGGAACAACATACTGTGGGACAGCAAGCGACATGAGCTGTTTGAAGCTGTCTGTCCACCAGCCTAAATGACAGCATTTTATAGGCCAGTAGTTCAGAAATTCTGGCATTCAGGGCCAGGGATCGAGGGTGGCTAGGTGGGAATTTACGCTTTCGCTCAAATGTTTGTGAGATGGAGAGCTGAACGCTGCCGTGTGACATGGTTGAGATGCTTGGTGACGGAGGTGGTGGTGTTGGTGGTACATCCTCTGTTTGCTGGGCGGCAGGTGCCAACGTTCCTCCAGAGGCGGAGGAAGAGGCCGAGGCGGCAGCAGCAGAAGAGGCCGAGGCGGCAGCAGCAGAAGAGGTAGCAGGGGGAGCCTGAGTGACTTCCTTGTTTTTAAGGTGTTACTCCACTGCAGTTCATGCTTTGCATGCAGGTGCCTGGTCATGCAGGTTGTGCTGAGGTTCAAAACGTTAATGCCTCGCTTCAGGCTCTGATGGCACAGCGTGCAAACCACTCGAGTCTTGTCGTCAGCACATTGTTTGAAGAAGTGCCATGCCAGGGAACTCCTTGAAGCTGCCTTTGGGGTGCTCGGTCCCAGATGGCGGCGGTCAGTAGCAGGCGGAGTCTCTTGGCGGTGGGTGTTCTGCTTTTGCCCACTGCTCCCTCTTTTGCTACGCTGTTGGCTCGGTCTCACCACTGCCTCTTCCTCCGAACTGTGAAAGTAGTCAGTGGCACGACCTTCATTCCATGTGGGGTCTAGGACCTCATCGTCCCCTGCATCGTCTTCCACCCAGTCTTGATCCCTGACCTCCTGTTCAGTCTTCACACTGCAGAAAGACGCAGCAGTTGGCACCTGTGTTTCGTCATCATCAGAGACGTGCTGAGGTGGTATTCCCATGTCCTCATCATCAGGAAACATAAGTGGTTGTGCGTCAGTGCATTCTATGTGTTCCACCGCTGGGGAAGGTCTAGGTGGATGCCCTTGGGAAACCCTGCCAGCAGAGTCTTCAAACAGCATAAGAGACTGCTGCATAACTTGAGGCTCAGACAGTTTCCCTGGTATGCATGGGGGTGATGTGACAGACTGATGGGGTTGGTTTTCAGGCGCCATCTGTGCACTTTCTGCAGAAGACTGGGTGGGAGATAATGTGAATGTGCTGGATCTACTGTCGGCCACCCAATTGACTAATGCCTGTACCTGCTCAGGCCTTACCATCCTTAGAACGGCATTGGGCCCCACCAAATATCGCTGTAAATTATGGCGGCTACTGGGACCTGAGGTAGTTGGTACCCTAGGACGTGTGGCTGTGGCAGAACGGCCACGTCCTCTCCCAGCACCAGAGGGTCCACTAACACCACCACGACCATGTCCGCGTCCTTTACTAGATGTTTTCCTCATTGTTATGGTTCACCACAACAACAAAAATATTATTTGGCCCAATGTATTGAATTCAAATTCAGGCCTTTTTTTACAGACACCTAACACTATCTGACTATCTATTTAGGTACCGTATTACACTAATACAGGCACAGCAGTAACCACAAATTTAGCTGACTATAAATTTGAGGCCTATTATTTAGGCGCTGGGTGACAGGTATACGTTTACGGACAGAATTAGACTGGGATATGCACAGTAGCGTGTGTGTGAAGTTATTGAGAATGACCCTATCAGCACCTTGAATCTAATATACCCTTTTAGGGATAAATTTAAAGTAGGTCTGATACAGCAGAAACCACTAATTTAGAGAATTGATAAATTGGGAATTGTATTTCAACCCAGAACAAAAACTGTGCTTTGACGGACACTAAATAACTTGCCCAGCCACAGCAATAACCACAGATTTAGCTGAATATAAATATGAGGCCTATTATTTAGGCGCTGGGTGACAGGTATACGTTTACGGACAGAATTAGTCTGGTATATGCACAGTAGCGTGTGTGTGAAGTTATTGAGAATGACCCTATCAGCACCTTGAATCTAATATACCCTTTTAGGGATAAATTTAAAGTAGGCCTGATACAGCAGAAACCACTAATTTAGAGAATTGCTAAATTGGGAATTGTATTTCAACCCAGAACAAAAACTGTGCTTTGACGGACACTAAATAACTTGCCCAGCCACAGCAATAACCACAGATTTAGCTGACTATAAATTTAAGGCCTATTATTTAGGCGCTGGGTGACAGGTATACGTTTGCAGACAGAATTAGCCTGGGATATGCACAGTAGCGTGTGTGTGAAGTTATTCAGAAGGACCCTATCAGCACATTGAATCTAATATACCCTTTTAGGGATAAATTTAAAGTAGGTCTGATACAGCAGAAACCACTAACTTAGAGAATTGCTAAATTGGGAATTGTATTTCAACCCAGAACAAAAACTGCGCTTTGACGGACACTAAATAACTTGACCAGCCACAGCAATAACCACAGATTTAGCAGACTATAAATTTGAGGCCTATTATTTAGGCGCTGGGTGACAGGTATAGGTTTACAGACAGAATTAGACTTGGATATGACCAAAAAATAACCACACTATTGATGGTTAAATGCACTTGGTGACAGGCTCAGCTTGCCCCTGATGTAGTATATGGCCAAAAAATAACCACACTATTGATGGTTAAATGCACTTGGTGTGACAGCTTGACCCTGATGTAGGATTTAGCCAAAAAACAACCACACTATTGAGGGTTAAATGCACTTGGTGGCAGCTTGTGCTGGCGCACCACAAGACACAAAATGTCCGCCGATCACCCCAGAAAAAAGTGACTGAAAAACTGGGTAGCCTAAAAACAGTGAGCAGTTGAATAGCAGCAGTTTAATGATCCACAGCTGAAGATTGATCACGGAATGAAGTCTTTTGGATGAGTTAATCACTGCCTAATCTCACCCTAACGTCGCAGCTGCAACCTCTCCCTACACTGATCAGAGCAGAGTGACGTGCGGCGCTACGTGACTCCAGCTTAAATAGAGGCTGGGTCACATGCTGCACTGGCCAATCACAGCCATGCCAATAGTAGGCATGGCTGTGACGGCCTCTTGGGGCAAGTAGTATGACGCTTGTTGATTGGCTGCTTTGCAGCCTTTCAAAAAGCGCCAAGAAAGCGACAAACACCGAACCCGGACTTTTACGAAAATGTTCGGGTTCGGGTCCGTGTCACGGACACCCCAAAATTCGGTATGAACCCGAACTATACAGTTCGGGTTCGCTCATCTCTAGAATTGACACATGTATTTTTTTGCAGCCCTGTTAGATTCCTGTTGGGCTGTGACATCACCCTTATTCGCTGTGTAAAGCATACTTTTAATTTATTTTGGAACTGCTGCATCCTTTCCGACTTCCTGTAATTCGGTAACATTTCAGGCCCTTTCTGCTTATACCGGGGATCTAGTAGTGTGGCCACCTAGTGCAGTTCGTTCTCCTTCAGCCTCTTCATACGAGGGTCCCTCAACAAGCACGACGGCATGAAAGATCCCATTTGCACAAGGTTGGATGCCGAGCCACTCATGTCCCGTTCCTCGTCCTCACTGATCTCACTGAAGGTCTGTTCTTCCCCCCAGCCACGTACAACACCCAGGGTACCAGATAGGTGACAACGAGCACCCTGGGATGCCTGCTGTGGTTGGTATTCCTCCTCCTCAAAGCCACATTCCTCCTCTGACTCCTCTTCCTCAGACTCCTCTTCCAGCGTTGCCGCAGGTCCAGCAAGCGATGCTGATAAGGCTGTTTCTGGTGGTGATGGTGACCTCAACTCTTCCTCTTCACACTCATCTGCGGCCTGATCCAGCACTCTTCGCAGGGCACACTCCAGGAAGAAAACAAATGGGATGATGTCGCTGATGGTGCCTTCAGTACGACTGACTAGGTTTGTCATCTCCTCAAAAGGACGCATGAGCCTACAGGCATTGCGCATGAGCGTCCAATAACGTGGCAAAAAACTTCCCAGCTCCGCAGAGGCTGTCCATACAAATGCTCGTTGACGGCTTTTTCTTGTTGGAGCAGGCGGTCGAACATTAGAAGAGTTGAATTCCAACGTGTTGGGCTGTCGCAAATCAAGCGCCTCACTGGCATGTTGTTTCGCCGCTGAATATCTGAAAAGTGCGCTATGGCCGTATAGGAATGCCTGAAATGGCCACACACCTTCCTGGCCTGCTTGAGGACGTCCTGTAAGCCTGGGTACTTATGCACAAAGCATTGTACGATCAGATTACACACATGTGCCATGCACGGCACATGTGTCAACTTGCCCAAATTCAATGCCGCCAACAAATTGCTTCCATTGTCACACACCACTTTGCTGATCTCCAGTTGGTGCGGAGTCAGCCACTGATCCACCTGTGCACTCAGGGCGGACAGGAGTGCTGGTCCGGTGTGACTCTCTGCTTTCACGCAAGTCAACCCCAAGACGGCGTGACACGGTCTTAATCGGGATGTGGAATAGCCCCTGGGGAGCTAGGGGGTGCAGTTGATGTGGAGCAAGATGCAGCAGTAGAAGAGGACTCAGCCGAGGAGGTTAGTTAAGAGGATGGAGTAGGAGGAGTAGAAGAGGTGGCAGCAGGCCTGCCTGCAAGTCGTGGTGGTGTCACCAACTCCTCTGCAGAGCCACGCATTCCATGCTTGGCAGCTGTGAGCAGGTTTACCTAATGCGCAGTGTAGGTGATATACCTGCCCTGATCGTGCTTTGCAGACCAGGTATCAGTAGTCAGATGGACCCTTGCCACAACACTGTTTGCAAGACATGCCATGACTTCCTTTTGCACAATAGAGTACACGTTGGGGATTGCCTTTTGTGAAAAGAAATTTCAACCAGGTAACTTTCACTGCGGTGTCCCAATAGCTACAAATTTTTTGAAGGCCTCAGACTCCACCAGCTTGTATGGTAAAAGCTAGCAGGCTAAGAGTTCCGACAAGCCAGCTGTCAGACGCTGGGCAAGGGGGTGACTTTGTGACATTGGCTTCTTACGCTCAAACATGTCCTTGACAGACACCTGACTGTGGGCAGATAAGCAGGAAGTGCTCAAGGCGAGAGGTGGAGTGGAGGGTGGTTGAGAGGGGGCAAGGAGGACAGCAGTGGTTGACATGGCTGAAGATGCTGGACCAGGAGGATGATGGTGGCTTTGAGTTTGTGTGCTGCTTGTACTCATGTGTTGATCCCATAGGCGTTTGTGATGTGAGATCATGTGCCTTCGCAAAGCAGTTGTACCTAGGTGGGTGTTGGACTTCCCACGACTCAGTTTCTTTTGGCACAGGTTGCAAATGGCATCATTGTTATCAGAGGCAGACACACACAAAAAAAAAAAGGCCACACTGCAGAGCTTTGCAATGACGGCATTCTGGTGGTGGCAACAGCATGCGTTGATTGGCGTGCTGTCTGGCTGACCCTGGGTGCCGATACATGCTGTCTGACTGTGCCACTAGCTCCTTGCGACGACCTACCCCTGCTTCTAACTCGTCTCCTCCTCCTCTCTGTCTCCCCATCTGAACTTTCCCCCTGTTCTTCTTTTCTTCGAATGGGCACCCACGTGACATCCACGGACACATCGCCATCATCAACCGCTTCACTTGTATCTAACAACTCAGCAAAGGAAGCAGCAGCGGGTACAACATCATCATCATCACACCGTACGTCCATGTGTGTAATGCTGCCTGACTGAGACATATCCCTGTTATCTACATCCTCTGGCAATAATGGTTGTGCATCATTTATTTCTTTCAACTGACTCCTCTGACGGATCAAGTGAAGCAGCTGTGGTGCTAATGTTGGTGGTGGCGGCAGGCGGGTGAGTGGTAACTTGAGAGGTGCCCAAAGCTGAGCTGGAGGAGGATGGTGCGTTAAGGATCCGAGTGGAAGCTGTAGAAGATTGGGTGTCCTGTGTTAGCAAGTCAACTATGTCATCAGAACTTTTCGAGTTCTGGGTACGTGGCCTCGGAACACTGGGCATTATTCTAGGGCCAAAGGGAATCACAGCACTAGGACCACGATGGCCTCTACGGGGTGGCCTGCCTCTGCCTGTGATTTTTTTTTAGATTAGTTTAGTTGTACAATGCGTGGAAGCTACTGTGACACCAGATATGAGTAGCACTGTGCACTGGTAGAAGTTGGCAGAGTAGACGCTGTAGGCCTAGCACACGCGCTTGCAGAAAACTAACTGCTAATATATTGCAGTCAAAAGTTTTATTTTTATTTTTAAATGCAAGCTATTGTGTGTGACACCAGATATATGAGTGGCACTGGCAGAAGTTGGCAGAGTAGACGCTGTAGACCTAACACACACACTTGCAGAAAACTAACTGCTATTATATTACAGTCAAAATTATTATAATTTTTTTTTTAAATGCAAGCTACTGTGTGGGACACCAAATATATGAGTGGCACTGGCAGAAGTTGGCAGAGTAGACACTGTAGGCCTAACACACACGCTTGCAGAAAACTAACTGCTATTATATTACAGTCAAAATTGTTTTATTGTTTTTTAAATCCAAGCTACTGTGTGTGACACCAGATATATGAGTGGCACTGGCAGAAGTTGGCAGAGTAGACGCTGTAGGCCTAACACACACGCTTGCAGAAAACTAACTTCTATTATATTACAGTCAAAATTGTTGTTGTTTTTTTTAAATGCAAGCTACTGTGACACCAGATATGAGTGGTGGCACTGGGCAAGTGGGCACAGTATACGCTGTGAGCTTGACACACACGCTGGCAGGCAACTGCAATTAGATTGCAGAGAAGAAAAAAAAAAGCAGACTGATGTACTAGCCCTAAAAAGGGCTTTTTGGGGTGCTGTCAGGTCCCTGTCCTTATAGCAGAGATCAGATGAGTCTTTCAGGACTGGAGTGGACACTGAATACACTGGCCTAGCTATTGATTTCCCTATTAAATCAGCAGTAGCTACACTGTCCCTCCTCTCACTTAGACTGCAGCTTCCGAATGACTCTAAAATGGATGCTGTCCAGGAGGTGGGATGGTCTGGGAGGGAGGCTATTGCTGCTGATTGGCTGGAATGTGTCTGCTGACTGTGATGTAAAGGGTTAAAGTTTGCTCAATGATGACAAATAGGGGGCCGACCGAACATCGCATATGTTCGCCCGCAGCGCGAATGCGAACAAGCTATGTTCGGCGGGAACTGTTCGCCGGCGAATAGTTCGGGACATCTCTAGTCAGCAATGACTAGTGACATCTGCCAATTCCTTATGTGTGTCATGACCAGAAATTGGAGAAATACACTTTTTCTATAAAGTGTGTCTGCAGTGACTAGAGACATCTGTACAATACGTTCTGTAGCTTAGGGCCAGAAATTGGAAAAATATAAGTTAAAATGAATATAGTTTTTCCATTATTTTCAATACTTTTTATATAATGGGTGTCTGCAGTGACTATTGACATCTGTCCAATACCTTCTGTGTGACAGGGCCAGAGATTTTAGAAATATAAGTGAAAAATAATATATATTGTTTTTATAATTTTCAATACTTTTTATAGAGAGAGTGTCAGCAGTGATATGTGACATCTTTCCAATACCTTCTGTTTGTTAGGGACAGAAATTGGAGAAATATATGTGGAAATCAATATATGTTTTCCATTATTTAAAATAGTTTTTCTATAGAGGGTATCTGCAGTGACTAGTGATATTTGTCTAATACCTTCTGTGTGTTAGGACCAAAAATTAGTAAATATAAGTAAAAATGTATATATTTTTCCATAATTTTTAATACTTTTTATATATAGGGTGTTCTGCAGTGACTAGTGACATCTGTCCAATACCTGCTGTGTGTCAGGGACAGAAATTAAAGAAATATAAGTGAGAATTAATGTATTTTTTCCATAATTTTCAATTTTTTTCCCTGCACCTGGACCTTTACAAGCACCATCAGCGACCACATTCACTTTCCTGTCCCAGCGTAGCATCCAAATGTCATTACCCCAGTTATTTGAATACAAACACAAATACTCAGTCACCCGCCCACAGGCCATAGTGCTAAATATGCACGTTTCAAAATTACTGGCCCTAGAAATGTTGCCATTTAGGCTTGTGGACACTAAGTCCTTCCGCAGCCTGATTTTGGCGGCCTTTCCGCGGTACTCTGTCCCCAGCCGCCAATATGTTTGCCATGCCTGCCTTACACCAACATGTGTCTCAAAACGTCACACGTGCCCTGACCAACTTAGTTAGTCGGAATGTCCACTTAACCATGGACACATGAACAAGTGCATTTGGCCAGGGATGCTACATTTCCCTGACGGCACACAGGGTGAACCTTGTGGAGGCAGGGAGCGAGTCGTACCCTGGGATGGCATAGGTGCTTCTGAACCTGAGGATTACGGGCCCTAATTTCATCAGGGTTTCCACCAGTACCTATGCTAGTGGCTCCAACCCCCACTTCGCCTCCTTCTACACTTCCACTTCCGAATTATACGCGTTCAGCACCAGTCAGCGATCAGCCGGTAAGCTGAAAGCAGTGTAGCACTGCAGTGGGGAAGCGTTAACAGCCTGGTGCTGAAGCGGATATGCTTAGTGGACAAACAGTACACCGCCGCAGAGCTGTTGCAGGGGATGAGACCAGACTGAGCTGTGGCTATTGCCACTCAATCTACAACCAAGCATAGTTATGTGTGATAATAGCTGTAACTTTGTGGTGTCTTTGGAGCTCGGCAAATTCACACACATCCCTTGTCTAGCCCACGTCTTAAACTTGGTGGTTCAGCGGTTTCTCGAAACCTACCCCAATTTGCTTGAACTACTGGTGAAGGTTCGCCGCATGTGTGCACATTTCCGCCATCGACAGCTTCAGCCGGTCTGTCAATGCTGCAGCAGCACTTTAACGTGCCAGCTAACTGGCTGTTGTGCAATGTGAGCATGCACTGGAACTCCACATTACACATGTTGGCCAGGCTTTGTGAGCAGTAGAGGGCAGTAGTGGAATACCAGCTGCAACATGGTTGTCGCCTTTCCAGTCAGCTTCCGTTAATCAGAAGCGAGGAGTGGGAATGAATGTCTGACCTGTGTGAGGTTTTAAGAAACGTTGAGGAATTAACACAGATGGTGAGCGGCGATAACGCTATTATCAGCGTAACTATCCCACTTCTGTGTCTTCTCAAACGCTCGCTTCTCACTATTAAGACCAACACTTTGCATATGGAAGAGTTGGAAATGGGGGAAGAAGACATTACACAGGGTGATAGCCAGACCACCCTCCATCCATCTTCTCAGCGCAAACTGGACGATGAAGAGGAGGAGGAGGAGCAGGAGACGGTTGCCTCAGCTACAGAGGGTAGTACCCATGAAGTTGAATTCCATCTGTTCAGCGTGGGTGGGCAGAAGAGGAGGAAGAGGATGAGGAGATTGAGAGTGATCCTCCTGATGACAACAGCGAAGTCTTGCCTGTTGGTACTCTGGCACACATGGCTGACTTCATGTTAGGCTGCCTTTCCCGTGACCCACGAGTTATACGCATTTTAGACAACACGGATTACTAGTTGTTCACCCTTCTCGACCCCCGCTACAAAGAAAACTTCTCTTTTCTCATTTCTCAGGTGGAGACACTGAGCAAAATGGTGCAATACTAGAAGATCCTTGTTGAAAAATTGCTCCGAAAATTTCCAGCTGACAACGCTGGCGCCAAAGTCCGTACTTCCTTGGGCAACCGAGGAGGGGAGACAAGGGCAACACACAGCAGTTCCAACAGAGCCAGGGCAACACTCTCCAAGGCCTGGGACAGTTTCATGACACCCCGCCAGCACCCTCACCCTGATGCGCGGCCAAGTGTCACAAGGAGGAAAAAAGTTTTGTAAGATGGTGAAGGAGTACATAGCAGACCGTGTCAGCATCCTCAGTGATCCCTCAGTGCCTTACAACTACAGCAGTAGCCGCAGCCATTTCAGTCTACTCAACATGATGGAGTATTTTTTCCACGTGTATTGACAGGCTGAGGCCAGTCTGCGAGCTGACAGCTCCCACCTCAACTTCCGTGTTCAGACCTTCCTAAATTCTGGCCACTCTCTGGCGCATAACCTGTTCCCTGACCTCCCCATGATTTCTGGGCAGGCAGACTGCAGCAGTAGCCCAAACTGGCACAGCATGGTCCCTTTCTTTCTTGCCCAGCCTCCAGTGTCATCTTGGAGAGGGTTTTCAGTGCTGCAGGGGGCGTGGTGATACCCAAACGGACCAAGCTGGACATGTTGCAAAAACTGGCGCTCTACGTCTTGGAGGTGCTGGCCTGGCCTGCCCTGCCACCAGCATTTTGTCTGAGCAAGTATTTAGTGCTGCTGGTTGCATTATAATAGATAAGCGTATCTGCCTGTCAACTGAAAATGCTGTCAGGTTTGCTCTTTTTAAAAATGAACAAGGCCTGGATTTCCCCAGACTTCTCGACTCCATCAGAGTAAAGCAGATGAACAAAGGCACTTTAAATGTGTTGTTTAATGTACTCAATACAAAGTAGGAAAAAAAGCAGCCTGGCAGCGGATATGGGGTAACTGGAAATAATAACACTAGGTGCGATGATGGTAGCTCCGCGGAAGAAAAGGGTGGTTGGAGGGAGAGGTGGGAGTGTATAAAATAAGAGGGAGATTTAATACATGATGAGAATATGTTGTATTATACTGATTTTGATATTGAACTGGTATATTGTAAATTTCCATCTGTTAATAAAAAATAAAAAATAAAATGTACTCAATACACTGTATTCCCATGCACCCCTTCCACAACAAAAAAGGGTATATGGTTAAATCTTTCTTTCCAGGACGTCCCTCCATGACAGCACCCACTGGAAGATGTCCTATTGGATCTCTATTGGGACAAGAAGCGAGAGAGGTTAAAAGGCCCCTCCCCACCCCTCCTACCAGTGTTCTTCCTGTCCCTACGGAGATAGGAGCAGAGAGGAGTATCCCTGCTATAGGAAGTGGGGAGGAACATGGGCCGAGGCTGGTTGGGGGGCTTATGCCTCTCCTCTTCAGCCTCAGATGCGGCCTAAGCTAGCACCCCTCTGGGAAGGGGTCCCCTAGCATGTCCCGGTACCTGTTTTCCAAAGGGCCGCGGTATCGGGACGCTGCTGCAGCTTCTCCTGCGGGAGCTCTGGGCGCAGCGTCGGCTCCGGGCGCTCCTCTGATGACGCGTCCTATGTGACCGGAAGTGACGCGGAGAAGAAAGCGGAAGCTAATGGCGGCGCACATCCATGCTGGAGGCCTCAGGATTCTGAGGCCTTGCATGAGGGGTCGACTCTTCTTGGAATGAGTCCCCTGGAAGAGGAGGTGGAGCCGAGCGGCAACGAGGGCAGGGCCGGGCTGGTGAGTCCATTTAAAAATGGTGATGTATACTACATGCAGCACACATCATGGAGGCCCAGGTTTCTGAAAAGCAGGATTCTACTGCAGACCCCCTCGTCCAGGGAAATGTAAGTGAGGTCCTACTTACTTAGGTTAACACTGTGCATGCCCTGTTTCTATATCTCCCTCTCCCCCTTCTCTTTATAAGGTGGAAAGGGAGGCTGGTCACAAACCACATGGTGACTCCAGAAATAAAAAAATAAAAAAAGCTTGCAGAGTCATACAAAAAAAGCCTATGCACAGATTGTTTGGCAAAAATAGGAAGAACAACCATCCTTTCTGGCAGAGTTGAGAGCCATAGTGAGGGAATAAGTACAGGCGGCAGGAATAAGTCAGCCCCCTTCCCTTCCGGTCCCCCTCTTCCCCACCTTCTCTGATTCAGAGAAAGAACCAGCATATTATTCGGATGAGTTGGAGGAAGATCGTCCCCCCTCTTTAGCGGAAGAGCCAAGGAGATTCCGGTTTTCTGTAGAGAATCTGGATCTGCTTCTAACAGCGGTTAGACAGACTATGGCGGTAGAAGAAGAGGAACAGACGCGCACCGTACAGGACGAAATGTTCGGCGGTCTAAGAGCTAAGAAAAGGAAACTCTTTTTCCCGTCAATTCTAACCTGAGGGATCTAATCAAAGATGAATGGGAAGAGGTTTATGTGCCTCGGGAATTTAAAAGCAGGCTGATCTTTAACCCGGAAGAAACAAAGCTTTGGGACAAAATACCGAAGGTGGCCAAGGTGGTGAAGGTGGTGAAGAAGAGTTCCATACCTTTTGAGGATTCCTCACAATTACAGGATCCCATGGATCGAAAGATGGATGGGCTTTTAAAGAAGGCATCGGAATCCTCGGCCACCTCTATAAATACGAATATTGCAGCTACCTTGGTGTCCCGAGCCATGTGTGATCAGCTAGAAAATCATCTTAGGATGAAAACATCCAGAGAAGAAATTCTAGAGTCCTTACGGTTATTGAAAAAGGCGGCTTGATTTATGGCAGATGCCTCTGCAGAATCAATAAGGTTCGCTGCAAGAAATGATGCACTCACAAACACGGCAAGACGAGCCCTCTGGCTCAAATCTTGGACGGGGGACATTGCTTCTAAGAATAAGCTTTGTGCAATCCCCTTTACTGGGGCTTATCTTTTTGGTCAAGTCCTTGACTCCATCCTAGAAAGTGCGGCAGATAAAAAGTAAGGCTTCCCAGAGGAGAAAGTAAAAAAGCCACAGCCCTTTCGTAAACCCTCAAAAAAGTTTCCAATCTCACAGAGGGGAAAGGGTAAGACGGGAAGATAGAGCTACCCCAAAGGAGGAAGAGGAAGGGGTTTCCTCTTCAACCCAAATACCAGCACAAGTAAGCAATGACATCAGGCCGGTCGGGGGCAGACTCCGCTTATTCTGGGAGTCCTGGACTCGGATCACTCAGAATCCTCAATACAATCCGAGAAGGAGTGAAAATAGAGTTTTGTGGTCCTCCCCGCAGAGATTCCTGATTACAGAGTTTCAATCAGCAAGTCAACAAAATCAACTATGTCTCGACTTACAGAAGCTGTTAAAATGCTATATGCTATAATACAAGTACCAGAAGAGCAGAAATGCTTGGGCCATTATTCAAGACTATTCCTAATAAAAAAACCTGACGGAACCTTCAGGACGATTATCAACCTGAATTCCCTGAACAGGGATACCACAGATTCAAGATGGAATCTATAAAGATATTAATCCCACTAATATCTGTAGGGGATCTCTTATGTACCATGGACTTAAAGGATGCCTACTATCACATCCCAATACATCCACTCTACCAACAGTATCTCAGATTTGCGATCAACCAGGAGGGTACGATTCTCCATTACCATTTCCAGTGCCTACCCTTTGGAATATCTTCGGCACCTCGCATTTTCACAAAGGTAATCACAGAAGTGGTGGCATACCTAAGACAACAAAAGATGAAAATCATCCCGTACCTAGACGATTTTCTTCTGATTTCAGAGACAAAACGGAGTCTAGAGAGAAATGTCCAACAGACCCTCGCCCTTTTCAAGGATTTGGGCTGGATAATAAACTATGCAAAATAGGACCTAGTACCAAGTACCAGGAAACAGTTCCTGTGAGTCCTCTTAGATTCAGAGAAGCAGCATTCCTTTCTTCCACAGTTAAAACTGGAAAAGATAAAGAAGAAGATAAAAACCTTTCAAAAGAGAAGGGACCATACACTAAGAGAATCTATGCAGGTTCTGGGCTTGATGACATCCTGCATCTCAGTCATACCGTGGGCTCAGTACCATTCCAGGATCCTACAGAACTCAGTCCTGACCTTATGGGACAGAAACTATCAATACTTGAACTCAAAAATAATCCTATCAAGACAAAGTCTAGATTCTCTATCCTGGTGGACCAACCCAGAAAACCTAAGGAAAGGGGTCACCTGGAATCTTTCACCGTCCATAGTAATTACTATGGACGCAAGCCAGTGTGGTTGGGGAGCCCATCTGAAAGATCATTTCTTTCAGGGAAAATGGTCCAGTCTCAACAGTCGCAGATCCTCAAACTTCAGAGAACTGAAGGCAGTATGGGAGACTCTGAAGAAGGCAGAACAGATACTCTCCAACCACCACATCAAAATCCTATCGGACAACATGACAATGGTATGCTACCTGAAACGTCAAAGTGGATCCAGGAACCCTCATCTACAGGGATTGACAGACCAAATATTTTGTTGGGCAGAGAAAAAAGTGCTCTAAATAATAGCAGTCCACCTAAGAGGAGTATAAAACTCCACCACAGACTTCCTAAGCAGACACAGTCTCATTCCAGGTGAATGGTCCATAAACAAGGAAGTCTTTCTACAGATCTGCCACCAGTGGGGGTTCCCACAAGTAGACCTTTTCACGTCAAGAGAGAACACAAAGTTGAACAGTTATTTCTCTCTAAATCCAAGAGACAACCCACTAGGGGTAGACACCTTGTCCCAGGATTGAGACATAGGGAAAATGGAGGAAAGGTGTACCCCAGTTCTGATTACATCGGTCCTAAAGAAGCGGAGAACATGCTCGATGACCCTAATTCTCATAGCTCCTGCCTGGCTGAAGAGAGCCTGGCTTCCTTTGTTGAAGGAGATGATGATAGGGGATCCGATAACCCTTCCGAGAAGGAAGGACCTTCCCCTACAGGGACCCCTGCAACATCCAAACCTCGACAAGCTGAGGTTAACAGCTTGGATCCTGAAAGGCAGATCCTAAAGAAAAAGGGTCTGTCAGATAAGGTAATATCTACCTTACAGCAAAGCCGCAAACCCAACACATCGGCCATATATTTGAAAATATGGAAAAAGTTTACTTCATGGCTGTCACACTCACATCCAGGGGTCTCAAACCCATGTATAGGCTGCATTCTGGATTTCTTGCAGATGGGGTTTGATTTGGGCCTAAAACCCAGTACCCTTAAGGTCCAAAGTTTAGCTTTGTTTTTTGGACACCTCCTTAGCAGACCACAGATGGATTAAAAGATTTATTAAATCTATTTCTAGAATGAGACCCACTATTAGGCAAACAGTACAACCATGGGACCTAAATATATTTTTAAAGGGTTTATGTAATCCCCTGTTTGAACCAATTGAGCAGTTATCTGACAAATTGCTTTCTCTTAAAGCAACTTTTCTTCTAGCGATAACCACAGCACACAGAATAGGAGAAATTCAGGCCCTTTCCATCAGGGAACCATATCTAAAAATTTCGGACGATCGGGTTATATTAAAATTTGATCCATCCTTTTTACCAAAAGTTGTCTCTTCATTCCATAAAAATCAAGAAAGAATTCTTCCTTCCTTTTGTACCTCTCCCAAAAATGTGCAGGAAGAAAAAATTCACTGTTTGGATGTAAGGAGATTGGTTTTAGCCTACTTACAAAGAACAGCTTCGTTGAGGAAATCATCAAACCTCTTTATCTTGTTTGGAGGAAAGAACGTGTCTCTGATCTTAGCTCGTTGGATCAGAGACACGGTTCGGCAGTCCTACGTGCTGAAAGGACTACCTTGCCCTTTATCCATAAAAGCCCATTCCACCAGAGCCGTGGTGACTTCATGGGCAGAAAAAGCGGAAGCTTCAATTGAACAGATTCGGGCCGCTACTTGGTCCAGTTTCGCTACCTTTGTTAGACACTATAGACTGGATTCTCTTGCCAACCAGGACCTAGGGTTTGGTCGTAAGGTCCTCCAGGTAGTGGTCCCCCCCTAAGAAGTAAGTTGGTAGTTCTCCAGTGGGTGCTGTCATGGAGGGACGTCCTGGAAACTAAGATCTAGTCTTACTGGTAAATGGTTTTCCAGGAGTCCGACATGACAGCACCCGTTAATAACCACCCCCTTCTTTGCTGTTATTTCTTGGATCCATATATAATTTCCAATGTGAAGATAACATGGAAGTTCAAATAAAGAGTTTGGATCCTATCTGGTGTAGTAATTTGGAAAAACACTGGTAGGAGGGGTGGGGAAGTGCCTTTTAACCTATCTTGCTTCCTGTCCCAACAGAGATCCATTAGGACATTCTCCAGTGGGTGATGTCATGTCAGACTCCTGGAAAACCATTTACCGGTAAGACTAAATCTTAGTTTTCTCATCCTCCCCTTCCATCATATCAACATGCTTATTCATCGCATATAATACCCTCGCTTATATGCCCTTGCATATAATTTTTTACAAAGTGAGCTCATCTGCAGGCCTTCGCATATAATGCTTTACAGGGTCAGCTCACCTGCAGGCCCGCACATATATTGTTTTACAGGGTCAGCTCACCTGCAGGCCCTTGCATATAATGTTTTACAGGGTCAGCTCATTTGCAGGCCCTCACATATAATGTTTTACAGGGTCAGCTCAACTGCAGGTCCTTGCACATAATGTTTCACAGGGTCAGCTCACCTGCCGGCCCTTGCATATAATGTTTTACAGGGTCAGCTCACCTGCAGGCCCTCGCATATAATCTTTTACAGGGTCAGCTCAACTGCAGGACCTCGCATATAATGTTTTGCAGGGTCACCTCCCCTTCTGATGATGACAGCGAAGTCTTGCCTGTTGGTACCCTGGCACACATGGCTGACTTCATGCTAGGCTGCCTTTCCCACAACCCCCGCGTTATACGCATTTTAGACAACACGGATTACTGGTTGTTCACCCTTCACGACCCCCGCTACAAAGAGCTACAAAGAGAACTTCTCATCTATCATTCCTCTGGTGGAGAGAACAAGCAAAACTGTGCTATACCAGAAGGTCCAAAGTTGATAGGGCAAACATCCAAATGTATCGTCGCCGTCACAGGGATGTGCAATCGCTTAGAAGTTATCTAGAGTTAACAAAGCGGCAGCAGGCCCTCACCTACAAATCCAGTCTCAGTGGCCAAGAGTCTGGTCAACATAATCCTAACAATGATGGCACACTGGGTGAATGTTATGGAGGCAGGGAGAAAGTTGGCTGCTGGCACCAGACTTGCCCTCTAATTGATCCTCGTTAACGGAAAGTGTACTCATTCCAATAACAGGGCCGCTTAGGAGTGCTGTATTGTTATTTATCGTCACTACCTAGCCGGGAGTGGGTAATTGCCACGCGCCTGCTGCATTCCTTGGATGCTTGTGCTTTAATAACTTGACCCACCCTCTCTGGGTGGTTCACAATTAGGAAAAAAAGGGCAAGGCAACAACAGCCAATAAGATTTCAGCCATTAACCTCCCTTGGATGTGGTTGCCCTTTCTCAGGCTCCCTCTCTGGCATCGAACCCTGATTCCCCATTACCTGTGATCATCATGGTAGGCGCAGAAAAGAACATCGAAAATTTATAGGGCAGACATCCAAATGGATTATCACCATCACGCCCAGAGGTTATCTAGAGTCACCAATGCGGCAGCAGGCCTTTGCCCCTAATGTTTTAGATGGTCAGTAGAGTTGAGCGAGCACCTAGATGTCCGGGTTTGATGGGTTCGGCCGAACTTCTGAAAAAAGTTTGAGTTCGGGACACGAACTTGACCCCGAACCCCATTGAAGTCAATGGGGACCCGAACTTTTGAGCACTAAAATGGCTTTTAAAATGTCATGGAAAGGGCTAGAGGTCATCAAAATGTGGTTAAGAGCATGGCCAGTGCTCTGCAAACAAATGTGGATAGGTAAATGACTTAAAATAACATAAAATACGTAAAAATAATAAATAATAATCTTGATCTAGGAGGACCAGATCCATATGGAGTAGGAGGTTGAGGAGGCGGTGGATGTGGTGGTGTAGGTGGAAGTGGCGGTGGAGGAGAACGAGGTAGCCAAAACAGTTTTTTGGTTTTAATTTTTTATTTTTATTTTTTAAGTTAGGGTAAACTCCAAAAGAGTGTGAAATATCCAAAATACAAGAATGAGCAATTGTGCTGCAGTATAACAATGGCTGGTTAAGGCCGGTATACATTTCTATTCTGCACAAGGTACGGACAAGTCCTGTGGGATCCATGCCTGGTTCATTTTAATGAATGTGAGCTTGTCCACATTGGCTGTGGACAGGCAGCTGGCTTGTCTGTGATGATGCCCCCTGCCGTGCTAAACACACGTTCAGACAATACACTGGGTGCAGGGCAGGCCAGCACCTCCAAGGTAAGCTCAGGCCATGTGCCCAATTTGGAGACCCAGAAGTTGCAGGGGCTGACCCCTGTCAGTTAGTTTGTGCAGGCATGTGCATACTTACTGCCCCACCATGTCGCACGTCCCTGTGATGTTCACGATCCAATTTGATATCTCCTCTATCAACTTTCGATGTTCTTTTATGCGCCTACAATTGTGATCACGGGTGGCAGGAATCAAAGTTCCAGGACAGAGAGGGAGCGTGAGAAAAATAGACCAAATTTAAGGGAGATAAATTTATAAAAAAAAATTGGGATAGAGCAGAAATGTGGGAAAAGCTATTAAGGGCACAAATGTGGGACAAATTACAGAAGCCCAAATGTGGGCCAAAAGTGGAAATGTGGGAGGTGCTCAGGTTGTGAACGTTTATGCCTCGCTTAAGGCTCTGATTGCACAGCGTGCAAACCACTCGTGTCTTGTCTTCAGCACATTATCTGAAGAACTGCCACGCCAGGGAATTCCTTGGAGCTGGCTTTGGTGTGCTCGGTCCCTTGCTGTGGTGGGCAGTAGCAGGCTTTCTGTCTAGAGGATGGCCACTCTACTTTTGCACCCTGCTCCCTCTTCTGCTGTGCTGGTGGCTCTATGTGACCACCGCCTCTTCCTCCGAACTACATAGGTCACTCGCATGACCTTCATTCCATGTGGGGTTGAGGACCTCATTGTCCTCCACATCATCTTCCACCCAGTCTTCATCCCTGCGCTACTTGTCGGTCTGCACACTTTTGAAAGCCCCAGCAGTTGGCACCTGTGTTTTTTTTAGTCATCATCTGAGACGTGCTGCGATTGTCCTTCCATGTACTCATCTTGAAAGATAAGTGGTTGGGCATCGGTGCACTCAATCTCTTCCACTTCTGGGGCAGGGCTAGGTGGATGTCCCTGGGAAACCCTGCTAACAGAGTCATCAAAAAGCAGAAGAGACTGCTGCATGACTTGGGGCTTAGACAGCTTAGCTGATTTGCAAGGAGGTATAAGACTGATGGACATCGGCTGCAGGTGTCAACTGTGATCTTTCAGCAGGAGACTGGGTAGGAGACAATGTGAATGAACAGGATCCACTTTTTTAGCAACCAAATATCCTATCACCTGTACTTGTTCAGGCCTCACCATTCGTAGAGCCGCATTAGGCCTGACCAAATACAGCTGCAGGTTCTGTATCCTACTCGCACCTGAGAAAGGGGTTTCAATTGTGCGTGTAGCTGGCACAGATCGACCATGTCCTCTCCCTGCAACAGGAGCTCCAAAAGCAGCACCATGACCTGGGCCACGTCCCTTATTTGACGCTCTCCTCATATTTCTCGAATTTAGGATCTTGCCCTAAATGGGTGTTTAATTAATAGTAGAATAGAACGACAGTATGTAAAGGGTGTATCTCACAAGGACTTTTTGCAATTCTGCACTACACTACTTTCACGGTTTATTGCTCGGTCATACAACTTACCACCCAAATGAATTTTATCTCCTTTTCTTCTCACTAATAGAGCTTTCATTTGGTGGTATTTCATTGCTGCTGACATTTTTACGTTTTTCAATTTCGGTTGTAAAATTTTTCAAATAAAACTACATTTCTATATACATTTTTCTCAAAATGTATTGTTCTACATGTCTTTAATTTTAAAAAAATGCAATAAGTGTATATTTATTGGTTCGGTAAAAGTTATAGCGTTTGCAAACTATGGTACAAAAATGTGAATTTCTGCAATTTGAAGCAGCTCTGATTTTCTGAGCACCTGTCATGTTTCCTGAGGTTCTACAATGCCCAGACAGTAGAAACACCCCACAAATGACCCCATTTCGGAAAGTAGACACCCTAAGGTATTAGCTGATGGGAATAGTGAGTTCATGGATTTTTTTTTTTTTTCACAAGTTAGCGGGAAATGATTTATTTTTTTTTTTATTTTTTTTCTTACAAAGTCTCATATTCTACTAACTTGTGACAAAAAATTAAATTTTACATGAACTCACCATACCCCTCATGGAATACCTTGGAGTGTCTTCTTTCCAAAATGGGGTCACTTGTCGGGTAGTTATACTGCTCTGGCCTTTTAGGGGACCTAAAGCGTGAGAAGTAGTTTGGAATCCAAATGTGCAAAAAATGCCCTGTGAAATCGTAAAGATACTCTTTAGAATTTGGACCCCTTTGTGCACCTAGGCTTAAAAAAATTGTCACACATGTGGTATCACCGTACTCAGAAGAAGTAGGGCAATGTGTTTTGGCATGTATTTTTACAAATACCCATGCTGGATGAGAGAAATATCTCTCTAAAAGACAACTTTTCCCTTTTTTTTTTTTACAAAGTTGTCATTTGACAGAGATATTTCCCTCACCCAGCATGGGTATATATAAAAATACACCCCAAAACACATTGAC
This sequence comes from Bufo gargarizans, assembly GCF_014858855.1. Taxonomy (NCBI): domain Eukaryota; kingdom Metazoa; phylum Chordata; class Amphibia; order Anura; family Bufonidae; genus Bufo; species Bufo gargarizans. The sequence continues at coordinate 357,366,820 of NC_058083.1, read as the reverse complement.
CTACTTCTCCTGAGAACGGTGATACCACATGTGTGACACTTTTTTGCAGCCTAGGTGCGCAAAGGGGCCTACATTCCAATGAGTACCTTTTAGGAGGGCATTTTTAGGCATTTGGATTCCAGACTTCTTCTCACGCTTTAGGGCCCCTAATATGCCAGGGCAGTATAAATACCCCACATGTGGCCCCATTTTGGAAAGAAAACACCCCTAGGTATTCAGTGAGAGGCATGGCGAGTTCCTAGAATATAATTTTTTGGGCACAAGTTAGCGGAAAATAATTTTGTAAGAGAAAAAAAAAAAATTAAATCATTTCCCACTAACTTGTGCCAAAAAAAATAACAATTATTCTAGGAACTCGCCATGTCTTATTTCCAAAAAGGGGTCACTTGTGGGGTATTTATACTGCCCTAGCATTTTAGGGGCCCTAAAGCGTGAGAAGAAGTCTGGAATATAAATGTCTAAAGCATTTTTCGCATTTGGATTCTGTGAGGGGTATGGTGAGTTCATGTGAGATTTTATTTTTTGTCATAAGTTAGTGGAATATGAGACTGTAAGAAAAAACAAAAAAATCAATTTCCGCTAACTTGTGCCCAAAGAAAATCTTCTCCACTGCAGCTATGAACTCGCCATGCCCCTCAAAAGTGATCTTTTTATAGTGCCGCAGCGATTTTACAGTGTTTTTGCAGTGATCAGAAAAAAAAAAAATGTCACTACGGTGGGGCGGACTGAATGCAAGTGTGCGCACAAGATCAGGCCTGATCGGGCAAACACTGCGTTTTTTGTAGAGCCTATAGAACATGTCCTATTCTTGTCCACAATTGCGGACAAGAAAAGGCATTTTCTATAAAGTTCTGGCAATGTGCGGATCCGCAAAATGCGGAAAGCACATTGCCGGTGTCCGTGTTTTGCAGATCCTCGGTGTCCGTGTTTTGCGGATCTGCGGAGCCTTGGATCCGCAAAACACATACGGACGTCTTAATGAAGCCTTACAGGGGGGTGATCAATGACAGGGGGGTGATCAGGGAGTCTATATGGGGTGATCACCCCCCCTGTCATTGATCACCCCCCTGTAAGGCTTCATTCAGACGTCTGTATGTGTTTTGCGGATCCGTGTTATTTTTTTTCGGTCAATGGGCTTAGGGCAGGAAAAAAAAATTGGGCCCTGCACCCACAAAACACCGTGTATGTAGATTGCTGTGTTAGATTCAGATTTTGAGTAAAGACTCTCTCCTATTCTCTCCCTGAAATCACCAGCAGCATCCTCTCCCTACACTAAGCACAGCAGCAGAGTGACGTGCATCGCTACGTGACTCTAGCTTATATAGAGGCTGGGTCACATGCTTTACTAGCAAATCACAGCCATGCCATTAGTAGGCAAGGCTGTGATGGCTTCTAAGATCAGACAGTTAACCGCTTGTTGATTGGCTGCTCTGCAGCCTTTTCAAAAAGCGCCAAGAAAGTGCCGAATACCGAACCCGAACTCGAACTTTTACTGAAACGTTCGGGTTGGGGTCCGGGTTCCTTAAGTTCGGTATGAACCCGAACTTTACAGTTCGGGTTCGCTCAACCCTAATGGTCAGATCAGCAGACCCTTGCTCCAAATGTTTTTGAGGGTCACCAGCAGGCCATCAATCATAATTTTTCAAGGGTGTGTATGATGCCCTCCTTTATGTGTAACAAATGGTGTTTTGGAGTTACGGTACCTTGTAATTTTTGGCAGCCCTTTCACTTAGTGCAAGGAACAGCAACCTCCGGCACTCCAGCTGTTGTCAAACTACGACTCCCAGCATGCTCCATTCACTTCTCTGGGAATCCTGAGAATAGCCAAGGAGCTGGAGTGCTGAAGGTTGCTGATCCCTGACTTAGTGCATAGGCCTTATGAGTGTAGGAGTCCTACTACCTGAACTATTGTACCACAATGTGAATGAGGCACTCCATTATCTGATATATTGGTTGTATTGGAGTATCCCTTCCTTCTAATTTTTGGCAGCACTTGCACTTTATATACAAATATACAGGAAAGAATGTTTAACAATTTTTCCCTCCTAAATTTATTTTTTCTCCCAGCTTTGTGCGTATTATTGTCAGTCTGTAAAAGTGGCGTAATTCTCGGGCAACATGGTTCCAGCAGCGACCTCGGAGTCCAAGATGCATCCAGACATCCTCCCCATGCTGTTCCCGACCTTTTCCTATGAACCAGGCACCCTCCCCTCTTCAGAACAGGGGGTGCCTGGTTTAATGCTCGGGTTCTCTCATTGACCTCCATTATACTCGGGTGCTCAGTAGAGCACCCGAGCATCCCGATGTGTTCAGCCAGAGAACCCAAGCACTTTAGCACTTTGGTGCTCGATCATAACTAGTGGTGGTGTCTTTGGGCTTGCACACATCAGGGAGTGAGGAGGGTGCAGAGACAGAGGATGAGGAGGGTGCAGAAACATAAGGCTGAGTGAGCCACTCAACCAACTCTGGTGTGTCCTTTGACATAATTGCACGCACCTTCTCCAATTTCCCACTTAGGCACCGGCCTGGTGCACCTGCCCAACCCCTACCACACCTGTGCAACAGCCTGCCTCTTCCTCCGCCTGTCATTTTCAAAATGTCCCTGTGCCAAAGTACCAAGAGAAGAACAGTATTTGTGGAAGCAGGCCTCAATCAGTTGTTAGTTGAAGCAGCTATATCACCCTCAAGCAGTAATTTTGTGGACACAGGTATTTGGAAAACCTAATTCACTAATTTGTGGAAGCTGATATATGGCAGGCCTCAATCAATTGTTAATTAAAGCATGTACAGGGTGGGCCATTTATATGGATACACCTTAATAAAATGGGAATGGTTGGTGATATTAACTTCCTGTTTGTGGCACATTAGTATATGTGAGGGGGAAACTTTTCAAGATTGGTGGTGACCATGGCAGCCATTTTAAAGTCAGCCATTTTGAATCCAACTTTTGTTTTTCAATAGGAAGAGGGTCATGTGACACATAAAACTTATTGGGAATTTCACAAGAAAAACAATGGTGTGCTTGGTTTTAACGTAACTTTATTCTTTCATGAGTTATTTACAAGTTTATGACCACTTATATAATGTGTTCACTGTGCTGCCCATTGTGTTAGATTGTCAATGCAACCCTCTTCTCCCACTCTTCACACACTGATAGCAACACCGCAGGAGAAATGCTAGCACAGGCTTCCAGTATCCATAGTTTCAGGTGCAGGAGGTAACAAAATCCTGGCCCCGCCCCTACCCACAGTTCACTGCCCATACCCCTGAAGATGCCAAGTGTTCGGCGAAACATGTCGGGGGGCAGAGAGTGATACATGTTACATTTTAGCCAACCGTCGTTTTGCAAAGTAATAAGCTCGGTCAAAACTTAATTAAAAGCAAATAGTGAGTGCTAGGAGAGCATAGGAGAGCGCTAGGAGAGCTAGCATTTCTCCTGCGGTGTTGCTATCAGTGTGTGAAGAGTGGGAGAAGAGGGTTGCATTGACAATCCAACACAATGGGCAGCACATTGAACACATTTTATATGTGGTCAGAAACTTGTAAATAACTCATGAAACAATAAATTTACGTTAAAACCAAGCACACCATTGTTTTTCTTGTGAAATTCCCAATAAGTTTGATGTGTCACATGACCCTCTTCCTATTGAAAAAACTAAAGTTGGATTCAAAATGGCCAACTTAAAAATGGCTGCCATGGTCACCACCCATCTTGAAAAGTTTCCCCCCTCACATATACTAATGTGCCACAAACAGGAAGTTAATGTCACCAACCATTCCCATTTTATTAAGGTGTATCCATATAAATGGCCCACCCTGTATATTATCCTCAAGCAGTAATTCTGTGGACGCAGGTATATGGAAAACCATAATCACTATTTTGTGGAAGCTGATATATGGCAGGCCATGATCAGTTGTTAGTTCAAGCAGGTATATTACCCTCAAGAAATAATTTTGTGGACACAGGTATATGGAAAACCTCAATCCCTATTTTGTGGAAGCTAATATATGGCAGGCCTCAATCAGTTGTTAGTTGAAGCAGGTATATTACCCTCAAGCAGTAATTTTGTGGATGCAGGTATATGGAAAACCTCAATAACTATTTTGTGGAAGCTGATAGATCTCAGCCCTCAATCAGTATTTTCTAGAAGCATACAAATGCACTATAATATAATTTATATGTTAGAAAGTATATTATAAGTATATCACATCCCTCTGTGTATCACACCTATTGATAGCACAACGTTACCAGTCCTTAAAAACAGCTCTGCTCCAAAAGCAACCTCTCCCTACACTGGCAAAACACATAATGAAAAATGTCTGCCAGATCGGGTTCTGTTATAGGGTTGGGGTTGTGTCCACACTATGTCACCATGCCACTGTGTAGCCTCCTGATGCTGCTGCCACCTCCACACTATGTCACCTTGCTACTCTGTGGTCTTGTGATGATGATGCAATCTCCACACTGTCATTGTGCAACTCTGTGGCCTCCTCCTGAAGCTGCTGCTGCCACCACCACCTCCACACTCTGTCATTGTACTACTCTGTGGCATCCTGATGCTGCCACCACCTCCACACTGTCATTGTGCCACTCTGTGCCCTCCTCATGCTGCTTCCACCTCACCACTATGTCATAGGGCCACTCTGTGGACTTCTCATGCTATTCCCACCCTCCCCACGCCATTGGGCCACTATTTTGCCTTTCATCCTGGCTGATCAGTCAGAAGGAAGGAAAAAGAGATGCACAACGGATCTTCTCTGTGTAACAGCTGTAAAGCCTGCATGGTCCCATTAGAATTGGCTTGTGATTTGGTAGTCAAAAGCAGGAGTGGGTACAAAACACAGAAGACATGCAACTATTCAATTCATGTGTCATCTTTGTTTTGCATGCACTTGTTTTTTTGGCATTATCAATACTGATGCTGCTGATACCCTCTCCACTCTGTCGGGGGCTCTACTTGTATAAGTGTTTAATAGAACAGATTCTGTAGACATCTATGTGGAATCAGCTGAACGCTGCCGTGTGACATGGTTGAGATGCTTGGTGACGGAGGTGGTGGTGTTGGTGGTACATCCCCTGTTTGCTGGGCGGCAGATGCCAACGTTCCTCCAGAGGCGGAGGAAGAGGCCGAGGTGGCAGCAGCAGAAGAGGCCGAGGCGGCAGCAGCAGAGGAGGCCGAGACGGCAGCAGCAGAAGAGGTAGCAGGGGGAGCCTGAGTGACTTCCTTGTTTTTAAGGTGTTTACTCCACTGCAGTTCATGCTTTGCATGCAGGTGCCTGGTCATGCAGGTTGTGCTAAGGTTCAGAACGTTAATGCCTCGCTTCAGGCTCTGATGGCACAGCGTGCAAACCACTCGGGTCTTGTCGTCAGCACATTGTTTGAAGAAGTGCCATGCCAGGGAACTCCTTGAAGCTGCATTTGGGGTGCTCGGTCCCAGATGGTGGCGGTCAGTAGCAGGCAGAGTCTCTTGGCGGCGGGTGTTCTGCTTTTGCCCACTGCTCCCTCTTTTGCTACGCTGTTGGCTTGGTCTCACCACTGCCTCTTCCTCCGAACTGTGAAAGTCAGTGGCACGACCTTCATTCCATGAGGGGTCTAGGACCTCATCGTCCCCTGCATCGTCTTCCACCCAGTCTTGATCCCTGACCTCCTGTTCAGTCTGCACACTGCAGAAAGACACAGCAGTTGGCACCTGTGTTTCGTCATCATCAGAGACATGCTGAGGTGGTATTCCCATGTCCTCATCATCAGGAAACATAAGTGGTTGTGCGTCAGTGCATTCTATGTCTTCCACCGCTGGGGAAGGGCTGGGTGGATGCCCTTGGGAAACCCTGCCAGCGGAGTCTTCAAAGAGCATAAGAGACTGCTGCATAACTTGAGGCTCAGACAGTTTCCCTGGTATGCATGGGGGTGATGTGACAGACTGATGGGCTTGGTTTTCAGGCGCCATCTGTGCGCTTTCTGCAGAAGACTGGGTGGGAGATAATGTGAACGTGCTGGATCCACTGTCGGCAACCCAATTGACTAATGCCTGTACCTGCTCAGGCCTTACCATCCTTAGAACGGCATTGGGCCCCACCATATATCGCTGTAAATTCTGGCGGCTACTGGGACCTGAGGTAGTTGGTACACTAGGACGTGTGGCTGTGGCAGAACGGCCACGTCCTCTCCCAGCACCAGAGGGTCCACTAACACCACCACGACCATGTCCGCGTCCTTTACTAGATGTTTTCCTCATTGTTATCGTTCACCACAACAACAAAAATATTATTTGACCCAATGTATTGAATTCAAATTCAGGCCTTTTTTTAAAGACAACTAACCCTATCTGGCTATCTATTTAGGTACCGTATTACACTAAATTTGAGGCCTATTATTTAGGCGCTGGGTGACAGGTATAGGTTTACTGACAGAATTAGACTTGGAAATGCACAGTAGCGTTTGTGTGAAGTTATTCAGATGACCCTATGTGCACCTTGAATCTGATATACCCTTTTAGGGATAGATTTAAAATAGCTCTGATACAGCAGAAACCACTAAATTAGGAAATTGCTAAATTGGGAATTGTATTTCAACCCTGAACAAAAAATGTGCTTTGACGGACACTAAATAACTTGACCAGCCACAGCAGTAACGACAGATTTAGCTGGATATAAATTTGAGGCCTATTATTTAGGCGCTGGGTTACAGGTATACGTTTACTGACAGAATTAGACTGGGATATGGCCAAAAAATAACCACACTATTGATGGGTAAATGCACTTGGTGTGACAGCTTGACCAACCACACTATTGAGGGTTAAATGCACTTGGTGACAGGCTCAGCTTGCCCCTGATGTAGTATATGGCCAAAAAATAACCACACTATTGCTGGTTAAATGCACTTGGTGTGACAGCTTGACCCTGATGTAGGATTTAGCCAAAAAACAACCACATCATTGAGGGTTAAATGCACTTGGTGGCAGCTTGTGCTGGCGCACCACAAGACACAAAATGGCCGCCGATCACCCCAGAAAAAAGTGACTGAAAAACGGGCAGCCTAAAAACAGTGAGCAATTCAATAGCAGCAGTTCAATCATCCACAGCTGCAGATCGATCTCTGAATGAAGTCTTTTGGAGGAGTTAATCTACTACAGGCGATTACGAGGTCCTGTCACGACTACAGGCGATTACGAAGTCCTGTCACGACTTCAGGCGATTACGAAGTCCTGTCACGACTACAGACGATTACGAAGTCCTCATCCATTACCAGAGTTAAGCGGCATATGCCATCTTCTAACTTTTGGGTCCTTTATAAATAATAAGAATAAATTAAGCAGTGGCCTGGGGAATAAGTATAGGTGAAGTATTTGCTACCAGCAATAGTTGGTGTCCGAGCAGGACCCTTAGCGAATGGTTGGACTTCATTAAGTCTTCCATTACATTCACCATTGTTATTTCAGTCTTCAGACCTTCTCGTAATATGTTCATATGTTCGTCAACATAGGGGTAAATCGTTTCTGACTACCGACCGCTCTTTCAAAATTTCAACTTTAGCTACCTCCAAAAACAACGGCACGTGACAAAGAGGTAAGGTATATAGAAGTCGCTGATATGTATGGTATATTCCGCACCTTCATCGTATAGAGTCTGCGTTCAAAGCGGGTGTCGTAATGGTATGTATATGTTTTACTCTAAACAAGGTCTACGCTTTTTGGCCCCTTTAGGCTGCCCTACCGCAGCAGTTATGGCACAATTCTACTGCTTGTTGCAAGATAGGGTTAGATAGGTTATGGACGCCTTTCTGATAGCCGATCCGACCACAAGTGTTAAGCAAAAGAATTTTGCTGTATTTGTGAGAGGAGAGGCTCATTACACGGCTACTTACTTGCACCTGTGAGGCCAGGCTGGGTGGTTACTAGGCTATTTATAGGCTCCTGTAGGCCTAGGCTGATGACGATTCAGCTGATTTCACCCACCCACCTACGCTATTTTACAGTCACTTCATATTAGGGTGGCCCCCTTTAGGCTGCCCTACCGCAGCAGTTATGGCACAATTCTACTGCTTGTTGCAAGATAGGGTTAGATAGGTTAGGGACACCTTTCTGATAGCCGATCCGACCACAAATGTCATTTATTTATTATTTTCCTCTAAAACCTAGGTGTGTCCTATTTTGACTCAAAATAGATTGTTGTCACTACTGCAAAAATTACTGTACAGGATGCACATCTTTATTAAATATGCTTATCTTTACAACATACATGAAACAAAATTATTATTTTATTAATATATGAATAATTTCATAAACTGTGCAATTGTTTTCCGTGGTGATGGGGTTATCCCACCCAAAAATCTTCTATAGTTGTTAAACCTGCACCAGTGATGAGCGACGGGGGAATATATTCGAATTTGCAATATTTTGTGAATAGTTTGTAGAATATTCATCATATATTTATGAATTTGCGAATTTGAGATGATATTCTTGATTGCGAAAATCGGCAATGTATTGTTCGCTTAGGCTACTTTCACACTAGCGCTTGATCGGATCCGTTCTGAACGGATCCGATCATATTAATGCAGACGGAGGCTCCGTTCAGTACGGATCCGTCTGCATTAATAACTTAGAAAAATTTCTAAGTGCGCAAGATGCCTGAGCGGATCCGTTCAGACTTTCAATGTAAAGTCAATGGGGGACGGATCCGCTTGAAGATTCAAGCGGATCCATTCCCATTGACTTACATTGTAAGTCTGAACGGATCCGCTCGCCTCCGCACGGCCAGGCGGACAGCTGAACGCTGCAAGCAGCGTTCAGTTGTCCGCCTGGCCGTGTGGAGGCGAGGCTGAACGCCGCCAGACTGATGCAGTCTGAGCGGATCCGCTCCATTCAGACTGCATCAGGGCCGGACGGAGGTGTTCGGGTCCGCTCGTGAGCTCCTTCAAACGGAGCTCACGAGCGGACCGACGAACGCTAGTGTGAAAGGAGCCTTAATGTGCACAAAATACCGGTGTTGGGTAGGCAACTTTTCTATTGGTTGCTAGGGATGTTGCTAAGCTGTGACAAAGCCTTCTCATTGGCCCACAAGCTAGAAGAAGGGAGGGATGATCACCTGATCTGTGTACTGTGTTAAAAATATAAAAATAAAAATAAAAATATTCGTCATTACGAATATATAGCACTATACTCTAAATATTCGCAAATTCTTGAAGTGCCGATATTCACAATAAAAATTTGCTTTTTGAATATTCGCACTCAACACTGCACCTGGATGTAATTGCATGTAATAAAAAAATTTGTATAGCCACTGAGTTATTCAATTAAATATATCTGTATAGTGCCACCTGCTGGTTATTAATTTTTAATGTCTTTGTCCGGCTCATTGAGAAGGCCGCACATTCTCAGGTTCATCCTTCAATTGTTATGAAAATATACTCCCCTTCAGCTGTCAGATTGAAAATAAATCTAGCAGAGCAATGAATGGGGATATATCTGGATTCATGTGAGGTACAGGGCTGGCTGTAGCTTTATTAGAAAGAGGTTCTCAATGTACTATGTGGTGTTTGATTTTCATTTTTTCATTAATCATGGGATAACCCCTTTAACTACAAATCTGCAAACTAAAAAATCCAAGTATGTTTTTTATATACAATTTTAATTGCTTTATTATTTCCTTTACAGTATATCCTGTCAGTCGACAGAGCAAATTTAAATAAAGAACTGCTTAATGGTAAATATTCTTTTTTTGAAATTATAAACACTTTTTTGTCTATTATAATTTTGCTTACTTATATAGCACTGACCAATTCTTGAATGCTTTACAGACATTGAGACATATTTATTGTACTCACTGCTTTTTACATCGGTCTTAGTTCCTCTAAGATTAATATAATTTATGATGAGGCATGAGCATCATCATAAAATAGGAGCATCTGTGGCTGTCCTTGTATCCCATGCAAAAACTATGCTAGTTTTTCTCTATTTCCAGGCATAAATCCGGCACGGCGCCTGGCACACCCACACTCCGCCTACGCCTCTGTCCTGCCTAATTTTGGATATGGCATAAAACCGGCTGTGCAACTAAATATTGTCGCACAGCTGGTTAAAAAAGGGAAAATGCGATTATTTTACATCTAAATGTCCCTTAGTAAATGTGCAACACCCTGTCGTGCCCCAGGTGTATAGGAATGCCAAGTGCTGTGGCGCGGCCCTTAATGTGTCACGGTGCTCCTACCTGGATACAGTGGGACCCCAGGCTTAGGCTCTGAAGCAAATAAAGGGGAGATAGTTAAGATAGGGGATGAAGAATTACTTGAGCACAGATCTTGATACACTTTAGCAGCTTTACTTGGGTAAACTTGATTCCAGACAATATTCCTGGCTTTTCTTACATTCAGGGCTTTCTCTGTTTTCTTTCTCTCTGTTGTGCTAAACTCAGCTTAGGTCTGGTTACTGAACTTTAGGCCTGATCTGGTATTCTTGCATTGGGGGGGAGGGGGGGAGGGTGCCTTAGGCTGTTATTCCCCTCCTGACACTCAGTAAATAACTTAACTTTCAACTGAAGAGCAATTTCCTCTTGCTGTCATCTCTGTTGTGTCTTGTCGGCTCTACTATGGAGTGTAAACCGGAACCAACTAGAACTGCAACCATTCCCTTATGGTGGGAAGCAGGATAGGCCCACTTCTGTCCAAAGGGGGGAGAATGGAATTGTGAGTTCCATTTCATCTAAGTATCTGTCTCTCTATCTCTGTGTCATATATGCTGCCACCTGCTGGTGAACCAGGCATATTACATGAACAAAACAGTTGCATAATAATAAGATCAATGCACACTTGTGAAGGACCTGGAAATAAATACAAGAATGACATTGGTGTTAGCAATAAAAGTTAGCAGTGGAGTGAAAGAACAGTTTCTACTCTGGGGTATTGCAAATGTACCCCATTATCATTACTATATTTGCCCAGTGGAGCATCACAATCTCAATTCTCTATAAGTAAGTCATTGGTGTGTTAAAAGAAACCTAAGTATCCCCATTTCAACATGAGGAAAACATACAAACTCCATGCAATTGTCCTTGGTCAGATTTGAAACTAGCACCCCAGCACTACAAGGCTTTAATGAGCCACCATGCTGCAGTTACTATTGTTTTTCATACTCATTTCTGTAAATAGAAAATTAGAGGGATACTAGAGGGGGCAGCAACTTCACAAATAAGAATATCCAATGTAGCAATGACTTTATCTTGACTCAATGAGTTTAACAGCTGCAAGAAATTTTAGCTTGACAATTTGAAACTGTACATGTAAAGGAAAGTGAAAAGCTTTCTCCTACTAATCAGGTTTGATAGCCTAAGAAATACGCAATCAGGTATACCCAGGCCAATTTGCCTAATTATATTTTTACCACTTAGGCTAGTTTCACACTAGCGTTCGTTGGTCCGCTCGTGAGCTCCGTTTGAAGGAGCTCACGAGCGGACCCGAACGCTTCCGTCCAGCCCTGATGCAGTCTGAATGGAGCAGATCCGCTCAGACTGCATCAGTCTGGCGGCGTTCAGCCTCCGCTCCGCTCGCCTCCGCACGGACAGCTGAACGCTGCTTGCATCGTTCAGCTGTCCGCCTGGCCGTGCGGAGGCGAGCGGATCCGTTCAGACTTACAATGTAAGTCAATGGGAACGGATCCGCTTGAAGAGGTCACCATATGGCTCAATCTTCAAGCGGATCCGTCCCCCATTGACTTTACATTGAAAGTCTGAACGGATCCGCTCAGGCATCTTGCGCACTTAGAAAATTTTCTAAGTTATTAATGCAGACGGATCCGTACTGAACGGAGCCTCCGTCTGCATTAATATGATCGGATCCGTTCAGAACGGATCCGATCAAGCGCTAGTGTGAAAGTAGCCTTAGTGGCCCAATCTCAGTGTGAAGACTTGAAAGCGAAACTGCAGGGAGAGAGTACGAAACTGCTGAAATATAGGCTCTGCTACAATTTATCGCCACATACATACGGTAACTGTGCAGTGCACCAATTTTCAAGTAGTGGCCCCATGACAAAGTGGGGAAGGTGACAGCAGCCGGAGTAACAGTGTGCTGTGGCTAGAAGTAGTGATGAGTGGACCGGTGGATGTTCGGGTTCCACAGGGTTGGTTGAACTTTGTTTCAAAGTACGGTCTCAGTTCCAAACTTCTGCGGTAGTAGTGAAACTGTACTGTGAGTCAGTATGAGAATCACTCTTAGAATCACTAAAAACTTCACTTATCTGATCAGTTACGGAGCCAAAACTGACCAAATAACTCAAGAGTGAACTCAGCCTTACATGTCAATGTTAGCGCTAAGTACAAAGAACCATGCAATGGCCCCAGATTCTACTGTGAAGTAAAAGAGCGCACTGCTTCTCCTTCTTCTAAAAAATAAGAATGCTGTCTTTTAAGCATCAGCCTTCACATGGTCAGCATTTGGTCAGTATTCCAATAGTGTTGATAAGGGCAAAAAACAACAAAAAACTGGAGTGGATCCAAAACAGATGACATAGGATTGGAAAGTTTGCATGTCTTCTCTGTTTTTGTACCTGTCACCACACCAAACATAGGAGGGAAAGGGGTGAGGAAATAAGGCCTGGAAACTAGGGAAAGGAGATGGACAACTCCTAGTAAAACCCTAATCAAAGTCCTGACTAACTACCAGTATGAACAGACCCCAGAGGTGAGTTCATACATAGTAATACCTAATGTCCTAACTAACCCTATAGGACCCTGGTACTAATGTCAGGACTGAGACAACCTGTTCCTCCAAAAGGAAGGACGGACAGGAGTCTCCCTCAGGCGTTAATACAAATGACAACACACAAAATAACCCAAACAAAATACAAAAGGGAAAGAAAACACTTAACTTCAAGTGGCTATGGCAGCATGTGGAAATTCTCCCTGATCCACGCCTGATTAATCTTCAAAAAGGTCAGTCTCTCTACATTTTGAGTGGAAAGGCAAGTTCTCCTTGGGTTAACTATGTCCCCTGCCGCACTAAACACCCGCTTTGATGCCACAATACTGGTCGGGCAGGAAAGCTTGTCCAGGGAAAACTCGCCAGATACAGCCATAAATCAAGTTTGGTTGCCCAGTAGTCCAGGGGATATTTGATGTGGGATGGCAGGATGCAGGCCAAGTATGCTCCATGTCTTGCTGCTGCTGGTGGGTTGTTTATTCACGAGGTGGGTTAAGAAAAAAGTGATCTAGACTCTAGTTGCTGCTGATGAGCTGGTACTGCTCCTACCCCCCCACCCGCCTCCAGCAGCAATGGCAGTGAAATGTGAGCACAGAGCCCCCCCCCACTCAGACCTTCATGAGGATGGGTGATGGAGTACATACAGTACAGACCAAAAGTTTGGACACATCTTCTCATTCAAAGAGTTTTCTTTATTTTCATGACTATGAAAATTGTAGATTCACACTGAAGGCATCAAAACTATGAATTAACACATGTGGAATTATATGCATAACAAAAAAGTGTGAAACAACTGAAAATATGTAATATTCTAGGCTCTTCAAAGTAGCAACCATTTGCTTTGATTACTGCTTTGCACACTCTTGGCATTCTCTTGATGAGCTTCAAGAGGTAGTCACCTGGGGGGCGGAGCTAGCGCCGGAAGGGAATGGTCGCAAGTGCTTGAGCTCCGTTACATCAAGTCTCTCCCTATACAGCCTACGCTAGCATACCCGACGAATCATGGTGCAAACCCGCCACCAAAAGACCATGGACAAATTTATAAAGAAAGCGGTGGCGATATGCGCTGCTAAAGAATCCAAGATGGCGCCCGCTTCTCAAGCTGAGGCGGCCACAAGCGAACATGAGGCATCTGAGGCCGACAGCGATAATGAAGAAGCAAGAGGCTCTCAAAGCTTACCGATCTCCAGGAAATTCCTGAAAAAGACGTTAGTGAGAGCCCTGGAACCAGTCACCCATGAATTGGCCTCCCTCAGGCGAGAGTTGAGACAAATCGGAGGCAGAGTGGGGACGCTGGAAACGGCCCAAACCTCCATGCAAGAATGGCAATTGGTGGCTACTAGAGTTGAGTGAACACCTGGATGTTCGGGTTCGAGAAGTTCGGCCGAACTTCCCAGAAATGTTCGGGTTCGGGATCCGAGCTCGACCCGAACTTCGCCCCGAACCTTAATTTGTGGAAGCTGGTGTATCGCAGAGCTCAATCAGTATTTGGTGAAGCAGGTATATCAATGCCCTTTAATCAGTATTTTGTGGAAGCAGGTATCTCGCGGGCCTCAATCAGTATTTGGGGGAAGCTGGTATATCAAAACCCTTAATCAATATTTTATGGAAGCAGGTGTATCTTAGGCCTCAATCAGTATTTGGTGGAAGCAGGTATATCAAACCCCTTAATCAGTATTTTGTGAAAGCAGGTGTATTGCAGGCCTCAATCAATATTTAGTGGAAGCAGGTATATTAATCCCCTTAAACAGTATTTTGTGTAAGCAAGTTTATAGCAGTCCTGAATCAATATTTGGTGGAGTCAGGTATATCAATCCCCTTAATCAGTATTTTGTGGTAGCAGGTTTATCGCAGGCCTCAACCAATATTAGGTGGAAGCAGGCATATCGCACCCCTCATCAGTATTTTGTAAACGCAGGTATATCAATCCCCTTAATCAGTATTTTGTGAAAGCAGATATCTCGCAGGCCTCAATTAATATTTGATGGAAGCAGGTATATCAATCCCCTTAATCAGTATTTTGTGGTAGCTTGTGTATCGCAAAGCTCAATCAGTATTTATGGGAAGCTGTTATATCAAAACCCTTAATTAATATTTTGTGGAAGCAGGTGTATCGTAGGCCGTAATCAATATTTGGTGGAAGCTTGTATATCAAACCCCTTAATCAGTATTTTGTGGAAGCAGGTTTATCGTAGGCCTCAATCAGTATTTGGTGGAAGCTGATATATCAAACCACTTAATCATTATTTTGTGGAAGCAGGTATATAGAACCCCTTAATCAATATTTGGTGGAAGCAGGTATATCGCACCCCTCAGTCAGTATTTGGGGGAAGCTGGTATATCAAAACCCTTAATCAATATTTTGTGGAAGCATGTGTATCGTAGGCAGTAATCAATATTTGGCGGAAGCAGGTATATAAAAAAAAGTTAATCATTACTTTGTGGAAGCTGTTGTATCGTAAGCCTCAATCAGCATTTGGTGGAAGCTGTTATATCAAACCCCTTAATCAGTATTTTGTGACAGCAGGCATATAGAACCCTTATTTAATATTTAATGGAAGCAGGTATATTGCAGCCCTCAATATGTATTTTGTGGAAGCAGCATATCAAACCCCTTAATCAATATTTTGTGGAACGAGGTGTATCGCAAACCTCAATCTGTATTTTGTGGAAGCGGGTATATCAAACCCCTTAATCAGTAATTGGTGGAAGCTGGGATATCAAACCCCTTAATCATTATTTTGTGGAAGCATGTGTATCGCAGGCCTGAATCAATATTTGGTGGAAGCAGATATATCAATCACCTTAATCTGTATTTTGTGGTAGGGGGTGTATCACAGGCCTCACGTATCACAGGCCTCAACCAATATTTGGTGCAAGCAGGTATATCGCACCCCTTATCAGTATTTTGTAAAAGCAGTTATATCAAACCCATTAATCAGTATTTTGTGGAAGCTGGTGTATCGCAGAGCTCAATCAGTATTTGGGGGAAGCTTTTATATCAAAACCCATAATTAATATTTTGTGAAAGCAGGTGTATCGTAGGCCGTAATCAATATTTGGTGGAAGCAGGTATATCAAACCCCTTAATCAGTATTTTGTGGAAGCAGGTATATAGAACCCCTTAATCAATATTTGGTGGAAGCAGGTATATCGCACCCCTCAGTCTATATTTTGTGGATGCAGGCATGTAAAACCCCATATTCAGTATTTTGTGGAAACAGGTATATTGTACCTCTCAATCTGTATTTTTGGAAGCAGGTTTATCAAACCCCTTTATCAATATTTTGAGGAAGCAGGTATATCCCAGGCCTCAATCAATATTTGGTGGAAGCAAGTATATCAATCCCCTTAAACAGCATTTTGTGGAAGCAGGTGTATCGTACGTCTGAATGAATATTTGGTGAAAGCAGGTATATCAAACCCCTTAATCAGTATTTTGTGGAAGCAGATGTATAACAGGCCTCAATCAATATTTGGGGGGACGCAGGTATATCAATCCCCTTAATCAGTATTTTGTGGAAGCAGGTGTATAACAGGCCTCAATCAATATTTGGGGGACGCAGGTATATCAATCCCCTTAATCAGTATTTTGTGTAAGCGGGTGTATCGCAGGCCTCAACCAATATTTGGTGGAAGCAGGAATATCGCACCCCTCAATCAGAATTTTGTAAAAGCAGATATATCAAACCCTATAATCAGTATTTTGTGGAAGCAGGTGTATTGTAGGCGTCAAACAATATTTGGTGGAAGCAGGTATATCAATCCCCTTAATCAGTATTTTGTAGAAGCAGTTATATAGAACCATATTGGGTGAAAAGCAGGTATATCGCACCCCTCAATCATTATTTTGTGGAAGCTGGTGTATCGCAGGCCCCAATCAGTATTTGGTGGAAGCAGGTATATCAATCCAATGAATTTGTATTTTGTAGAAGCAGGTGTATCGCAGGCCTCAATCAATATTTGGTGAATGCAGGTATATCAATCAACTTAATCAGTATTTTGTGGAAGCACGTATATACAGTAGAACCCCTTAATCAATATTTGGTGGAAGCAGGAATATTGCAACCCTCTATCTTTATCTTTATTTTGTGGAAGCAGGTATATCAAACCCCTTATTCAGTATTTTGCGGAAGCAGGTATATCAAATTCTTAATCAGTATTTTGTGGATGCAGATATATCGCACCACTCAATCAGTATTTTTTGGAAGCAGTTACATAGAACTTCTTAAACAGTTTTTTGTTGGAAGCAGGTATATAGCACCCCTTAATCTGTATTTTGTGAAAGCAGGTATATCAAACCCCATAATCATTATTTTGTGGAATCAGCTATTTGCACCCCTCAATCAGTATTTTGTGGAAACAGGTATATAGACCCCCTTAATCCATTTTTTGTGGAAGCAGGTATATAAAAAACCCTTAATCAGAATTTTGTGGAAGCAGGTGTATCACAGGCCTCAATCAATATTTGGTGGAAGCAGTTATATCAATCCCCTTAATCAGTATTTTGTGGAAGCAGGTGTATCGCAGGCCTTATTCAATATTTGGTGGAAGCAGGTGTATCAATCCCCTTAATCAGTTTTTTGTGGAAGCAGCTTTATAGAACCCCTTTATCAATATTTGGTGGAAGCAGGTATATCGCACTTCTCAATCAGTATTTTGTGGAAGCAGGTATATCAAACTCTTAATCAGTATTTTGAGAACGCAGGTATATCGCACCCCTCAATCAGTATTTTTTGGAAGCATTCAAGTAGAACTTCTCAAACAGTATTTGGTGAAAGCAGGTATATCACACACGTCAATCTGTATTTTGTGAAAGCAGGTATATTAAACCCCTTAATCATTATTTTGTGGAATCAGGTATATTGGCCCCCTCAATCAGTATTTTGTGGAAACAGATATATAGAGCCCCTTAATCAATTTTTTGTGGAAGCAGGAATATAAAAAAAAGTATTCAATATTTTGTGGAAGCAGGTATATCGCAAACCTCAATCAGTATTTTTTGGAAGCAGTCATATAGAACTTCTTAAGCAGTATTTGGTGAAAGCAGGTATATCACACCCCTCTATCTGTATTTTGTGAAAGCAGGTATATGAAACCCCTTAATCATTATTTTGTAGAATCAGGTATATCGCACTCCTCAATCTGAATTTTGCAAGTCCAGAAATACTGTCTCAAAGCAGTATTTCTGGACTTGCAGACATGCAGATATCCTGTGCTGGTGCACTATCGTTGCATAAAATGGCTGCCGATTATGTATTGATATTGACTAACTGAAGGAAAAAAAAAGGTTGTTTTCAGTAGTAGTTGACGCCGATGGCTCAAATGGAGCAGCTGAGCCGGCGTCTCTTGCTGCGCTGCCACACGCGGGGTCCAGCACATGGACTGTGTAAGAATAGGAACCAGTCTGCATCGCAGGGACAGGTCCACTGACTGGTGACTCCTGACGAGCTAAGTACCTTCTTTCACCCCCATTTGTGACTGCGGCTTGTTATAATGCCACACTATGGGGGTTGTCTGAAATAATTATGATACATATCAGCTGTTAATAACCGTTGCTGTTTATAGTTTAAGTGTGATTTGGTGAACTGTCCCAACTGGTGGACAAGTCACCCCTACTGTTGCTGATATCCATTTCTTAGGGCCCCTGACGAACTGTAACACAACAGGGAAACGCGTCGGGCCACTCATGGTTATTGAGCTTCTCAGCATCATCAATAATTACATATGTGGGGTGTTCAACCTTGACACCCACACATATATTGTTTTTCAAGACACTTATCCTCACAGGTCAAGTGTACTATTAGCGATCGCCTCCAGGGACCTGGTGGCTTATCGCAGGTGGTGTACCACAACTACATCTAGGGACTACCTCCCCCCTCACTTGCTCCCTGTCAGGACGAAGCTGGGCAGTCAGAGCACTGCTTAGGGAGAACTGAGGGTTTTTGTTAGGAGGTGGTGGCGAACAGGAACAGGGCTCCTTTATTAGGGCGTTAATAGGGGCTGAGACCCAGCATCCCTCCCCCCCATTCCTCCCTCCCTCCCTAGAGTCTCAGTATATTCACCAAGAGTAGTTCCACCCTGCTCACCACAATTCTGCACCTCATTTTAGGGCATTTATTTTATCAATATTAATAATAAAAGTTAAATATTAAAGGTGACCATTATTCCAAAATTGTCTATTCGGGTCCGGGTGCCAAAAAACCTAAAGTTCCGTACGAATCCGAAATTTACAGTTTGTGTTTGCTCAACTCTATTGGAAGCAGGTATATAGCACCCCACAATCTGTATTTTGTGAAAGCAGGTATATCAAACCCCATAATCATTATTTTGTGGAATCAGGTGTATCGCACGCCTCAATCAGTATTTTGTGGAAACAGGTATATAGAGCCCATTAATCACTTTTTTGTGGAAGAAGGTTGTCACGAGGGTGTCAAGAGCCACGCCTGACTCCGTTGTACCCGGGGTCAGGAGGTCGCAGCGGTTGGCTGCACGCTCTATGTAAGATAGGGATGTTTCCTTATTGTAGCTTTCTGGGTTTGCTTTGCAAACCGTTTTGGCTCACTCAGGGATCCGTAGCTCCTTCTCTCAGCTGTTCCTTGTCCAGCACTCCCAATCCTCCTTATATTCCCCTCTCACACTTCTCTGGTTGCCAGATATAGAGCTTCCTGCCTGGACATCTATTCTGACCCACTGGAGCTGTGTTGCTGCGTTCTCTGATTGTTGCATCAGAACGCTACCCTCCGGATCCCTGTTGGACCTTTGTGGACTGCTGTGGTCGCCCACCTGGGTGTTTGTGTTTGTCTGTGTTTGTCTGTCCTCTCCCTGATGTTTCCCTCTTAGTGCAGTGGTGAGGACTAGCGATCCCACCGGCCCGTTCACTATCCAGGGCTCATTTCAGGGAAAGCCAGGGTTTAGGCACGTGATCGCCGCACAGGTGAGGAACCTGTCTAGGGACGTCAGGGCAGTCAGGTACCAGCCGCAAGGTGAGTTAGGGGTCACCACCTTTCCCTCTCCCTTGGGCAGGGCTTTCCCTGTTTTCCTCCCTGTGCGTGTTGCCGGTCATTACAAAGGTATATAAAATCCCCTTAATCAATATTTTGTGGAAGCAGGTTTATTGCACCCTTCAATCAGTATTTGTAAAAAGCCGGGATAGTAATCCCCTCAATCAGTATTTGGCGGAAGCTCGTATATGAAACCCCTTAATCAGTATTTTGTGGAAGCAGGTATCTATCTGTTTTTGGGGGCAACAGGTCTATCACACCCATTGCAAATAGTTGTAGCGCTTGTCCCTCTATATACGTGCGGTATTGCAGTAGAACTGCACACAACTGAAGCACAACACAAATGAACAATATACTTTGTATGTTATTATATTATAGGTATATTATAGGTATATCACACCCCTCAATAATTTTTTTGGGGGGGCAATAGGTACAGTATATCACACCTGTTGAAATTAGTTATTCCAATAGCGTTTGTCCCTCGATATAGCTGCGGTAACACAGCATAACCGCATGCAAAATAATATGGCATCGGCTGATATTACCATATGTTTGCATGTTCAGCAAATCGCGAATGCGCAAAACGGCTGCTGGGCGAACCGCAAGGCTATCTCTAGAAGGAGTGCGAGGAGCAGGAGCATCAGGACCAGCAGATGTTGGGAAGGTCAGACAGATCCCTTCGGCTGAGGTGGTGTAGCTTTAACTGCCTGAAATTGGGTGATTGCCACTGGGTGATGCAGCGGTTGCTGCGTCAGGCTGAATCAACATATTGCTGCCACGGTTCTCCCAGGCCACTTTATGGTGACGCTGCATATGTTGACGCAGGGCCATGGTGCCAACATTGGCACCCTGCCCACTGTTCACCTTTTGCCCACAGATTCAGCAAATAGCCATGATCACCTCCTTCGGCGGCTTAACAAAAAACTGCCACACCGCCGAGTAGGTGATTTTACCCCCACACTACACGCTGACTAACTGCTACTGCCACTGCCTCCGTGAACCCCTGCACCACTACTTTCTAGACAGGTAGGCTCCTGCAAAGCGGGTGGTCTACCCAGGGCATGTTTGGCTCCCGACCTCCCACTTCTGCCCCCCTGCTAAGTCTTGGCCAGGCTAATGACTTGCTGGCTCCGCCGCTGCCTCACACGCAAGTTGTCACCCTCTTGTTCCCAATTGTGATTAGCTACATCATCATCGAGTACAATCTGCATGTCACTGATGTCCTCCTCAATGGTCTCTGAGCCAGGAGCCTGACCGCTCGCAACACCAGCTCCCATGCCACTCTACTCATCACTACTTGCCCGCATACCAGACAAAGCGGCGGATGTTTCCTCCAGATCTTGGCTGGACAGTAGCTGCTGACTGTTCTCTAGTAGCTTGTTGTCGCTGTATAGTGGAGCTGAGCTTACAGCATATAATACTTCTCTGGTTGTGGGAAGGTTTGCTGGCGTTCCGCAAAAAGATAGAACGAGTGAATGGGTTCGTGATCCGCATGCGGCTGGCACACGGTCGGTGCCCGTGCATTGCAGATTGCAATTTGCGGTCCGCAGCACAGGCATGGCCAACACACATTTGTGTGCAAGAGGCCTAAGGCTGTGGAATTTTACAGGCTGCCAGTGTTCTATCTGTATGCACTCCTTGCATGGATTAATTGTAAACACAAAGATATAGAATAATACACCCTTATTACTGGTATCTCTGTTTCCCATGTATTCCTCTGAATGAAGCCATAAAGTGGATTATGTTATCCATTGGCCACAATGTATAAAAGAAAATATGTATACTCTGCAGTGTAAGTTTTATTTTTCTGTGGCTTAGTATATTAGAAAGCACAGTCTAAAGCACATTCATGCACAGTTTAAAAACGTATGCAATGCATACAACTCCGATGGAGGCCAAAATTACAGGTAAGGCTTGTATGTATGTGCTGGGAACTTTCCCTAAGAATTTGCCAACTCTTTTGACATAATTAGTAGTGTTGAGGGAATCAAAGTTAACTACGTGGAATTCAATTCCAATTTCAGGAAAAACTTGATTCACCACGAATACGAATTTCCTGGAGCATCGTGTTAATTAATACATTTTTCCTAAAATGGCTTTGTTAAAAGAAAAAAAAAAAGAAAAATCATCCATTTGATCACAGAGAGGCTGTTGCAGCCATCTTGTTTAAAGATGAGCCAATTCTTGTGCACACTGACCTGTGACGCACGGGAATTAATTCCTTTTCTTCAATTAAGATGGCCGTAATGGTCTCTCCGTGACCAATGAATGAGGTGAGTGTACAGTGCACATATCTTTTTTGTTTTAACCCCTGATTAACCCCCTGATAGGCTGAATGTCACCCTTGGAACTCGCAATCAGTGCTGAATGTGGCATCTGAGCGGTTATATGAGGGGGAGCGGAGCGATCGCCATTCCCAGTTATTGGGCCTGCTCCATACAATGAAATGGAATCATTACAAAGTAATTTGTAACTAAACACATTTATTGTCAAATTTCAATGAAGCAGCCAAATAAAAAATTTCAAAACTTCGCCCATCTCTAATAATGAGACCAAAACCAGAGACAGGAGATCTTTGTACTTGGACTACCAAGAAGATAGTTCTGCCATATAGCAAACTGTACATTCATTTCATTTCAATTTAACAATTTGTTGTATTATATTGATTATTCAACAGCTGCAGAAAAGCATTCCAATGTTAAGTTGCATTTTCAACACAAGTTGACTGACTGCAATGTTGAATCTGGTATGTTGGTGTTTAAAGGGTAAGTAGTAAAAATATATAGCATCATTTATACAATGATCATTGAAAGCAACTGTAATCTTTGTGGTTTCTTTTAAAAAAATATATAGCTTTTTTCAGTATTTAAAAATGCTATTAGTTGAAGAAGTGTTACTGCTCAATCTGAGACACATTGATCAATAACAAGTCTGGCCTTAGGGCTGTCTGACCTGTGTGGTGGCACAGAGCGCATGATGCTTGCAAAATGAAGGGGGCTCTGTCTGCTTAGGCAGGGTTCACATCACCGTTTAGTAGTCCGTTTTTCTGATCTGGCAGAAGAACATAAAAATAGACAAAAAAAAAAAATTCTGTATTTTAAGCATCCATTATGCACATTTATGCACATTTGGCATTCGTTTTAACCATTTCCATCTGAGATCCATTATTTTGGACAGAAAGAAAGCCCTGCATGCAGACATGAGCAAATCAGTCTGAAACAAACAGAGTTTATTATGAACTTCACAAAATTTCTTCCAGCAGATGAAACCGAAGCTTATCAGGTTCGCTTCGGATGGATCCATTAAAAATGTGCAGTGTAATTTCGCTACAGATGTCAGCAGAAAAAACATTGGGGAGGAAAAAGTATGCTCACATGACCTTAAGAGGGTTGTCAACTTTTTTAATATTAATGACCTAATATCAGATCAGATGGAGGGCAACACCCGGTATCCGCTGATCAGCTGTTTGAAGAGAAAGCAGCGTTCGTATGAGTGCTGTCTTCTCTTCATTGTTTATCTGCTTCCCATCGCAACTTCAGCAGTGAGCAGGTGTAATTACAGCTCAGCCATCCCAATTCACTTCAAATGGCAGGGAATAAGAAGTGAGGAGCTAAGGCTGGGTGTTCCCGGCAGTGCCTTCTAGCTGCTGTTACTGCCTTACTGCTGCAAAACCTCAAAAGCAGCTACCTGCAAGAACATTTTTTTCCATTTCACCACCATGATGGCGTTATAATAGTAGATTGACCCTTGACCTCTGTAGGGGCAGGAAACAGAGAAAGGTTAAATTGCCCCCTCCTTCCACCATTGCCCAGTGTTTTTCTGCCCCTACAGTGGCCAGGACAGAGAAAGGTCTCTCTGCCGGTTAGGGAGGTGAAGATAAACCTTGTTACTTTTATTTTAAATTGCAGGATGCCACATAGGAAGTCCTGGACCTTCCTTGTTAGACTATTAACTTCCCCTGGTGGTCCCCGGGTTCACGGCGGTAAACTTACCTATGCTGCACAGGGTGACTGGCGGACTCTTATCCTGTTGATCTAGTGCCTCTCTGCATGCTGCCATAGCCTCCCTTTCCCTAGTGGGATAAGCTGGCAGAAACCAAATGGAGCGCGGGCGTCTGACGTCACTTCTGTGTCGGGAAGATCGTGCTCGTGTCCGGAAGTTCCGCAGTACTGCAGGGTCGATTGCTATAGAAGACATCAGTGGGAGAGCCACAGAGCTTCTGATCTGAGGTCTGGGACTGGGATGAGTCATGTCAGGCCCTGAGATACAGGCAACTAAAGAGCTTGATGCTTCCACCTGGTTGCAGTAAATTATATATATGTATATATATATATATATATATATATATATATGTTTGTGTGTGGGTGGACATGTGGGTGTTTTGTATATTATATTGCCCTTAGTATCTGGATAGTTTGAGCATGCGCCCAATGTGCAAACACTCATATAGGAAACAATCCTTTTTTATGGCACTCTAAAATATGTTCCTAAAGATTGATGGGGTTAAATCTATTACTAATAGGTCTTTAAAGAGGCTCAGAAGAGGCCTAAGAAGAGTAACAAATGTATACAGTATTCTGCTATAAGAAAACTGCCAGATCAACTTGCAGGATGACAGGCTGAACTGGATGGACAAATGTCTTTTTTCGGCCTTATGTACCATGTTACTATCAATATACAAAAAAAAAAACTCTGTAAGGAGTGTATTACTAATATAGTAAGAGAAGAACAACCATCAATCCTGCAAGAATTCAAATCAATGATTCATGAGGAAGTAAAATCTTCATTGGTGTCTATGAGAGATATACGTATTGGCCCTTTTACCTCCAAAATGCCAAAAAAGAGCAATTGACTCCTCCTCGGACTCAGATTGGCTAAAGGATGAGGCATCTTCATCAAAACCATGGGAGGGTGAAGATCCTTTAATGGAAGGTGAGATTGTAGAAGAATCTAGAAAGTTTTATTTCCCTAATACCTCTACACCGACATTGATAGGAGCTTGATCCCGCCTCTCAGGGACAGGAAATAACAGCAGAAGCCCAAATACAAACACACCCCCTCCTACCTACTCCAGTTGTTGTTTCCTGTCCCTCAGGACAAGTGGAAGCCTTGCCAGTGCGCTGGCTGGAAGATTGGTGCTCTCAGCCTAAGATTCTTGTCCTTCTTTGGGAGGGCTGAGCAGGGGACAGAGGCTCCCGGTAGAGTGTAAGCTTTACTTATCTGTCCCTCGGTGTAAGTCCCGCGCTGGAAATCCCAGGCTGTGGGCAGGGGGGATCGACGGCAGAGGAAGTGCGGCGTGTGGCTCTTTGGCTTTGGTGTGGGGGCGGAGCCTGTAGAAGTGCAGG
Organism: Bufo gargarizans; assembly: GCF_014858855.1. NCBI lineage: Eukaryota > Metazoa > Chordata > Amphibia > Anura > Bufonidae > Bufo > Bufo gargarizans. Next base: position 357,341,783 of record NC_058083.1, on the reverse strand, counting down.
ATGCAGAGTTTGAAAATGTCTCTGCAATCCCAGAAAGATGCGGTTTACTCTGGAGAATAGCCAGGATGTCCTCCGCTGATGCTGATGCCCCACGCAGATCTGCTCATCCCAATAAGGCCCTGAGCCCGGTAAGAGACCTCCGCTGTGTATGTTATGGGTTTGATGGATGGTATTTCCTATCTATATTTCCCATATTAACCACCCAAGTGCTGGTGTTGGCATTCCCTTTGGGTCTAGTTTTCTAACTTGATGTCTGTACTCTCTAAGTAAGAGAGGCTGTCCCTGCAAAGTCCACAGGTGGTGAATCTACCAAAACAAAATGTGTTATGTGCAGATAGAACCTACCCCCTGCTAGTAAAAAGATGCTATGTCCACGCTGCACTGAAAAAGTGGCAGCATAAGGCTACTTTCACACTAGCGTTCATCGGTCCCGAACGCAGCCGTCCAGCCCTGATGCAGTCTGAATGGATGCGGATCCGCTCAGACTGCATCAGTCTGGCGGCGTTCAGCCTCCGCTCCGCTCGCCTCCGCACGGACAGGCGGACAGCTGAACGCTGCTTGCAATTCCCTATGAGGGGGATAGACTCTTTGGGTCCGCATTGGATGATATTCTAGATAAAGCCTCGGACAAGAAAAAGGGGTTTCAATCTGAATCCCATTTTTTCAGCAGAGGAAAAATTTTCATTCCCAAGCTAGGTTTAAAGAGACTCAAAACAAAAGAGAGTCTTTAGGTAGATGGCAATTCACTAAAAGGTGGGGAGGGGATTTTTTATCTCGATTCCTCTTATAAGAAATCCCAATGACGCAAAAAGTCCAGTAGAGGGCATACTTTCAAAGTTTAGTCAAGCTTGGGATGCTATAGGAGCCTCCCCCAGGGTCTTAAATCGAATCGGGCCAGGTCACAGGATAGAGTTCTGTTCCTTGCCGACAGTAAGATTTCTTTCAAACAAGGTTTTTTCAGATCTATTCAAACAGGAGGCTCTAGAGTTAGCCTCTTCCCTGTTTTGTCCTTGTAAAGGTTCCGTTAGACCAACAGGGACAGGGGGTTTACTCTCCCTTATTTCTGATAAAACAATAGCCAAGTGGGAAGTTCACAATGATCTTCAATATCTTCAAATGCCTAAATCACTTTATCATTTACAAGGAAAAGCTGTGTACTGGGTCATACACGATGTGATACCTCTTGGTGCAAAATCACAATTGCGAGTTTCGGAGTAAGTGTACTCCTTTTTCAACTCTTGGTGTCAAAATGCTGTGTGTGTAGCGCTGCTTTATCATTTACAAAAAATTCTAAATAGAATCAATAAGATCTGTGGTGAATCTCATTTTCCGAGACTATTAAATGGTAACAGTTGATCAGGCGGATGCCTATTATCATGTTCCTATCCACAGAGAAAGTCAAAAATATATCAGGTTCGCTGTCTACCTAAAAGGGGAGATCGGTCACTTCCAGTATCAGGCTCTGAGGCTTTGCCCTTCAGCCTCTCCAGTGTGCCACGTCTTTTCACAAAGATTATGGCAGATAGTAGTAGTAATAGTACTACAATAGTAGTAGTAGGTTACTTTCATCTAAAAGGAATAATTGTGGTCCCCTATCTAGATGACCGTCTGATTTCCACTGGTGGCCAGTGGAGAAACATCTACAAACAGGGGAGCAGTGGTGGCCAAAGGACCAAGTTACAGTAACCACCAACACAAGCAGCAAGGGTTGGGGAGCCCATGCTCTGCAAGAAATGGTAGCAAGAAATGGTACAGGGGACATGGAGTCTCCACGTGTCTTTAGCATCCTCAAATCTGAGGGAGTTGACATCAGTTTTCCGAGCCTTCCTAAGCTTGAAACCAACTATCCAACACCACCATGTCAAGGTACTTGTGGACAATGCGTCAACTGTGGCATATCTAAATCGTCAAGGGGGGGCGAGGAGCAAGTCCTTGACGGCTGTGTCAATAATGATATTCAAATGGGGAGAGAAGAACCTAAAGTCCATCTCGGCGGTTCATTTAGAAGGAGAAGAGAATAGATTAGCGGATTTGCTCTGCAGACATACTCTCAGAGATGGGGTATGGTCTTTGAATCAAGAAATCTTCAGACAAATCACAGAGAGGTGGGGTCTTCCGGTCTTGGATCTCTTTGCCTGGAGACAGAACAGGAAGGTAAAAAATCAAATATACAATCTCTCATTAACATGGCCCAAGGGCCTTCTCTACGCGTTTTTAGCAATTCTCTCTGATTTCAAGGACTCTGATGAATAGGCACAGGTCACAATTATTGCTCCTTATTGGCCAAAAAGGTCTTGGTTCCCCCTGCTTAAAAATCTCTATGCAGGGGAACCCTGTATTCTGCCTCAGATTACAAACCTCTTCCATTAGGGCCCTGCCCCCATACCAACATTCAGCATCTACATTTAGCGGCTTGGAAGTTGAATGGGGCTTGTTAAAATAGAGGGTTTTTTCTGAGGTTGTCATATCTACCCTGCTACATAGTAGAGAGCAGACCACTTCAAATATTTATCTGCGGACTTGGACTGCTTTTTTGTCATTTGCGGGTAGCTGTTAGAATCCTCAGAGTAGTTTAGATGTAGGCTTGATTTTAGAGTTCCTGCAAACAGGATTTGATAAGGGGCTTAGTACCAGTACCTAAATGTTCAGGTTTCTTCTCTTTGTGCCTTTCTGGATGTCAAATTGGCAGAAATTGCCCTAGTCTGTAGATTCCGTGAAGGTACAAGCAGATTATGTCCTTTTTTTTGTGAAAGTTCCCCCTTGGAATATAAACATTGTCCTCTCTGCTCTCACGTCTATGCCCTTTGAGCCTCTTTCAGAATTGTTGACTCTGAAGACTACTTTTCTTATTGCTATCCCTACAGCCAGAACCGTGGGGGAGATTCAGGCCTTCTGCTGTAAACAACCATACCTCACAGTTCTGGATGATATGGTGATTCTTAGACACTCCCCAGCATGCCTAAGGTTTTTAAGTTTCACTCTCAGCAGGAAATAGCTTTAGCATCATTTTTGTGCATCTCCAGATTCAGATCAGAAAAAAAATGTTTCACCATCTAGACGTGAGATTTCTTCTAGCGCACCTTAAATCAAGCACCTTAGTGCTCGGGTGCTCAGGCCAAACACATTGTGATATTCGAGCATGGGAATATAGTGTATTCAGTACATTATAAACAACACATTTAAAGTGCATTTATGTTCAGCCGCTTTCCTCTGGTGGAGTCTAGAAGCCGTGGTAAATCCAGGCCTTGTTCATTTTTATGAGTCAACCTGTCAGCAATTTCAGTTCACTAGTTTATACGCTTATCTGTTATAATGCCACCAGCAACACTAAAAACACGCTCAGACAAAACGCTGGCAGCAGGGCAGGCCAGCACCTCTAAACTGTAGAGCGCCAGTTCATGCCACGTGTCCAGCTTGGACACCCAGTATTTTTTAAGGCACTGAGGGATCATTGAGGACGCTGACACGGTCTGCTATGTACTCCTTTATCTTCCAAAATATCTCTCTCCTTGTGGCAGTAGGCCGCACATCAGGGTGAGAGTGCTGGCGATGTGTCCTGAAACTGTCCAAGGCTTTAGACTTAGAGAGTTATGCCCTGCCTCTGTTGGAACTGCTGTGTGTTCCCCTTGTCTCCCCACGGCGGTTGGCCAAGGAAGTACGGACTCTGCCGCCAGCATTGTCAGATGTAAATTTTTTAGGAATTTTCCAGCAAGGATCTTTTGGTATTGGACCATTTTGCTCGTCCTCTCCACCAGAGGAATGAGAGATGAGAAGTTCTCTGTGTAGCAGGGGTCGAGAAGGGTGAATAACCAGTAATCCATGTGGTTTAAAATGAGCATACCGCGCGAGTCACGGGAAAGGCAGCCTAACATAAAGTCAGCCATGTGTGCTAGAGTCCCAACAGGCGAGACTTCGCTGTCGGAATCAGAAGGATCACTCCCAATCTCCTCATCCTCTTCCTTCTCTTCTGCCCACCCACGCAGAACAGATGGAATTAAACTTCCATGGGTACTACCCTCTGAAGCTGAGGCAACTGTCTCCTGCTCCTCCTCCTCTTCAGCCTCCATCTCGCGCTGAGAAGACAAACGCATACAGACGTCTGAATGGAGCCTTACAGGGGGGTGATCACCCATATAGACACCCTGATCACCCCCCTGTCATTGATCACCCCCCTGTCATTGATCACCCCCCTGTAAGGCTCCATTCAGACGTCCGTATGATTTTTACGGATCCACGGATCGGATCCGCAAAACACATATGGACGTCTGAATGGAGCCTTACAGGGGGGTGATCACCTCATATGCACTCCCTGATCACCCCCTGTCATTGATCACCCCCCTGTCATTGATCAGCCCCCTGTAAGGCTCCATTCAGACGTCCGTATGATTTTTACGGATCCACGGATACATGGATCGGATCCACAAAACACATACGGACGTCTGAATGGAGCCTTACAAGGGGGTGATCAATGACAGGGGGGTGATCACTTCATATACACTCCCTGATCACCCCCCTGTCATTGATCACCCCCCTGTCATTGATCACCCCCCTGTAAGGCTCCATTCAGATGTCCGTATGTGGTTTGCGGATCCAATCCATGTATCCGTGGATCCGTAAAAATCATATGGATGTCTGAATGGAGCCTTACAAGGGGGTGATCAATGACGGGGGTGATCAGGGAGTCTATATGGGTGATCACCCCCCTGTCATTGATCACCCCCCCCTGTAAGGCTCCATTCAGACATTTTTTTTGGCCCAAGTTAGCGGAAATTTTTTTTTTTTTTTTTTTTTTTTTTTTTACAAAGTCTCATATTCCACAAAATTGTGTCAAAAAATAAAATCTCACATGAACTCACCATACCCCTCACGGAATCCAAATGCGTAAAATTTTTTAGACATTTATATTCCAGACTTCTTCTCACGCTTTAGGGCCCCTAAAATTCCAGGGCAGTATAAATACCCCACATGTGACCCAATTTCGGAAAGAAGACACCCCAAGGTATTCCGTGAGGGGCATGGCGAGTTCCTAGAATTTTTTTTTTTTGTCACAAGTTAGCAGAAAATGATATTTTTTTTTTTTCTAACAAAGTCTCATATTCCACTAACTTGTGACAAAAAATTTAAAATTCTAGGAACTCGCCATGGCCCTCACGGAATACCTTGGGGTGTCTTCTTTCCAAAATGGGGTCACTTGTGGGGTAGTTATACTGCTCTGGCAATTTAGGGGCCCTAAAGTGTGCAAAGTAGTTTGAAATCAAAATCTGTAAAAAAATGGCCGGTGAAATCCTAAAGGTGCTCTTTGGAATGTGTGCCCCTTTGCCCACCTAGGCTGCAGAAAAATGTCACACGTCTGGTGTAAAGGGGGAATATTAATTACCAATATTATGCGACTATCGATAATTAATATTCCTAAATAGGAGGAGCCGTCTAGTGAAGGCTCCGCCTATTTATACCTTTATATAACAATAACAATACCCTCGCTATGCCTTACACTAATCACTATACTAGCTGCATGCGCCTTACTTACTACCGCTAACAAGTACACACTACAAAGGGTACAAGTAACACAGTATTTATTAACACCTGACACTACGCACACAATACAGTAATACAGCACTAAATATACAATACTCAACTACACTACACGTTCCCAAATTCCACCCACAAACTAACTATACAATACACACATACAGGTATAACAACCCACCCACCTGACTAATATTCTATCCCTAGGGGGCACGACGAGGGTTGACGGTGGTCGTGCTGGGGTAAAGCAGACCACAAACCAATGCAGGGGTGATAACTAAAGGGAATGAGGGTATGGCAAGGGTTAATATAATAACCAGGGGCAAGGGAATGAGGGTATGGCAAGGGTTACCAGGGGAATATCAGGGGATGGCAAGGGTTAATATAATAACCAGGGGCAAGGGTTATTATAATGGGGGTATGGAAGCGTTGGTGGGATAGTGGAGGGGATAATAGCGTTGGTGGGATAGTGGGGGGGGGATAATAGATTGGAGGGGATGATAGCGTTGGTGGGATAGTAGGGGGGGTAAATAGAGTGGAGGGGATGGTGGGATAGTGGGGGGGTAAATAGCGTTGGTGGGATAGTGGGGGGGGGTAAATAGAGTGGAGGGGATAATCGTTGGTGGGATATTGGGGGTTAATAAAGATACTTAGGGTCCTGCTCGTTGTCCAGGGGGGCTCGTCTGTCCAGGGGATGATTCTCCAGGTAAGGTGGGTGGGCGGCCGGCTCTCTTCTGCTTAGTGTCGGGCCAGCCGGACTTATATGTCCAGCCGCCCGCACTCCGTACCGCCCACACAGCGGCGCGCGAGCGCGCACCACTGTGAGGAACACGTGGGCCGGCGCGGTGAGATGACGTCACCGCGCCTGCCCGCGCATCCCTGCACGCGCGCCGCAGGGCCGCGTGTACTGGCTGACAGGCGGGAGATCCTTTGATCTCCCGTCTGCAGCTCTTAGCATTCCGGACATCGCAATGGTAATTGCGATGCTGGAATGCGCATAATAGAGGGAGCGGAGGTGTCTCCACTTTCTCTATTATGCTCCAATTATCTCCAGCCGGGCTGGAGATAATTGGAACAAAAGGATTCAGATTCATTAGAATCTGAATCCTTTTGAGGTCACCAGAATGACCGGACCTTATCCGGTCATCCTGGCGCCTTTACTCAGAATGCATCAATGTGAATGCTTGGGCCACATTCACATTGATGCATCTGGGTCCATGTAGGGGGGGTTTAATGTATGTGGGGCTGTGTGTGGCATTTACTTCAGGGGGCATGAAGGGGGACATATATATATATATATATATATATATATATATCATGTATAGAGATTAAAGGGGCCCACATATACATTAAAGGGGCCCACATATATATTAAAGGGGCCCACAATATATTAAAGGGGCCCACAGTATATTAAAGGGGCCCACAATATTAAATGGGCTTGTGTATATGTATAGGCATTCGCGGGCCACACTATATGAATTCCCACAGGGGCATGGATGAGCCCCTGGGGAATATCGGAGGCAGATGGGCGCAGGTGCTGGGCACATTTGCGCACATCGTCCTCTGCACCGCCAATACATATACATACACACACACCCACACAATACGCGCCACCCTTCCTCAACATCTGGTATCGCCGTACTCAGGAGAAGTTGGGCAATGTGTTTTGGGGTGTCATTTTACATATACCCATGCTGGGTGAGATAAATATCTTGGTCAAATGCCAACTTTGTATAAAAAAAATGGGAAAAGTTGTCTTTTGCCAAGATATCTCTCTCACCCAGCATGGGTATATGTAATTTTTTATTTTTTTTTTTTGTCACAAGTTAGTGGAATATGAGACTTTGTAAGAAAAAAAAATCATCATTTTCCGCTAACTTGTGACAAAAAATAAAAAATTCTAGTAACTCGCCATGCCCCTCATGGAATACCTTGGGGTGTCTTCTTTCCAAAATGGGGTCACTTGTGGCGTAGTTATACTGCCCTGGCAATTTAGGGGCCCAAATGTGTAAGAAGTACCTTGCAATCAAAATCTGTAAAAAATGGCCTGTGAAATCCGAAAGGTGCACTTTGGCATATGCGCCCCTTTGCCCACCTTGGCTGCAAAAAAGTGTGACACATCTGGTATCGCCGTACTCAGGGGAAGTTGGGGAATGTGTTTTGGGGTGCCATTTTACATATAACCATGCTGGGTGAGAGAAATATCTTGGCAAAAGACAACTTTTCCTATTTTTTTATACAAAGTTGGCATTTGACCAAGATATTTTTCTCACCCAGCATGGGTATATGTAAAATGACACCCCAAAACACATTCCCCAACTTCTCCTGAGTACGGCGATACCAGATGTGTGACACTTTTTTGCAACCTAGGTGGGCAAAGGGGCACACATTCCAAAGTGCACCTTTCGGATTTCACCGGTCATTTTTTACAGATTTTGATTGCAAACTTCTTCTCACGCATTTGGGCCCCTAGAATGCCATGGCAGTATAACTACCCCACAAGTGACCCCATTTTGGAAAGAAGACACCCCAAGGTATTTTGTGATGGGCATAGTGAGTTCATGGAAGTTTTTATTTTTTGTCACAAGCTAGTGGAATATGAGACTTTGTAAGAAAAAAAAATAAATCATCATTTTCCGCTAACTTGTGACAAAAAATAAAAAGTTCTATGAACTCACTATGCCCATCAATGAATACCTTAGGGTGTCTACTTTCCGAAATGGGGTCATTTGTGGGGTGATTGTACTGTCTGGGCATTGTAGAGCCTCAGGAAACATGACAGGTGCTCAGAAAGTCAAAGCTGCTTCAAAAAGCGGAAATTCAAATTTTTGTACCATAGTTTGTAAACGCTATAACTTTTACCGAAACGCTATAACTTTTTTTTTTACCCAAACATTTTTTTTTATCAAAGACATTTATAACAATAAATTTAGCGAAAAATTTATATATGGATGTCATTTTTTTTTTTTGCTAAATTTTACAACTGAAAGTGAAAAATGTCATTTTTTTGGCAAAAAAATAGTAAAATTTCGATTAATAGCAAAAAAAGTAAAAATGCCAGCAGCAATGAAATACCACCAAATGAAAGCTCTATTAGTGAGAAGAAAAGGAGGTAAAATTCATTTGGGTGGTAAGTTGCATTACCGAGCAATAAACGGTGAAAGTAGTGTAGTGCAGAAGTGTAAAAAGTGGCCTGGTCATTAAGGAGGTTTCAGCTAGCGGGTTTAAAGTGGTTAAATACAGGTAAAGGACCTTTGATGACGTCAGATTACATGTTCCATCACCACCGTGATGGACCATGTGATTGGAGCATGTGATCTGACGTCACCACAGGTCATTTAGCCCACAGCTAGTAAATAAGAGACCGGAAACTACGGGATCAAGAGGATAAGGTGAGTTAACTTTTTAATTTTTTTTAACCCCTCCAGCACTATTACATTATGCATTCTGTATTCAGAATGCTATTATTTTCCCTTATAACCATGTTATAAGGGAAAATAATACAATCTTCAGAATATCAATCCCAAGCCCGAACTTCTGTGAAGAAGTTCGGGTTTGGGTACCAAACATGCGCGATTTTTCTCACGCGAGTGCAAAACGCATTACAATGTTTTGCACTCGCGCGGAAAAATCGCGCATTTTCCCGCAACGCACCCGTCTCTTATCCGGGCAAAAAAACTGACGCCCGTGTGAAAGAGGCCTAAAGACGACGACCATGTTGCAGCTGGATTTCCACAACTGCCCTCTGCTGCTAACAAAGCCTGGCCAACATGTGGAATGTGGAGTTCCAGCATGTGCTCATGTTTCACAACAGCCGGTGAGCTGGCAATTTCAAGCGCTGCTGCAGCGTTGACAGACCAGCTGAAGCTGTTGGTGACTTGCGGAAATGTGCACACACACAGCGCACCTTCACCAGTAGCTCAGGAAAATTGGGGTATGTTTTTAGAAACCGCTGATCAACACGGTTGAATACGTGGGCTAGGCATGGGATGTGTCTAAGGTTGCCCAGCTCCAAAGCCGCCACCAAGTTATGGCCATTATCTGACACAACCAAGCCTGGTTTTAGGTTGAGTGGCGAGAGCCACAGCTCAGTCTGGTCTCTTATCCACTGCCACAGCTCTGTGGCGGTGTGCTCTTTGTCACCTAGGCAGATCAGCTTCAGCTCGGCCTGTTGCTGCTTCCCCACTGCAGTGCTACACTGCTTCCAGCTACTGACTGATGACTGACTGGTGCTGCACGCGGATAATTCGGAGGTGGAAGTGGAGGAGGAGGTGGAGGAGAAGAAGTGGGGGTTGGAGCCACTAGCGTAGGTGGTGGCGGAAACCCTGATAGAATTGGGGCCCGCAATCCTTGGCGTCGGTAGCACCTTTGCCATTCCAGGGTACGAGTTGCTCCCGGACTCCACAACATTCATCCAGTGTGCCGTTAGGGAATTGTAGCGTCCCTGGCCGAATGCACTTGTCCATGTGTCCATGGTTAAGTGGACCTTACCAATAACTGCGTTGGTAAGGGCACATGTGATGTTATGGAACACATGATGTTGCAAGGCTGGCACAGCACACCTTGAAAAATAGTGGCAGCTGGGGACTGCGTAACGAGGGATGGCCACAGAAATCAGGCTGCAGAAGGCCTCAGTGTCCAAAAGCCTAAATGGCAACATTTCCAGGGCCAGTAATTTGGAAAGCTGCGTCTTTAGTGCTATGGCTTGTGGGTGGGTGGCTGGGCGCTTGCGTTCAAATGCCTGGAGTAATTTCATATGGACGCTGCGCTGGGACAGGGAAGTGGATGTGGTCACTGATAGTGCACCCGGGCCTGTTGATTGGCCAGCACATTGGAAGAGGAGGCACTGGTGTGACCCGCAGACACAGATTGTTGGCCTAGGCGTTTGGCCCACCTATTAGGGTGCTTTGATGCCATGTGGCGGATCATGCTGTGGTGGTGAGGTTGCAGTGACCTCGTCGTCCAGCACCTCCTCTTCCACTTCCTCACTCTCATCATTCTCCTGATTTGTTGACCTAACCACAACCTCAGTGATTAACAACTGTGTGTCATCCTCTTCCTTAACCTCTTGAGACAGTAATTGTGGTTGAGTCATCGGCAACTGTGTCTCATCATCATCCACCTCATTAAACACTAATTGCCATTCCCCAGCATCATGTTCTTGTGACTCTGGATGCTCAAAAGGTTGGGAATCGGGGCACAAGATCTCAGGTCCCTCTTCAAGTGTGCTTGGCGAGAGGGCCAAATTAATTAATGGCGATGCAAAGTGGTCCTCAGAATATATAAGTGTGGGATCACTTGTTTGGCTAGACTGTAAATGGTGGGAGGAAGGAGGATCAGCATAATGATTGTGTGGACCAGACTCTGGCTACTAAAGCTGCAATCCAACCCACCACCTGCTCGCAATGGGCTGACTTCAAGAGTGGTGTCCTGTGCCGCAGGTATCTTGGATGATTGTTTTTCTTTTGCTCTTGCAGCAGACACAGTTTTACCGCGCCCAGGGCCACAGCCTCTGCGTGCACCATCAGCATCATGGCCACTTTCCCATCCCTAAATGCTCGCCTTCTTCATAGTTAAATGTTATATGTTATAAGGGACCGTTTGTAGTAAAAATGTGGATAAACTATGGAAAAAATATAATTGTTTTCGCTAAAATTTTTCCCAATATCTGTCCCAGACACAAACACGCTATTGCAGCGCAGATGTAACAATTCACTGCAGACACCGTTTTTAGGCAAAGTGTGGATAAATTATGGAAAAAATATATATTTGTTGTCAGTAATATTTTTCCCAATATCTGGCAATGACACACGCTATTGCAGCGCAGATGTGAAAATTCACTGCAGACACCATTTATAGGCAAAGTGTGGATAAATTATGGGAAAAATATATTTGTTGTCAGTAGTAGGAGTTGAGCTGGATGTACGGGTTCAACGGGTTCGGCCGAACTTTACAAAAAAGTTTGAGTTCTGGACCCGAACTTGACCCCAAACCAGAATCCCATTAAAGTCAATGGAGACCCGAACTTTTGAGCACTAAAATAGCTGTAAAAATGTAATGGAAAGGGCTAGAGGGCTGCAAATGCCATTGAAATGTGGTTAAGAGCATGCGGATGTGGATAGGAAAATTACTTTAAATAACATACAATGCATAAAAATAAAAAATAATAATCTTGATTTATGTGGACGAGGTCCATATGGAGTAGGAGGCGGTAGATGTGGCGGTGTAGGTGGAAGTGGCGGTGGAGGAGGACGAGGTAGCCTGCACTGCTTTTTGGTTTTTATTTTTTTAAATTAGGGTACACCCCAAAACATTGGGAAATATAACCTGTGATAACCCCCTCCAGTCATTCTAAACACACGTTCAGACAATACACTGGCTGCAAGGCAGGCCAGAACCTCAACGGCGTAAAGGGAAAGCTCAGGCTATGTGCCCAGTTTGGAGACCCAGAAGTTGCAGGGGGCAGAACCATCAGTCAGTTCGTGTAGGCGTGTGCAGACATACTGCCCCACCATGTCGCACGTCCCCATGATGTTCACGATCCAATTGGATATCTGCTCAATCAACTTTCGATGTTCTTTTCTGCACCTACCATCTTGATAACGGTTAGCGGCGAATCAGGGTTCCACCCCGGAGAGGAAGCGCGAGAAAGAGAGACCACATCCAAGAGAGATAAATGGATGAAATTTTATTGTGATCGAGCGGAAACGTGGGAGAAGCTATTAAAACTGAAGAATTGAAGGAAAGGAGGGGGCGCGCAGCAATTATCCACGCCCGACTCAGGGAGGTAGTGACGATAAATACAGGATTCTTAAGATGCCCTGTTATTTGAATGATTAATAAAAAATTATAGTTGTCACTGGGGTATTTTGGATTTGGGAACATTAGCCAGGAGAGGCCCTACTGCCGCTTTGTTGACTCTAGCTAACTTCTGCCTGATCGCACGTTCTTGTGACGTCCACCATCCATTTGGATATCTTCTCTATCAACTTTCGATGTTCTTTTCTGAGCCTACCATGTTGATCACGGTTATCGGTGAATCAGGGTTCCATGCCAGAGAGGTAGCGTGAGAAAGGGAGACCTCATCCAAGGGAGGTCAATGGCTGCAATGGGAAGAAGCGGAAATGTAGGACAAACTATTAAAGCAGAAGGAGCGAAGGAAAGGGCCGATTAAAGACAATTTTTAGAAATTGAAGTCCCTGTCACCTATGCAGAGCAGGGTTTTTTCATTGACAGAAATGGCTTAATGTCACCCACCAATGGAACTGATTTTTTAAAAATTTCGGTCCCTGTCACCTATGCAGAGCAGAGGTTTATTCATAGCAAAAAATTTTAAATGTCAACCCAAAAATGTAACAGAAAAATTTGTAAAATGTATTAACCTGTCTACTAGGTAGAGCAGGGGTCTATCACAGCCAAAAATTGTTGAATGTCACCCGAAAATGTAAAATAAAAATTTGTGAAATTTAATAAGCTGTCAACTAGGTATAGCAGTGGTTTATCACACCCAAAAATTTGTGAATTTCCCCTGAAAATGTAACAGACAAATTAGTGATTTTTTTTTTACCTGTCTACTAGGTAGAGCAGTGGTATATCACACCCAAACATAGGTGAATTTCACTTAAAAATGTAACAGACAAATTATTGAATTATTTTTTACCTGTCTACTAGGTATAGCAGTGGTATATCACACCCAAAAAATTTGTGAATTTCCCCTGAAAATGTAACAGACCAATTAGTGGAATGACATAAAATAAAATACGTACAAAAAAATAAAAAAAACTTTGTTTATGAGGTGGAAGTTGGACGTAGCGGTGTAGGTGGAAGCAGCGGTGGACGAGGTAGCCAACACTGGTTTTTGGTTTAATTTTTATTATTTTTATTAGTGTACACCCCAAAAGAGTGGGAAATATCAAAAATACAACAATTAGCAATTGTGCTGCAGTATAACAATTGCTGGGTAAGGCCGGTATACATGTCTATGTCTAAGGTACAGACAAGTCCTGTGGGTTCCATGCCTGGTTAATTTTAATGAATGTCAGCTTGTCCACATTGGCTGTGGACAGGCGGCTGCGCTTGTCTGTGATAACACCCCCTGCCGTGCTAAACACACGTTCAGATAATACACTGACTGCAGGGCAGGCCAGCACCTTCAAGGCGTAAAGGGCAAGCTCAGGTCATGTGTACAATTTGGAGACCCAGAAATTGAAGGGGGCAGACCCGTCATTCAGTACGTGTAGGCATGTGCACACATACTGCTCCACCATGTTGGTGAAATGCTGCTAAAACGATGGTGGTGCTGGTTGTGCTGGTTGTTGCGGCGTGCTAACAAACCTTTTCCACATTTTAGCCATGCTAACCCTGCCTTCTGAGATGCTGGTGGTGCCCCAGCTGCGTTGAAGACCTCTTCCTTGTCTTCTGCCTTCACCTTGTGCTTCCACTTAAGGACAGTATGTTGTCCTTGTAACGGCGATCCAGCAGCGTGGCCACCCAGTAATCAGCACAAGTTAGAATGTGGGCAACAAGGAACACAGGACTCGCATGGAGGCCCAGGCATTGGTAATGAAGTGGGGCTGTTCCGCAGAGCGACTCACCCGTGCGTGCTGCAGCTAAAACTCCACTATCGCCTGCTGCTGCTCTCACAGTCTGGCCAGCATGTGCAAGGTGGAGTTCCACCTTGTGGGTACGTCGCATATGAGGTGGTGAGTGGGATGGCCGAAGTTATGCTGCAGCGCTGACAGGCGAGCAGAAGCAGGGTAAGAACGCCGAAAGCACGCACAGACGGCCCGCACTTTATGCAGCAGCTCTGACATATCCGGTAATTTTTAAGGAATCTCTGCACCACCAAATTCAGCACATGTGCCAGGCAAGGGATGTGCGTCAAACCGGCTAGTCTCAGAGCTGCTATGAGATTTCGCCCATTATCGCACACCACCAGGCCGGGCTTGAGGCTCACTGGTACCAACCACTCATCGGTCTGTTGTTTAAGGTCCCGTCCACAGCTCCTGCGTGGTGTGGGATTTGTCCCCCAAACAGATAAGTTTTAAAACTGCCTGCTGTTGTTTACCCCTGGCTGTGCTGAAGTTAGTGGTGAAGATGGTACGCTGACCTGAAGAGGAGCCGGTAGAGGATGAGTAAGCAGAGTAGGAGGAGGAGGCAACAGGAGGCAAACTGAAGTGCCCTGCAATCCTCGGTGGTGGAAGGACATGCGCCAAACTGCTATCTGCCTCAGGCACAGCCGCCACTGCATTTACCCAGTGTGCTGTTATGGAGATATAACGTCCCTGTTACTGGTCCACGTATCCGTAGTGAGGTGCGCCTTGCCACAGATGGCGTTGCGCAGTGCACACCTGATTTTTGTCCCCCACTTGGTTGTGCAGAAAAGGGATGGCGCATCTGGAAAAGTAGTGAATGCTGAGCACTACGTACTGTGGGACAGCCACTGCCATAAGGCCTTTAAAACTTTCCGTCTCCACCAGAAGAAATAACAGCATTTCAAATGCCAGTAATTTTGAAATGCTGGCATTCAGGGCTAGGGATCACGGGTGGGTAGGGGGGTACTTCCTCTTCCGCTCTAGTGTTTGGGAGATGGAGAGCTGAACGCTTCAGTGGGACATTGTGGAGATGTTTGGTGACCCAGATGGTGGTGTTGCTGGCAGATCCTCTGTTTGCGGGGTGGCAGGTGGCACTGTCACTCCAGAAGTGGATGAAGAGGCCAAGACTGCAGTTGAAGAGGAAGCAGGAGGAGGCAGAGACCTTTCTTGTTTTTTGAACTGTCTACTCCACTGCAGCTCGAGCTTTGCACTTAAATGCCTGGTCGTGCAGGTTGTGCTCAGGTTGAGAACGTTTATGCCTCACTTCAGACTCTGATTGAACAGCATGCAAACCAATCGTGGCTTGTCATCAGCACATTGTCTGAAGAACTGCCACGCCAGGGAACTCCTTGGAGCAGGCTTTGGTGTGCTCCATCCCTTGCTGTGGTGGGCAGTAGCAGGCGCACTGTCTAGGGGATGGCTGCTCTGCTTTTGCACCCTGCTCCCTCTTCTGCTGTGCTGGTGGCTCTGTGCGACCACCGCCTCTTTCTCCGAACTACACAGGTCGCTCGCATGACCTTGATTCCATGTGGAGCACTTTAGGCGCGTTCCCACTGAAGCACGACAATACTCCCCAAGGAAGCTGCTGTACTTCTTGGGGTGTAGGGCATTTTACAGCGCGTTCGTACTCGCTGTAAAACGCTCAGGTGAGAACCATGCCCATAGGGAAACATTGGTTTTTGCCTGTTGAGCGTTTTACAGCACGTAGGAACGTGCTGTAAAAGGCTTAGGTGTGAACCCAGCTTAACCCTGGGTTCACACCTGAGCGTTCTGAAAGGAGCGCTCTGTATGCGCGATTGTACCGGCGTTTACAATCGCGCATACAGAGACAAGCGAACGCCCATTGTCGCGCGTTCCCGAAAGTCTATGTACTGGAACGCGCGACAAAACGGCCCCAAAGAAGCTCAAGAACTTTTTTGAGCGTAGGGCATTTTTCAGCGCGTTCAAACGCGCTGTAAAACGCTCAAGTGTGAACCAGGGCCATAGGGAAGCATTGTTTTTCATGTGTTGAGCGTTTTACAGCGCGTTCGAACGTGCTGTAAAATGCTCAGGTGTGAACCCAGGGTAAGTCTTCTGAAATAATGACCCCTAAATCCCTTTCCTCAGATACTGAGGTTAGGACTGTATCACTGATTTTATATTCTGCTCTTGGGTTTTTATACCCCAGGTGCATTATCTTGCACTTATCAATCTAAAATTTTAGTTGCCAGATTTTTTACCATTCCTCTAGTTTTTCTAAATCCTTTTTTATTTGGTGTATCCCTCCAGGAACATCAACCCTGTTACAAATCTTTGTGTCATCAGCAAAAAGACACACCTTACCACCGCACTTTGCAATTTGCACCTCTATTGCCGTTTGTGTACTGCTCTTTACTTTTTTTGTTATATATATTTTTTTTTTATTATTATAATTATTATTATTATTATTATTATTATTTTGTAATTACACATTTATTTTGTGCCATACATTTTTAACAATTACAAAAAAAATATAAAATATATAAATTTAATCTCTATTTCTGAAATGTTTCTGCCAGGATTTGAACTCCCAACCTTGTACATCAGAAGCAAGGACCTTATTCATTCAGCTGAATGCAAAATTTTGTCAGAAAAACCTGATAGTAATTTCTGATCTAGTGAGTATTTCTATTCAGCAGAAGACTTTTTTTATTTTATATTTCTGTGCAGGTCAACATATAGCTGATAGTTCAAATCCTGGTAGAAACATTTCAGAAATAAAGATTAATTTTATCTTTTTTTAGTAATTGTAAAAAATGTATGGCACAAAATAAATGTATAATGTGTATAATGTGTAAATGTATAAGTGTATAATGTGTAATTATAAAAAAAAACGTCTGAACTCCGCAATGTGCCGAGCATAGCGATGCTCGAGCCAAACATGCTCGATCAACACTAACATTTAGCCTTATACTGGGCAGTTAAATCCTCAAACTGCATCAGAATAGGAAAATCTAATTGACACCAGATAGACATGCATATATGTCTGGGGACTATCCGATATCCTGGTGTCATAACTGTGGTCATAGGGGCACACCTGCTCATATATGGTATCTCTGCCCACTAATCCAGTTTTTTTTTAATGAAATCTCTCACTCTTAGTTGGGAAGTATTGGAATTATTGATTGACTTACCCCCATTGCTGGCAATCCTATGTTTTGGGTTAAAGGGGTTCTGCACTTTGTTTAAACTGAAGATCTATCCCCAAAGGACAGACAAAAAAAGCATTTATAGTACTACCTTGTAAGTAGCAGTGAGGAAATGGACTACCATCCATCTAACATGTAGAGGAACCTTAGTTTAAGGGGTTCTGCACTTTGTTTAAACTGATTATCTATCCTCTGGATAGATCATCAGCTTCTGATCAGCGGGGTCCGACACCTGGGACCCCCGCCAATCAGCTGTTTGAGAAGTCAGCTGTGCTCCAGCAGTGCCGCGGCCTTCTCACTGCAGGCCCAATGACGTCACGACTAGTATCACTAGCCTGGGCGCGGCTAAGCTCCATTCCCTTGAATGGAGCTTAGCCCCGGCCAGGCCAGTTGAAGATTGTGGTTCAATTTTTTGGTGACATTTGATACAAGTCTTGACATCACTTGGCCAGCGGTAAACAGTGAGAAGGCCACGTCGCTGCTGGAGGGCCGCTGCCTTCTCAAACAGCTGATCGGCGGGGGTCCCGGGTGTCGGACCCCCGCCGATCAGAAGCTAATGATCTATCCAGAGGATGGATCATCAGTTTAAACAAAGTGCAAAACCCCTTTAACTAAGGTTCCTCTACATGTTAGATGGATGCAAAATTCAATATATACCCCAACCATGGGATGATTACTTTATACAAGTAATTAATTTAAAGGGGTTGTCCAAGTTATATTTATTGATGACCTATCCTCAGGATAGATGTCCGATGTCCCTTTACTTTAATGAATTGTTTGCAATTGCACTTTATTGATTCTTATACATCATGATGGACTGTAATGAACTTACATCCCCTGTAGTTCTCTTCCAGTGATGTTGCTTTTTATCCCCTACACTATTCTCTTTTAATCATGTCTACTAATGTATTTGTGATTTTTGTAATAAAGTATTGATTCAGCATGAGCGGTCTGGTATTTTCTATATAGGTTATATGTTAGATGGATGGTAGTCCATATCCTCACTGCTACTTGAAAGGTAGTACTATGAATGTTTTTTTTGTCTGTCCTTTGGGCTCTGGTTTTCACATATTATATGGCCTACTGTACCTTCTACTGAGAGACCATTTTGTGATTCACATTAATATACATTTTAATGTATACGTTTTCACTGGTTCTCATTATTTGTCTTTTATAGGAAGCAGGGCACTGCAAAGTATACACATGCAGATTTGATTGTGGGATGTGATGGTGCCTTCTCAACTGTAAGAAAACAATTTATGAAAAAAATACGCTTTAATTACAGCCATGTATATATCCCTCATGGATACAAGGAGTTGACAATTCCTCCTAAAAATGGAGAGGTAAGTTCCAAAATGGTTGAAGTTGGCAAGATGATACTGTTTGATTGGGTTGGCATCCTCTTGTCTTTAGAGGGCCCTGAAATGCATGACATCATATTACTGCTGCACTGATATGCGATTCAGGGCCCCTCTAAAGACAGGATGCCAACCCAAACAAACAGTATCAGGCAGAGAGTTCCATAGTCTCACTGCTTTTACCCTAAAGAATCCTCTTCTATGTTTGTGTACAGTTTTCTTCACCCGCCTACTGAATAAACTACTCACTAGAAGCAGCAGCTAGACAGCAGAACCTGAACCAGCAGGTTTTGGCATACTTGGAGTGCACCCTGCCACCCCAGATCAAAGATCCCCTGGACTAGTGGGCAGCCAAATTCGATTTGTGGCCACAACTGTAAGAGTTTGCCCTGGACAAGCTTTCCTGTCTGACCAGCAGTGTGGCATCAGAGTAGGTGTTTAGTGTGGCGGGGGCGATAGTTACCCCAAGGAAACCTCGCCTGCCCCAAAATGTGGAGAAACTGACCTTTGTGAAGATGAATCAGTCGTGGATCAGCCCAAATTTTCAAACACCAGTGCCTGATGCATCAGACTAGATCATCCATTGTGCAACACCTATAATTCGACAAAAGAGACCTGTTTCTTCTGACTACCTGCTTCAGCTACTATTCTTATTCTGCCACCCACCTGATGTCACACCTGCTGCCAGGTGCTCCTAATGCCACCCATCATCTGCAGCTGGTACTGGTATTGCACCCCCCCACTCTGTCACTCTGTGGTCTCCTCATGCTGCTTTCTACTTGTGTGATATACCAGTTGCCCCCCCAAAAATGTATTGAAGCAGGGGTGTTATATATCAATTATATACTTTCTTGATTTGGGTAGTGCAGCATTTGTTTGCGGTTTTGCTGCGTTACCTCCGCTACAGATAGTGACAAACACCATTGTAACAAATCATTTTTACTGGTGTGATATACCAGTTCCCCCCCGAAAGAAACTGATTGAAGTAGGGGTGTTATATACCAATTATATACTTTCTATATAGTATATCCAGAAAACAAAGGATCAATTCCAGCTTCTGACGTATAAAATAGTTTGTTCTTTATTTGGCTTCTAAAGTTTAAGATCCGACATACATCACATGGAGAGACACAAGGTAATTGTGACGCGTTTCGGGCTATAGTATTGAGCCCTTCATCAAGACAATACAAAGTGCACTAAAAACAAGTACTTATATACAACACAGATAGGTTCCTCCTCCTTTTTTGATTGGCTAAAGGTCACAACCCAGGCCCAGGTGTTCCTGGATTAGGTAAAGAAGTCCAGCCAAGAGCACATGGGCGGGGAGGCAACAAATTAGTATCATGCATTTGAAAACCCACACTGATGAACTACATGTATTGCAGTGTTAAATCATATTTTCTGTTTAGGCCCTTCGGTATACAAGTTTGCAAAACAAACATCCAATATGTTTCTCTACTTAGGAGCTTCTGTTTGCGATCACCTCCTCTAATAGGTGCGGAAACAACCTCCACGCCCTGCACAGAAAACACAGAGATATTGCCCTTGTGAACAGTGGCAAAATGCATTGAGACATTCCAAGACATGATGTGAGGGACATCACTCAAATGCTTCCTTATACGTACTTTTAGATAATTTGTGGTACAGCCCACGTATTGTACCCTGCATATTTTACATGTTATAACATATACTACGTGGTCTGTGTTGCAATTAATGTATTGCTTCAACATATGTTTTTTATTATTAGCCATAGATATGATCTCTTTTGAGATAAACATATGTCGACAGCAAATGCATTTTTTGCTACCAAATTTGTAGTTTCCATTAGTTTTAGGCCAAGTGCATATTTTGGGAATTTTTTCCTCAAACAAACTTGGACTTATTTTTTGACCCACTGTAGGGGCAGGGGCTCTTTTTGCTACACACCTTATCCCTGTGGATGCTATGTTTCTCCATTCCTCATTAAAGGTTAGAACTGGAAGATGTTTCCGTATGATTTTACATATCCTGAAATAGTCTCTACTGTAATTGGTAGAAAAAATACTTTCTATATAGTGAACGCATAATTTTTGTTCTGTAGTACACTGGCCTGCTGGAAAATTGATATCCAATGACCGTGTATTCTACCTTCAGCCACTTCATCTTTTATGTCTGCTGAATGCATAATCTTTCGTCCATCACTAGCACCACTGTTGTCTCCTCATGCTGCTGCCACAACACTACTCTGTGGTCTTATCATGCTGCTGCCACCACGCCACTCTGTCACTGGTCCACTCTGTGATCTCCTCCTGCTGCTGCCACATCACCACTCTGTGCTCTCCTCATCCTGCTGCTACCTCACCACTATGTCACTGGGCCACTCTGTGGTCTCCTAATTCTGTTGTCAGATCACCACTCTGTTGTCTCCTCATGCTGCTGCCACCTCACCACTATGTCACAGGGCCACTCTGTGGTCTTCTCATACTGCTGCCACTTCACCAATCTGTGGTCTCCTCATTTTGCTTCCACAACACTACTCTGTGGTCTTCTTATGCTGCTGCCTCCTCACCACTATATTAATGGGTCACTCTCTGGTCTGCTCATAATGCTCCCACCTCACCATTCTGTGGTTTCCTCATGCTGCTGCCAGTTAACTACTATGTCAATGGGCCACTCTGTGGTCTTCTCACGCTGTTGCCACCTCACCACTCTGTTATTGGTACACTCTGTGGACTTCTAATGCTGTTCCCACTGTTCCCACTCCATGACTGGGTGTCACGAGGGTGTCAAGAGCAACGTCTGACTCTGTTATACCCGGGGTCAGGAAGTCGCAGCGGGTGGCTGCGCGCTCTATGTCTAAAGATCACGTTGTTTCTTAGTGATTGTTTTCTGTGTTTGCCTTGCAATCCTTTTTGTCTCACTCGGGGATCCGTAGCTTCTCCTCCTCAGCTGTTTCTTGTCTGCCACTCCCAACCTCCTTATATTCTCCTCTCACACTTCTCTAGTTGCCAGTTATAGAGCTTCCTGCCTGGACTTCTATACTGACCCACTGGAGCTGTGAATCCTGGTTGTTGTTCCAGAGTGCTACCCTCTGGATCCCTGTTGGGCTTTTTGTTGTCTCCTGTTGTCGCCCACCTGGGATTATATGTTTAGTCTGTATTGTCTGTCCTCCCCTTGGTGTTTTCCTTTAGAGCTAGTGGTGCGGACTAGTGTTCCCACCGCCCTGTTCACTATCTAGGGCTCATCTTAGGGAAAGCCAGGGTTTTAGGCACGTGATCGGCGTACGGGTGAGGAACCCGTCTAGGGACGTCAGGGCAGCCAGGTGCCAGCCGCAAGGTGAGTCAGGGGTCACCACCTTCCCTCTCATTTGGGCAGGGCCTTCCTCTTTCTCTCCCTCTGTGTCACGTCTGTGATAGTCACGCCGATCGTGATATTATAACTGGCCCTTATTTTTTGGGAGAAAAAAAAAATAATAATAATTCTCTCTACTTAGAATCCAATATGGATCCTATTGCTGCTTTGGCAAAACAGCTTCAAGGCCTGTCTTTGGAGGTGGTAGGATTGAAGGCATCTGTCCTCCAACAACAGCAGCAAATGCAGCAGACCGCAAGCCCAGCGGTTGCTATGGGTAACCAGGTTGTTACAGAACCCAAGGTTGTTCTTCCTGACAGATTTTCTGGGGGAAGGGACAAATTTGTGATGTTCCGTGAGGCCTGCAAATTATATTTTAAGCTGCGCCCTTACTCCTCAGGTAATGAAGAACAGCGGGTGGGGATTGTTATTTCCCTGCTTCAGGGGGACCCGCAATCCTGGGCGTTCTCGTTACCCCCTGGTTCCCAGGCTCTCCGGTCAGTGGAGGGATTTTTTGGGGCTTTGGGTCTCATATATGATGACCCTGACCGAGTCGCCCTGGCTGAGTCGAAGTTACGGAGACTCCTACAGGGAGATCGGCCAGCAGAGGAATATTGCTCAGAGTTCCGTAGGTGGGCTACGGATACTCAGTGGAACGAACCGGCTCTCAGGAGTCAGTTCTGCTCTGGGTTATCTGAAAGGGTTAAGGATGCTCTGGCGCTGTATGAGACCCCCCTTTCCCTTGATGCTGTTATGTCCCTCTCTATCAGAATAGATAGACGTCTTGGGGAGAGATCAAAAATTCCTGAGCAATTGGTAACCTCTCCCAAGCAGCAGTTAGTCTGTACTGACTTAGATGAGCCTATGCAGCTAGGAGGAACTTCTCGTCAGGTCCGTCCTCCTGAGGTTCGCCGTAGGTGGGGGGCTTGTTTTTTCTGTGGGGGGAGGGGTCATTTCATTAATGTCTGTCCCTCCTTTCTCAAAAACAAAAGACCGTCGGAAAACTACTAACCCCAGGCTGTGCGGAGGATGTCAGCCGGGGGGTATACGTTTCCTCCATACGAACATCTCAATTTGTGTTGCCAGCGGTTATTGTTTTTGGTGTTAAGACGGAGTCTATTTCTTTTTTTCTAGACAGTGGAGCAGAGGTTTCTCTGTACGCTGCAGAGACCTATTCCCATATTCGCTATTGATTCTGCTCCTCTGTCTCAGAGAAACCTCACTCACATTGTCCATAACTTACACCTTCGGGTAGGGGACCACCATAATGAGTGTCTTTCATGTTACGTTCTGGAGGGCCTTCCCTCTACTGTGGTATTGGGTCTTCCCTGGTTGGTAGCGCACAATCCAGTGGTGGATTGGCAGGCCAGGGAGATATTGGAGTGGAGTGAGCATTGCAGAGAGAATTGCTTAAATAACAATTGCTTAATCGCCTCCATAGCTTCCCTACCTACATTTATTTCGGACTTTGAGGACGTTTTTTCTGAAAAGGGTTGTCAGAAGCTACCACCTCAT
The DNA here is from genome assembly GCF_014858855.1 of Bufo gargarizans. Lineage (NCBI taxonomy): Eukaryota > Metazoa > Chordata > Amphibia > Anura > Bufonidae > Bufo > Bufo gargarizans. Next base: position 357,318,293 of record NC_058083.1, on the reverse strand, counting down.
CGTCCTTATGATTGCCCGGTTAACCTGATTCCCGGTGCAAAATTACCCAAGTCCAGGTTGTATAATCTTTCGGGTCCCGAGAGACAAGCCATGAAAGATTATATCTCAGAGAGTCTGGCTAAGGGACACATCAGACCCTCTTCTTCACCCGTGGCTGCAGGGTTTTTCTTTGTTAAAAAGAAAGATGGGGGCCTGCGTCCTTGCCTAGATTTCCGTGAGCTAAACCGGATAACCATCCGAGACCCATACCCTCTTCCTCTCATTCCTGACCTTTTTAATCAGATTGCGGGTGCTAGGTGGTTCTCCAAACTTGATCTTAGGGGGGCCTACAATCTGATTCGTATCAAGGAAGGGGATGAGTGGAAGACAGCTTTTAACACCCCTGAGGGGCATTATGAAAATTTAGTCATGCCTTTCGGTCTGACCAATGCCCCTGCTGTCTTCCAACATTTCGTTAATGATATTTTTAGTCATCTCATCGGCAGGTTTGTAGTCATATACCTAGATGATATCTTAATTTATTCGGCTGATCTGAAAACACATGAAGTACATGTCAGGCAAGTACTGCAGGTCCTACGGACGAATAAATTATATGCGAAAATTGAAAAATGTGTCTTCGCCGTTCAGGAAATACAGTTCCTGGGATATCTATTATCTGCTTCAGGTTTCCGTATGGATCCTAGGAAGGTCCAGGCAATTTCAGATTGAGGATCTTCCTGAGAACCTTAAAGCTCTACAACGGTTTTTGGGTTTCGCAAATTTCTATAGAAAGTTCATAAAAAATTATTCAGTGATCGTTAAACCCCTTACTGACATGACTAGGAAGGGGACTGATTTTTCTAAATGGTCTGACGCCGCTAATATTGCATTTTCCTCTCTAAAAGAGAGATTTACCTCGGCACCTGTTCTAATTCAACCTGATGTCTCCCAGCCTTTTATTGTTGAAGTAGTTGCGTCAGAGGTGGGAGTGGGGGCTGTATTTTCTCAGGGTCCGTCTCCTGGCAAATGGCGTCCTTGCGCTTTCTTTTCCAAAAAGTTATCTACAGCAGAAAAGAACTATGATATTGGAAATAGGGAGCTGTTGGCGATTAAACTGGCGTTTGAAGAGTGGCGTCACTTCTTAGAGGGAGCAATCCACCCCGTCACGGTGATTACGGATCACAAAAACCTTCTGTACCTAGAAACGGCTAAGCGTCTCACCCCTAGACAAGCTAGGTGGTCGCTATTCTTTACCAGATTTAACTTTGTAATCACCTATCGTCCTGGGGCAAAAAATACCAAGGCAGACGCATTATCTCGTAGTTTCTCTGGAGGGGGTAATGTTAGTGATCCGGTACCTATTTTACAAAGAGGAGTGGTTGTCTCTGCTGTACACTCTGTTCTAGAGGGAAAGGTGTTAGAGGCCCAGGGGGACGCCCCGGCCTCTTGCCCCTCAGAGAAATTGTTTGTACCGTTAAACCTGCGTCTTGAATTATTAAAGGAACATCATAATTCGGCACTTGCTGGGCACCCGGGTAGTAAAGCAACCTTGGAGCTATTGTCTCGTCGTTTTTGGTGGCCAAGGTTGCGTCAGGATGTAATGGATTTCGTGTCTACTTGTTCTACTTGTGCACGCGCGAAAGTCTCTCATACACGTCCAGCAGGGTCTTTATTGCCACTTTTCATCCCCAATAGGCAATGGACACATCTGTCGATGGATTTCATCACTGACTTACCGTTGTCTGCGGGTAAAACAGTTATCTTGGTAGTAGTAGACAGGTTTAGCAAAATGGTACACTTTATTGCGCTACCCGCACTTCCTAATGCTAAGACTCTTGCTCAGGTGTTTATCAGTGAAATCGTGAAGCTTCACGGGGTCCCTTCCGATGTGGTTTCGGATCGGGGAACCCAGTTTATTTCTAAATTTTGGAAAGCTTTTTGTTCCCGTTTGGGGGTACACTTGTCCTTTTCCTCAGCTTTCCATCCTCAGTCGAATGGACAGACTGAGCGTACCAACCAAAACCTAGAAACATATTTAAGGTGTTTTGTGTCTGAAAACCAAGAGGTGTGGTCATCATATTTACCGTTTGCCGAGTTTGCCATAAATAATCGCTGTCAGGAATCCACTGGCAAGTCACCATTTCTTGGTGCATACGGTTTTCATCCCCAATTTTGTACTTTCAAAGAGGGGGGGTCTTCTGGGGTTCCCGAAGAGGAACGGTTTTCTTCATCTCTTTCATCGGTATGGCAGAAGGTGCAAGCTAACTTGAAAAATATGAGTGGTAAATATAAATGCATGGCCGATAAGAAACGGTCGCCAGGTCCGGACCTAGGAGTGAATGACTATGTGTGGTTGTCTACTAGGAATATTAAGTTGAAGGTTCCCTCTTGGAAACTGGGCCCTAGGTTCATTGGTCCTTATAAAATAGTAGCCGTCATTAACCCTGTGGCTTTTCGCCTGGAGCTACCTCAGACTTTTAAGATCCATAACGTCTTCCATAAGTCGTTACTCAAGAAGTATGTTCCACCTCTAGAACCATCACCGCTGCCACCTCCTCCTGTTATTGTGGATGGTAATCTGGAGTTTCAAATATCCAGAATTGTTGATTCTCGTCGGGTCCGCCGCTCTCTTCAGTATCTGGTGCATTGGAGGGGTTACGGTCCCGAGGAAAGAATGTGGGTTCCAGCGTCAGAGGTAAACGCCAACAGGTTAATTCAGGCTTTCCATGCCTCTCATCCTGAGAGACCTGGTCCTGAGTGTCCGGAGGCCCCTCGTGAAAGGGGGGGTACTGTCACGAGGGTGTCAAGAGCCACGTCTGACTCCGTTATACCCGGGGTCAGGAAGTCGCAGCGGGTGGCTGCGCGCTCTATGTCTAAAGATCACGTTGTTTCTTAGTGATTGTTTTCTGTGTTTGCCTTGCAATCCTTTTTGTCTCACTCAGGGATCCGTAGCTTCTCCTCCTCAGCTGTTTCTTGTCTGCCACTCCCAACCTCCTTATATTCTCCTCTCACACTTCTCTAGTTGCTAGTTATAGAGCTTCCTGCCTGGACTTCTATACTGACCCACTGGAGCTGTGAATCCTGGTTGTTGTTCCAGAGTGCTACCCTCCGGATCCCTGTTGGGCTTTTTGTTGTCTCCTGTTGTCGCCCACCTGGGATTATATGTTTAGTCTGTATTGTCTGTCCTCCCCTTGGTGTTTTCCTTTAGAGCTAGTGGTGCGGACTAGTGTTCCCACCGCCCTGTTCACTATCTAGGGCTCATCTTAGGGAAAGCCAGGGTTTTAGGCACGTGATCGGCGTACGGGTGAGGAACCCGTCTAGGGACGTCAGGGCAGCCAGGTGCCAGCCGCAAGGTGAGTCAGGGGTCACCACCTTCCCTCTCACTTGGGCAGGGCCTTCCTCTTTCCCTCCCTCTGTGTCACGTATGTGATAGTCACGCCGATCGTGATACTGGGCCACTATTATGCCTTTTTGGCCTGCTTGACATCATAATTTATTTGACCCTTCTTCTGATCAGTCAGACGGATGTAAAAATGAGTCACACAACGGATCTTGTTTATGTACCCATCTGTAAGGCCTGTATGACATGGTCCCTATTTTGCATCAGAATTGGCTTATGATTTGGTAGCCAAAAGCAGGAGTGGGTACAAAATACAGAAGACATGCAAATATTCCATACACAATTCATCTCTGTTTTGGATCCACTTCTGTCTTTTTTTGGCTTTAGCAATACTGAAGGATTACTGACCAAATGCTGACCGAGTGAAGGCGGATGCTCAACACACAGGATCAGTTTTTTGGGGGTTATTCTGACGGATCAGAGGAAGGGCAACATAATCAACACAAACTTACTGCTGACACCCTCTCCACTCTGTCAGTGAATCTTTACTTGTATAAGTATTTACTAGAACAGGTTCTGTAGACATCTATGTGGAATCAGCTCATGATGGTGTAAAAGGAGTGCGCTTTTTCTTTTTTTCAAATACTGGACTGTTACTTTACTGCAATGGGGTAGGGAGGGGTATTGGCGACATGATACTGGCACATGGAGGGGGGAGGAGAGAGGCACTTGATACTGGCACATTAGGGGTCAGGGGGCAAGGATGGCACTATGATATTGGCACATGGGGGGATATGAATCATGAGGGGCAGAAATGTGAAATGATGGGGGGGGCAAGAAATCGATATGAATCATGAGGGGCAGAAATGTGAAATGATGGGGGGGGGGGGGGGGGGCAAGAAATGGACATGAGTCATGAAGGGCAGAAATGTGAAATGATGGGGGGGGGGGGGGCGCCAAAATGTAGATTCGCTTGTGTTGACAAAAATCCTTGCACCGGCCCTGAGAGGAAGGGCAAAATAATCAACATGGCAGATGGCAGTCCAGACCACAGGGGGACACCTAACATGTGACACCCTCCTTTCTATAGGAAAAAACTGTTGAACCTTCTGTTTCTCCTATATGGCCTGCCCCATCATGGCATCAACCAGGACACAGTAAATAAATATATATATTATCTGGTATATTATCTATTTCTGTCATCTAGTATGATCTTATATTATATGTTTTAAACCGACCCCCTGATGAACCAAAACGTGGGGAAACGCATTGGGGCTAATTCCAATAAAGGGATAAAACACTGATACTAACCACACTTGAAATTCCCAGCGCACAGGGCTACACAGGGCCAGACAGGGTAGGTACGGGGACAGGGTGACCCCACCATCAGGGATCATCCCTGGGCAGAGGATTACCATAGGGTGGGTATAGGGAGAGAACCATCCCTAATACCTTTATCTATGTGCCCCACTCTCCGCCCAATTCCCACCCTTAATATAAAGTCACCAACGTTCTGGGAATTTAGATATACCTTCATTATCTTTAATTCACCAATTCACGGTGGTAGCTGGGCAACATCTTGTCCTATTATTATTTTGGACACCCAGTTATCAAAGGGTGTTTATATTTATGCTTTTTAAACGTAAATCAATAAAAGCTATTTTTTTTAAAAAGGGTCCATTTCCAGGCTAAATATTCACATATACGGACACTTATACTAATCGTATACCTTATTATACTTTAATTCTTCAGACAAAATAATCAACACAAACTTACTGCTGACACCCTCTCCACTCTGTCAGGGGAGCTTTACTTGTTTAAGTGTTTACTAGAACAGGTTCTGTAGATATCTATGTGGAATCAGCTCATGATGGTGTAAAATGTGTGCGCTTTTTCTTGACGCTAACATCGAGCTGTAAGGCTCACTTGAGTCATTTGGTCAGTTTTGGCCCCATAACTGCCCAAATAAGTGAAGTGTGCAGTGATATCTGCATGGCATACTGACTCACTGTATTGTTTCTCTACCACAGCAGACTCTGTATGTGCGTTTGTACCGAACTTTAGGATTTCGGGATCGGTGTTCGCGATTTCTTAGCACTTTTTAAAAGGCTTCAGAGCAGCCAATCAACAAGCGTTTAACTGTCTGACCTTAGAAGCAATCACAGCCATGCCTACTAATGGCATGGCTGTGATTGGCCAGCGCAGCATGTGACCCAGCCTCTATATAAGATTGAGTCACGTAGCGCTGCATGTCACTCTGCTGTTACTAGTGTAGGGAGAGGATGCTGCTGGTGATTTTAGGGAGAGAATAGGAGAGAATCTGTGATCAGAACTCAAATCAAACTCAGTGATCTACATACATTTAGTAGTGTGGGTGCAGTGCACAATCTTTTTGCCCTGCCCTGAGCACAGTGACAGAAAAAAATAACTTTTATCCGTCTGTTAGTAAGGTGGGCAGCGGCGGCCATTTTATGCAAGCTCAGTGCACTAGCACTGCATCTGAGCTTTTGTGACATTCAAATCCAAACTTGAAATACTGCACTAATAATCTGGTTTAAAAAAAAAAAATCACCATTTATTGGCAATATACAACATCTAGTGCATTTGCAGGATTAGTCAATGTGCAATTTAAGATAGAAATACAGCCATAATTTTCTGGGTTTTAAAAAAAACACACTTTTTTTGCCAAAATACACAATTTTACAGCCCTTGCAGCATCAGCACGTGTGAAATTCAAGGGTTATATACTGCTGTGCCACCTGCCACCCCGCAAACAGAGGATCGGCCAGCAACACCACCACCTGGGTCACTAAGCATCTCCACAATGTCCCACGGAAGCGTTCAGCTCTCCATCTACCAAACACTGGAAAGGGAGAGGAAGTGTAACATCCCAGAGTATGTTACCAAACTCTGTTCCCCTGCTACAGCATGTTAGGTGTGTATGTATTATCATCTTGTGTAGTCTTGCTCTTCATTTTCCATTATATGCATGTTCTATGCCTGTTTTATATTATTGCTGTAATTTTCCATGTACACCAGCAGGTGGCAGCAATGTGTAAGCAGTCCATCGTTAGTTAGTATATCTAGTCTGGAATAGTTCCCTGTGTGAGCAGAAGTGGGATGTTCCCATGTCTTGTCTCATGAGGAGGAGAAGGAAGTGTAGTCAGTGTACCAGCCACCCCCTGCTGGGGTAGGTTGTGTTAGTAGGAGCTCCTAGAACCAGGGACCCCAACCCTGAATCCCCCCTCGGCAGCCACCTCCAGCCTCCAGGAAGAAGCATTCCCTGTGAGCCAAGCTTTAAGTACCTATCCCAAGTCAAGGAGAGGCCAAATTCCTCCTCAACTAGTCAGGCCCATTACTAAGCAGAAGATAGATAGAGCAGAAGACTAATACCTGCCAGACTCTTTAGGCATATGACAAGAAGCAGAATATATATATATGTATATATATATATATATATATATATATATATATATATTCCTGCCACATATTGCCAATACCTGCTGGGACCCAAGACTAAAGCTGTAACTTGTATGGATTTAAAGCTGCCATTCAGTAAAGACAAGTTGGATTATATCTCCTGTCTGGATCTCAATTATTCCATCATACCTCCTATTAACAACACTCAATTTATTGCAAGTGAGCCAGGATCCAGGCGTCCACCCATACCAAGGTAGGAGACACCGTTGACACTACCATATCTGCTATACAGAGACATTATCCCCCTCTGGCATTCCTCACCTGGTACGTGAGTTGTAACATCTTAAAGGGCCCTGCTACAGTACCTGCGCAAGCTGCAATTGGTGTCACAAACTATTACACTTACATACTGACCCACTGCATAGCTGACCCACTGTACCGGTGTCCTGCTCATTGCAGAAGTCCCCCCCCCCCCCCCATCAGCGATCCCTAGCCCTGAATGCTAGCATTTCAAAATTACTGGCCTTTGAAATGCTGTCATTCCGTCTGGTGGAGACGGAGAGTTTTAAAGGCCTTATGGCGGTGGCTGTCCCACGGTATGTCGTGCTCAGCCGCCACTACTTTTCCAGGTGAGCCATCCCTTCCCTGCACAACCAAGTGGGGGACAAAATCAGGTGTGCACTGCGCAACGCCATCTGTGGCAAGGTGCACCTCACTACGAATACGTGGACCAGTAAGCACGGTCAGGGCCATTATATCTCCATAACAGCACACTGGGTAAATACAGTGGCGGCTGGGCCTGAGGCGGATAGCATTTTGGAGAATGTCTTTCTACCTCTGAGGATTGCAGGGCACTTGAGTTTACCTCCTGTTGCTTCCTCCTCCTACTCCGCTTCCTCATCCTCTACCGGCTCCTCATCCGGTAAGCCTAACACCTTCACCACCAACTTCAGCACAGCCAGGGGTAAACTACAGCATGCAGTTTTAAAACATATCTGTTTTGGGGGACAAACCCCACACCAAGCAGGATCTGTGGATGGGCCTTGAACAACAGACCGATGAGTTGTTGGTGTCAGTGAGCCTCAAGCCCGGCCTCTTGATGTGCGATAATGGGCAAAATCTCATAGCAGCTCTGGGACTAGCCGGTTTAACGCACTTCCCTTGCTGGCGCATGTGCTGAATTTGGTGGTGCAGAGGTTCCTTAAAAATTACCTGGATATGTCACAGCTGCTGCTCACCTGTCAGCGCTGCAACAAAACTTCGGCCTTCCCGCTCACCGCCTCATATGCGACGTGCCCACAAGGTTGAACTCCACCTTGCACATGCTGGCCAGACTGTGCGAGCAGCAGCAGGCGATAGTGGAGTTTCAGCTGTAGCATTTACTGGTGAGTCACTCTGCAGAACAGCACCACTTCACCACCAATGACTGGGCCTCCATGCGAGACCTGTGTTCCTTGTTGCGCTGTTTTGAGTACTCCACCAACTTGGCCAGTGCCGATAACTCTGTTCTCAGCGTAACTATCCCACTTCTATGCCTCCTTGAAAAGACGCTGCTGGTGATGATGGAAGAGGATGTGGCACAGGAGGAGGAGGAGGAAGAGGGATCATTTCATAGGGTTTCTGGCCAGTCATTCACAAGTGGCTCCGAGGGTGGGTTCCTGCACCCACAAATGCCAGGCTGCCAATTGTCCAGCCAGGGCTCATTACTGGAGGATGTTGAGGTGGAGGATGAGGAGGAGGAGATGGAGGAGTAGGAACCATGTTCCCAGCATGGTGGCACCAAGACCAGCTCATGGCCATCACTGGTGCGTGGCTGGGAGGATACAGAGGACACAGACGATACACCTCCCACAGAGGACAGATTTTCGTTGCCTCTTGTCAGCCTGGCACACATGCGCGAATCAACACAGGTGCGCGATTTTTGAAGTGCTGACAGGGCCGGCCGGAGGAGGAGATCGCGGCTGGCCCTGTCAATCAACACAAGGAGGGGGCGGTTTTCTGCGGCTGCTACCAGCAAGTAGACGCCCTACTTGCTGGTAGAAAGGTAATTAGCATATCATAAAAGTAAGTTTTTGGCTAAATCTACTGAACGAAAATTATTAATAACTAGAGATGAGCGAACCCGAACTGTATAGTTTGAGTTTGTACTGAATTTTGGGGTGTCCGTGACACGGACCTGAACCCGAACATTTTCGTAAAAGTTCGGGTTCGGTGTTCGTCGCTTTCTTGGTGCTTTTTGAAAGGCTGCAAAGCAGCCAATCAACAAGCGTCATAATACTTGCCCCAAGAGGCCGTCACAGCCATGCCTACTATTGGCATGGCTGTGATTGGCCAGTGCAGCATGTGACCCAGCCTCTATTTAAGCTGGAGTCAAGTAGCTCCGCCCGTCACTCTGCTCTGATCAGTGTAGGGAGAGGTTGCAGCTGCGACGTTAGGGCGAGATTAGGCAGTGATTAACTCATCCAAAAGACTTCATTCAGTGATCGATCTGCAGCTGTGGATCATTAAACTGCTGCTATTCAATTGCTCACTGTTTTTAGGCTGCCCAGAGCGTTTTTCATTCACTTTTTTCTGGGGTGATCAGCGGCCATTTTGTGTCTTGTGGTGCGCCAGCACAAGCTGCCACCAAGTGCATTTAACCCTCAATAGTGTGGTTGTTTTTTGGCTAAATCCTACATCAGAGTCAAGCTGTCACACCAAGTGCATTTAACCATCAATAGTGTGGTTATTTTGTGGCCATATACTACATCAGGGGCAAGCTGAGCCTGTCACCAAGTGCATTTAACCCTCAATAGTGTGGTTGGTCAAGCTGTCACACCAAGTGCATTTAACCATCAATAGTGTGGCTATTTTTTGGCCATATCCCAGTCTAATTCTGTCTGTAAACCTATGCCTGTCACCCAGCACCTAAATAATAGGCCTCAAATTTATAGTCAGCTAAATCTGTGGTTATTGCTGTGGCTGGGCAAGTTATTTAGTGTCCGTCAAAGCACAGTGTTTGTTCTGGGTTGAAATACAATTCCCAATTTAGCAATTCTCTAAATTAGTGGTTTCTGCTGTATCAGGCCTACTTTAAATCTATCGGTCGCGGAAGGTGTACAGGAAACAAGACAATGCCGGGTGCCCAGCAAGGACCATATCATGGTGTTCCTAAAAAATCTTGTGCCTTAAAGCGAGAGGCACAAACAACCTCCCAGGAGGACAAAGATCAGGAGTCTCTGACTGGGCTGCCTGCACCTCTGCCTCCAAGAGCAGAGACCACCACACCTTCAGCCAAAATGGGACCCGGGTCTTCAAAATTCCCACCTCCCGAAAAACAACGTGACAGGGCATCTGCCTTCACATTCTTAACCCCAGGGCGGAACATGACAACAAAATTAAACCTTGAAAAGAACAAAAGACCATCTGGCCTGTCTCGGGTTCAGACGCTTGGCTGATTCCAAGTAGGCCAGATTTTTATGGTCAGTAAACACGGTAATAGGGTGTCTGGCTCCCTCTAGCCAATGGCGCCATTCCTCAAAAGCCAACTTGATGGCCAACAATTCCCTATCTCCCACATCGTAATTTCTCTCTGCGGAGGAGAGTTTTTTTGAGAAAAAGGCACACGGTCGCTATTTGGCAGGAGAGGAACCCTGAGACAGGACCGCACCCACACCCACCTCAGAAGCATCAACCTCAACTATGAAGGGTAGAGAAATATCAGGTTGTACCAAGATGGGAGCGGAAGCAAAACTCTCCTTGATATTAGAAAAGGCCTTACGCGCCTCTACCGACCAGGAAGAAAAATCTACCCCCTTTCTGGTCATATCAGTGAGTGGTTTAACAATAGAGGAATAATTCAAAATAAACTTCCTGTAATAATTGGCAAAGCCCAAAAAACGCATCAGCGCCTTCTGATTCTCAGGAAGCTCCCACTCAAGCACAGCGCGGACCTTCTCGGGGTCCATGCGAAAACCAGAAGCGGAGAGAAGAAACCCCAGAAATTGAATTTCTGGAACCGCAAACACACATTTTTCCAGTTTCGCGTATAATTTATTCTCCCGCAGGATGAGCAAGACCTGACGTAAGTGTTCCTTATGAGTTTTGAAATCAGGAGAAAAAAATCAAAATGTCATCCAAATACACTAATACAAATTTTCCCATTAAATGATAAAAAATGCTGTTCACGAAATGCTGAAAAACAGCTGGGGCATTCATTAAACCAAAAGGCCTAACCAAATTCTCAAAATGGCCCTCAGGGGTATTGAATGCCGTTTTCCATTCGTCTCCTTCTATGAGCCTGACCAGGTTGTATGCCCCTCTTAGATCTAGTTTGGAAAATACTTTAGCCCCAACAATCTGGTTAAACAGGTCCGGGATCAGAGGAAGCAGATAAGGGTCACGAATAGTGATACTGTTCAGCTCCCTGAAATCCAGGCAAGGTCTTAAAGAACCATCTTTTTTCTTAACAAAGAAAAAAACAGCGGCAACAGGTGACTTAGAGGGTCGTATGTGTCCTTTTCTCAGACTCTCAGAGATATAAGCACGCATAGCGACCCTTTCAGGTTGGGAGAGGTTGTATAAACGAGATTTAGGCAGCTTGGCGCCTGGGATGAGATTAATAGGGCAATCGTGCTCCCTGTGCGGGGGGGCAAATCCTGAACTCCACTCTCAGAGAAGACATCCGAAAATTCTGAGAAAAAAGATGGTACAGTCTTAGTAGAAACCTCAGAAACAGATGTCGTGAGGCAATTTTCTCTGCAAAAGTCACTCCAACCATTTATTTGCCTCGCTTGCCAATCAATGGTGGGGTTATGTTTAGTGAGCCAGGGTAGCCCCAACACAAGAGGAGTAGGTAATCCGCTAAGGACGAAACATGACACATCCTCAACATGAGCATCACTCACAATTAAACTAATATTGTGAACTATGCCCTTTAATGATTTCTGAGAAAGTGGAGTGGAATCAATAGCAAAAACAGGAATATACTTTCCCAAAGTGCACACCTGGAAACCATGAGTTATTGCAAAATGATTATCAATGAGATTGACAGCTGCTCCACTATCTACAAAAATCTCACAAAAAATGTTCTTGCTCTCTAGCGCCACCCTGGCAGGCAGGACAAAACGGGAACTACAAGCAAACGGAAAACCTTCAATTTCCGCCTCGACCCTGACAATAGTAACAGATGGAACATTTTTAAAAGATTTTTTCCTTTTTGTTTCTTTATTACTCCCAGAAAACTGCCTGAATCTCCTAGAGGGACAAACATTTGCCAAATGATTTATACCTCCACAACAAAAACAAACCTTCCAATGCGGGCAGAATCTTCTATTGTCAGAGGCAATCAACCCCAGCTGCATGGGCTCCTGCTCAGAAGGGGCTGACAGCGACTGAGACCCCTGCGCATAGAATGAGACCGCTGCACTGTCCTGGGACTGAGTATGACAGGAAGGAGAGATCTCTCCTCTCTCTCTAAGACGCCTGTCAATACGAATGGCCTGAGACATAGCACAGTCCAAGGAGATAGGCCTCTTATGAAAGGCAAATGCATCTTTCAATCCCGTTGAAAGACCATGGCAAAATTGACTTCGGAGTGCAGCATCATTCCAACCAGTATCAGCTGCCCATCTCCGAAATTCTGAGCAGTATATCTCTGCGGATTGTTTACCCTGGCATAATAGACGTAGTCTAGACTCAGCCAAAGCAACACGATCCAGATCATCATATATCTGACCCAGGGCTAAAAAGAAATCATCTACTGAACGGAGGGGCCGTGCCCCCACCGGCAGCGAAAAGGCCCACGACTGAGCGTTACCCCTGAGCAGCGATATAATGATCCCCACCCTCCTTCCCCATTCCTCTGGTGATGAGGAACGAAGGCGAAAATGGAGTTTGCAAGCCTCTCTGAAACGCACAAAATTCTCACTACCCCCGGAGAACGTATCCGGGAGCGAGATCTTAGGCTCAGAACAAACTCCATGAACGCAAGCTGAATCGGTCACTAGAAACTGAGAAAGAGTCTTAGGGAGATCAGCTACCTCCAATGAAAGACCCTGGAAACCTTCAGTCAAAAGTGAAACCGGATCCATGCTTGAGACGGTTTTGGCGGCTTATAATGTCGCGGAAGGTGTACAGGAAACAAGACAATGCAAAATAAATATATGACTCACTGGATCCAAAACTAAGGAACAAAAGGGAGACCCCTGCATCAGACCTGGCTCTCTCCCTGTCTGCTCAGCCTATGCAAAAATTCCAATGGTGGATGATCGCATATCCATGTACCTCGACTATATACCACCTGAACACCCTACAATAGTGAGAGGACACAACCACCGGCTCCCTACACTAGACACGGAGGGAGTCAGGGTCACCTGGGAGCCAGCAAACAGAAAATAAATGTACAGCACTTATCTTGTAGAAGGCTGGAAGATAGGATCAGCATGCACACACACTCCAGGAAGTTGTATAAGCCGTACACTAATGCATTATGGGGAGGAATTTAAAGGGATGCAATCAGTCCAACTACATGACAGCTGAGAGAGGCTAACGAGATGAGGAAGTGAAATTCAAAACAAAGAAAACTCAAGGAGGAGGTTCTGAAAGGCTTCTGTCAGAGCTTCTCAGCTGTCTGGTTGTGACACTATCCCTAAAAGGGTATATTAGATTCAAGGTGCAGATAGGGTCATTCTCAATAACTTCACACACACGCTACTGTGCAATTCCAAGTCTAATTCTGTCCATAAACGTATACCTGTCATCTAGCGCCTAAATACTAGGCCTCAAATTTATATTCAGTTAAATCTGTTGTTACTGCTGTGCCTTTATTAGTGTAATACGGTACCTAAATAGATAGCCAGATAGTGTTAGGTGTCTGTAAAAAAAAAGGACTGAATTTTAATTCAATACATTGGGCCAAATAATATTTTTGTTATTGTGGTGAACGGTAACAATGAGGAAAACATCTAATAAGGGACGCGGTCGCGGACATGGTCGTGGTGGTGTTAGTGGACCCTCTGGTGCTGGGAGAGGACGTG